>NC_091232.1:9545995-9861666 GCF_040958095.1 Procambarus clarkii
TTTGGTGTTGGGTTTAAGGTCTATCTGGAGAGTTACTAAGGCCACCACAACAGCTTATTGACCAACCGATACATTAGTTCTGGACACAGTCTACGACTATAGTAAACTCTCCATTATGTTTACCGAGAAATGATGTTTCCCTCTCGGTGAATATATTCCTAGGGTGCTTGTGTAGTCTAAATTACATCACACATCATAGTATACACGGAAAATTAGCCTCTGTATAGCTTTACCATACACATCACAAGACATACTTAACAAGAGTAGTAAATGCAGTTGTAGAACATAAAGTCTTCGTTATCATATTGATGTCATTAACAACTCTAAAATTATTTAGCACTTTATGGAAGACATCACATAGCCATAATTTGCAATAACAATGTGATGGACTATGAAATAATATGTAAATAATTACATTTCGCCCAGTAATTGATTATATCAGTTTAAAAACAAATTGGATATCTGTATATGTATTTTATTGTACACGCAATTGACTATATTTTACTGAACATGCAGTATATTGTAAATGCATTATTCTGCACATGTATTGTTCTGTGTGGGTATTATGTGCTATGCGGTACATGTGTTATATTGTCCATATACTGTGATATACAAATATTACATAAATACATTGTAAATGTATTATGTTGTATACGCATTATGATGTATTTTGCAGCACATGTATTAGAATGTACATGTATTGGAATGTACATGTATTTTACACATGATTATACTGTGCATGAATTCTACTGCCTTTCAAGCATTATATTTTGAATGTTCTGTACTATAAATTCAAATATACAAAGATACCAATAATATTATTAATTGACAATATAATACGGCATTTGTATTCCAGAAATATCAACCTTGGCAATGGTCAACATAGAGACCAATATTGCTTTCACTCCAATCAAAGTAACATATTGGCCAACCGGTTAGCAAAGTGATGAACTCGCTGATAAGATCAACATTGCAAATTATTATCTAAGAAGTCAAGCTGCTCTTAAGAGTTCTTCCAATTAATTTGTCCAAGTCTAAGAACAGACGTGTCTTAAGAAGGTTAAATTGACTGCTGAGACAACAAGAGTAAATTCCATACCAATTGGCCTTGTTTTCAGTCTCGTCAATACATATAATAGATAGCTCTATTTTTCTTTTGAATAGATGGTAAACGATAACTTCTATGATGTTGTCAAGGATATTAATGATTTATGTTGGAGTTTTGAACCAGATTTTTTTTACTTGTGTTTTTATAGTCAATTTTTTTTTATATATCATGCGGAAGTGTGGCGCCATCGTGACAGTCTAGTTCACATGTGTGTCAGGTTTGTTTGTATACAAATAACAAGAAAAAAAACAAAAACAGGGCCAGGTTAAGCAGTATTGCGTGTTTGTGTATGTCTTGCACATCATAACGTATAAAATACACACTGTAAGATTAAATACAAATCGTTTTGGCTATTTATATGGCTTTCAGTTTCCAAATGGAATATGCAGTAGTGATCACAGGATGTTGCATACTGCGTGAGATGATTGCAAATTGATCCAATTCTAGTGGCACATCTTTTATATTCTCTCGTATTTTTACTTTCCGAGTGATTACGGCAGTTCAGTTAAATGAATTAGCATTTGTTTTAATATATTATTAATAACAACAGTGTATATAATTTTATATTACTAATAATATATATAATAATATATTTTTCAATCATTCGATTGTCATCAGTACTATCTATATAATTGTAGCTAAAT
The DNA here is from genome assembly GCF_040958095.1 of Procambarus clarkii. Classification (NCBI taxonomy): domain Eukaryota; kingdom Metazoa; phylum Arthropoda; class Malacostraca; order Decapoda; family Cambaridae; genus Procambarus; species Procambarus clarkii. Next base: position 9,547,748 of record NC_091232.1, read on the forward strand.
GTATGATTTAGTAATATTGTTCTTTTGGTCTCCTGCAGGTCGTTTGGCCCTCTTGTGGCTGTTTTGTCCAGTGGCTGTTTGGCTTCTTGGTGGCCCTTTGCCCCCGTCCCGTTTGGGGGCTGTTTGCCCCCCCCCCCCCCTGGTGGACATTTGGTCTCTTGATGGACAGTTTCCGCTCGTGATTTTCGATTTTGTCTCCTGGTCGCCGTGTGGCCTCTATGATGGCAATTTAGTTTGATACTTGCTGGGAATATGAGAGGAAGGACATCAATATCCAGGGATGTCTAGACTTGTCTGGAGGCTTCACACCGGAGCCGTCGTTGTCCTTCACGAGTCGTCTTCTCGTGTCTCTTTATAGTTGGCATCACTGACCAGTCCACACGGAAGGTGTTGTTTGCAGGGCCTCAGACCCGCTCGTTACTTAAATTTAAGTTTAGATAAAACATGCTCTTGATTGTTATAACACGAAATACAATATTTTGGTTGATATACCATCACTGGAGCTCTAGCTTCAGCATTGTTACTGTTTAAAGGTGATTAGAGTTCACTGTATTTGGAATTATTGTTGTATTTTAGTTAATGCTTAGTAATTACGATAGACAATTCTTCCGTCATGACCTTAAAGGAGAACAATCTTAGCTTGTGCCTTGAGATGTGGTTTATGTCGGTAAGAAACTATGTGAGCAATCATGATAAGGCCTACAATATCCTCCTTAGTTTGCCACAAACTTCGACAAGATCTTGTTCCAAATGTAGGCGATGAGTCACAATAACGTGGCTAAAGTATGTTGACAAGACTACACACTAGAAGGTGAAGGGACGACGACGTTTCGGTCCGTCCTGGACCATTCTCAAGTCGATTGTGAGAATCGAGTTGAGAATTGTCCAGGACGGACCGAAACGTCGTCGTCCCTTCACCTTCTAGTGTGTGGTCTGGTCAACACCTTGTTCCAATTATATAAACTAACCCAGCAACAGCAAGCCACAGAATCACAACTACTTGATCTGTGGTTTGTTGTTGCTAGGTTAGTTTGCCTCCAACCTCTAACTCTATCCTTAATTCCAAAATTCCGCTTCCTGTACATCTATCCACTCTTCCTTTATTTTGCTTCCCTTACTCCCTTAACTTCAAGAGCGTGCGAGCGGGCCCGCAATCATGGGTGTGCACGCAAATGTTTTTACGCGTATGCGAGCGTGGTTGAATATGTCCAGATACACATCTTTAGAGAGTATGATTGTTGTTCGGTCCTGTATTTACAATTAACAAGTTTGATTGCTTTATTTGAAACTTAGGTTTTGAATTAGGGGAAATTTCGTGGTTTAATTCGAAATCAAAATAACTTCCCTGCATATCATTACTAAGATACGTTTGCTGGGACACACACACACACACACACATACACACACACACACACACACACACACACACACACACACACACACACACACACACACACACACACACACACACCGCATATTAGTATTTTGTTCATGGCGCATTCATGTCATAACTACTTGCCAGCAGACACCATTACACACACAACCATTCACACATCCCGGAGACACATGCAGGTAGGTACACACACACGAATAATAAGAAACAGGCAGCTGTATATATGAAATAAAATCTAGACAGAACCCCTCTACACTTCAACTTTCCCCTGATCCGTCGTCTTTAAGATTTTTGACATTAACACCTTGAAAACCGCCATTAAGGTAAAAAGATAAAACATATGCCCTAGTTATATATATATTATTGCCATGAAATAATTTTCTCGTCAATACCGTCATCAATTATCTCACAACACTGGCCGCGCCGGAAGCTGCAACGGAGGGAGAGAGACGTATCTCTACGGAGTCTGATGTCTCACCAGTGCGAGATGCTTGAAGACCAGCATCTTAATGATTAACGAGATGCTTGTAAGCATGACAGCGAGGCTTTCTTGGGTCTCATTGGGGTTTCAATCTCAGTCGGTCCTGAAAATAAGGAAACTTTTAAATAATTTTTTGAGCCGGTGGGGTGTTAGGTGAATGGGGTTGGAGGCGGAGCCAGTTGGATGAGGAGAAGGGGGGGGGGAAGAGGAAGGTTTTGGGGTAATAACCCTCTAATTCCCCCATACCTCGTTCCCAGCCTTCCCCTTCCCCCTTTTGGGGCGATTTTGGAGGGTTTGGAGTTGGGGCAAGTTGGGGGGTGGGGGAGGGTTGTTGGTGGGGTGAGATGGGGGTTAGAATATAGTAACGAAGTAATGACATAAATATCCTTGAACAGTTTGCAAACTTAATTAGTTTTTACCTAGTGGATGGAAAAAGATTCGTAGACCAAATATTTAATTTGAAAGATTATTCACAATCCGATTTGCTCGCCGATTAAAATAAATACGGCGATTATCATAAAAATTATCTTAAATCGTGGATTATCCGTCCGCACAGAAGTGTTTTGTGTTTGGACGTATTTATTTTTTATATTATATTGCAGACATTCAGCTGAGATCTCTCAGTGATAGACTAATGTAAATCTCGCGTCTTTGTTATATATGTGTGTGTGTGTGTATGTATATATATATATATATATATATATATATATATATATATATATATATATAATTACTTTTTTAGTTCATTTAGTTAATTTTAACCTCGTAATAAATATTCCGGAAGCTTCAAAATATATATATATTACATAACTGTATTATGGTGGGACTATGTCGTTTAATATTTCCCTCGCCAGACCTTTTATATCTGACGTGAAAAAGGCAAAAATCGAGCAAGATGTTGAGTTAGTGAAGCGTGTTGAAGCTTTCCAAGATGAAATTTTTGTCCTCCTTTGACGCCAAGCATAAAAGGCAGAAAGACCTTGGCTGCACAGCGGATGACAGTGGGCGCGGAATGGGAGGGAAGGCGATAGTTAATTACGATGCGAAGAGGAAGAAGATGAGAGGCAACGAAGCAAGTGGTACATTGAGATGACGGACCGCGGAAAGGTGTAGCAATTGTACGAGACGAATGATGCTTAGCAAGGCCTCAATATTGACGGCGAAGAATTGCGTGACGGGCGGACCTCGTGGGAAGAACGGCAAGGTGCAGGCAACTGCTGGGAAGATGAACGAAGACACATGACGGGGAAGCAGTCAAGAACTTTGAAATGAAAATATTAAAATATTTATAAAATAATACTCAAAACGCTGATGGAATATTGCGAAAAATGATTGAAACTGAGAAAAAATTAAAAGGGACCATGAACGAATAATTTAGAAAATATAGTATGCTCACACTAGAATAAACGTGAGGCAGAGAGAGAGAGAGAGAGGAGGAGGAGGGAGGCAGGCACCAAGTCGACGTGCAGAGAGTCACTCACAATAATTGATTCAGTGAACTTCAATCCTGTTTGACCAACTTGCTACAATTCTAAACCTGTGAACAGGTTCCGTGTTATGTCTATGAAATCATTTTCCTTTTCATAAACCGTGATGGGCCTTTACGTCATTATGTACTCACACTGCTCTCTCCTCACCCCTTCCCTCCTCTCTCAATGTTCCGCCCTCTACACACGGTGTGTTCCAGCTACGATACTTTATGGGTATCTATTGAGCTGAATCTCGGAATTTCTTGAGTATATGGTAATTTGCCGTCTACCTCCCCCGAGCTGATATCTCCCTGGGTCGTAGAGGTGAGGAATGCGATAATGATGGTGATGTATCTGCTGGGTTCAGCCAATTTCGTGGGCAATCCGCTTCCGGGAGGCGCAGATTTTCATGGCGAGCTTCAGGTAAACACTCACACTAACACACTCACACCACACTCTGTACTATCACGGCTGTTATCTCATTAAAGCGTTTACTCATTTTTCTTTGTTCATTTAGCAGCGAGCAGCAAGTTCTTCCCTGCTGCCCGTCGTGTGTGATATGTGATAACATTTATGTGATAACATATTAATACTTGAAAACATGAATCTGGAAATACTGGAACTCTCTCGTGCCTCTTTAACAAATCCTCACAAGTAACAACAACGGACAGAACTAAGACAGTGACAGGTGAAGCGAGGGAACATACATTGTGCAGAAGAAACACAAACAGCTAGACTATTAGATTAGCAGAAACTGGGTCATGTTGTACCAGTAATATTTCTCAAGTACTACAAAGCCCGTCTCCATCCAGCAAGTGTGTGTGTTGTATCAAGAGCCTCTTATCAGTGCCACGCCAGCACCTTCCATCACGACTGTTCTCACACAGAAGTCGTCTATGTCCTTATCACCGCACCAGCTTTGTCCATGTAGATAGTGAGCAATTCCAAGCGCTTCCTTTCATTCCTATTACCATAAGTCGAGTTTAAATGAAGAGGCTGCGAGTGGCTGGAAGTGTGTTAAAGTGATTTATGCAGAAGTGGATTTGTAGACATGACGTTAGTAATGAGTTGTCTTTGTAAGCGATTATTCTCCAGTTAATAGGGACAGTGAGAGAAATTAGAGCAGTATCCGTAGGGTCTAAATTAAGCATTTATTGTTCATGATTCGGGAAACAAATAATTTATGGATTTCAAAGCTACAATTTATGACAATATATCTAGTTAGACGGAACATAGAGATAAACGCAACTAATATGAATCGAAAATCTTTGGAGCAGGGCAGTGGGATCGAACAACCGGCCAGGGACACCGCAGACGCACGCCGTAACCACATACCTGCATGTTGACCAGACCACACACTAGAAGGTGAAGGGACGACGACGTTTCGGTCCGTCATGGATCATTCTCAAGTGATTGTGAAACGTCGTCGTCCCTTCACATTCTAGTGTGTGGTCTGGTCAACATACTTCAGCCACGTTATTGTGACTCATCGCTTGCATATACATGCATATCGTGGTCCACTGGTAAGGCGTGAGTATAGGATCAACCAGGACGCTGGTTCCCCCTCGCCGTTCTGCCCCCAAAGATTTTCCCATAGGTAATACACTACATACAAATTCACAGTTGATATGATCTGTTACTATACATGAGCAACACTGAGCATCCTCATCTCCCGGTGTTCCAGAGCATCGAGAGGTCTGTTGCCCTCTAACTCCTTACGAAGACAAGTTTATTAAATTTAGATCTGATCCTCCGAGCCTTAGGAGGAGCCGGTGACTGAACCTTTAGTCTTTAAAGATTAGAAGAGGAATTGCCGGAATTGACTGTTTATTTCATCCTTAACATCTGAGAAGTGAACTGTATTTTTATTTTATTCAGCACCGGGTTAGGGAGCTACAACGGTTTACCCGTTTTTATCATTAAGTAATGTTATAATTTATTCTTATTCTATGTGGACAAAATTAAACGAAATGAATATTCAACTTTGTCGTCTTTATTTCCGCAGCGACGATGCGTAATTTAGTCATCTGAGGTGGTCGTGTCATCAGAGGTAAACTGCATCTTTGTCGTGGCACTCACACGATGTATTGTTTCTCGTTCTGTGTGTCTGGCGTGTTCTTGGGACGTGTTACTGTGTTCATTAACTTGAGCACTAGTAGATATATTTTCTAAGGTGTGTGTGTGTGTCCGTGGGGCTGATGGTCCGTGATGTTCGTAGTGTCCGTAGGTCAGTGGTTTGTGTGCCATCACCGTAGCACCACCACCACCGCTATAACTACATACAACGATTATTTTAATATCAGCCAAAGCAACAGCTGAACCGACTACAGCTGGCAAGATTAAGTTCCTTCTGGTAACAGCTTTGCTTCGCCAAAATAGCATGTCGTTCGCCCAATATTTTTCTCCAGCAACAATAGGCAGTGTTCCCTTCATCATCTTTACACTATCTTCATGACCCCATTGTTTTCCCAAGCCCGTGTCCTTCAAAGAAATAGTTTTACACTATAACCATCTACAAATGGTGCGTTATTATTTGATATATAAATTTTTCCATATTAAAGTAGATTTTCTTACGAACCCATTTATTGTACCCATATGTTTAACACTGATACCAATAGGGTTAACATAAAACCCAATAAACCGTGATATTAAAAAAATTATATTTTTTAGGCTTAGAAGGCTTAGCAGGTAAATTATTCAGCTCCTTGGGGAAGAATTGTGTGCTTTCGTAGTATAGAGAGATTTAATAGTGTAAATCTGAATCATGGCTTGGTGAATATAATTAACGCTGCACAAATTCAATAATCGTTTCAGATTTTAAACTATCAGTGGAAAGGAAGAAATATATTTGTATTAGAGGAATTATAATGTAAAAGGATCAAGTGATTACATTGTAAAGTTTCAGCTAAAGGTCTATTTTGGAAAAAAATAACTAATTATGAACACAAAGTCCTTCTCTCAGATATAGCTGAAGAAGGCTGGCGAAATGCATGTTGAGACGCGTTGGAAGTCTGATTAGTAGAAGAGTTGAGTAGCTGCGTCTAACAGCCTGGTTGACCAGACTACCAACCAAGAGATCTGGTCAGAGACTGGGTCGCGGGGACATTGATCCTCGAAAGCAACGCAAAATAGAAGCAAGGTAGTTTCTTTGCTCTACGCCACACCATGTGTCTCCACCCTCTGCGTCCTGGCCCGGACCCCACCCTCTGCGTCCTGGCCCGGACCCCACCCTCTGCGTCCTGGCCCGGACCCCACCCTCTGCGTCCTGCCCCGGACCCCACCCTCTGCGTCCTGGCCCGGACCCCACCCTCAGTCTCCTGGCCCGGACTCCACCCTTTCTCCAGCACTCACCGCGTTCTCCTATATCCCCCTTCGTCTTATTTCCTTCCTTTACTACCTTCCCAAAGAACTTGATCACCAGGGGAAAGAATCCTTCCTCGGAGCCATAGTCTTTTTTCCCCTTATGTGGGGCTGGGGGGGCGGCTGTGAAGTCCTTCCCGAGACCAAAGTAAATCTGATAAAAAGCAATAAAAACACATATTAGTAGAGGAGACGAGGGAACGTTTTAGAGTAAGAGGCTCATCCACGTTCGAGTTTTAAAACTGCTTTTTTTCCCATGGACACAACGTCCTCGCTGTGGCCAGGAAAAAGGTCAGTTTTGGGTCTGGTGACTTTTCATGTTAACCTCGGACCAGTGTGTGTGTGGTCTCCAGGCGCTGGCTTCTTCGAAAATTTGTAAACACACAAAACTTTACTTCGGCAAGGCCAATACAAAGTTCTTTTTTTTTAGGCGAGAGGGGAAAAAGAGAGAGAGGGTAAAACTCTGGTCCAACTTCATGTTGACTCCGGTCGTTGTGGCGAGTCGTTCTTGAGTTGAAGCCAAGAGAAAATTGAGTCAAACCAAGTCATGTCGACCATCCACAGATCTTACTATCACTTAATCTTATTTTACAGTGACTAATTGATTTAATGGATCAAATTCTTAGTATTCTTCCTGTTCATCTTAACGAATACGCTTGCAAGTGATTACCACTGTCACAGACCGGAGACTGTTAGGGCCGAGGCAACAATCACACTCAGATCACAGTTTTAGGTCATGCCGATGAGGCTCGGCTGATTGTTTAACAATGGTGGGAAGAACTGAGCATCTGAGAGCGCAACAATTAAGTGATGTCACTGCTTGCGCTCCCGTGGATAAGTGCTTTGTGTCTGTCTGTGCCTTCTGACTGCGCGGATTCTGTCATGTTCTCAAACAACGCAATCCGGCATCGACCCAACCTGTTCTCTTGATTTTCACTCAGTGTAAAATCCAACCCCCTAAATCTAACCAGAAAGGAACGTACGAACCCGAACAACCCACCTAACCTATCGAATCCGATGCATAGAAAAAGTTGATATTTAGTTGTAAAGTTGAAAAACGTAGCCTATTAGTTAAGGGGACGGGTTGATCGGTGACACCAGCTTCTCTCAATATATTTTGAAATAGTTTACCTTGAAACACTTAATTTAACGAATCTCCAAATTGCAACCGACTCCAAAGATCGATGCATTCATCAATTTTAACATGCTCTTCATTCAAAATTTGAATTTTCTACCATATAAATTAATATTCTTATATATTAACATGTCCATATTTAGGCTTAGGTTAGGTTAGGTTCTGTTGCCAATCAATATTTATGAGAAAATAGGTTTATCTGTACAAGGTTGTAGGCCGAATGTTTTGGGGATAACCTCACTCAACTTTCACACATGAAGCATGTGGGGTATGGGATGGTCATAGGACAGTCAGGATCGGCACCAGTGCCACACTTTAAGAAATATTGGCATCTAATAACACCCCCACCCCTTCCTGGGGGATTTTGTTGAATTAGTCAGAAATATCGGTTGTGTTAACCCTAAAATTATTTAGCAGTATCATTGGTAAATTTTATTTTAATTATTTTAATTCCGGGTCTGGCAGCTGGATTAACTCTAAACAATTTTAACTCTTAACTAGTCTAAACAATTTCCTCATTGTTTATGAGGACAGGTTGCTCAGCCCGTGAGTACGTCCAGAATACCACCTTCACCCTTGAGCGTGTACAAGTAGGAACCAGCAAGAAAATCTGACATAAAAGTTATTAATAATAACACATTTATCGATATTGATTACTGTATAATTTAATTACTAGGTATTTATGTTAAGTTAATTAAGAACATAAAAAGAAAAAAAAAATTGTAAATTTCAAAAATTCTTTAAAATTAGTGAAATATCACCAATATTTTTTTCTACTGTGGTGTCAGAATACAATATAAGCTTCAATATTTGACAGAATTTTTGACTGGAAAAAAAATCACGAAGCAGCGATTTTATCTAGAACAAAAACGTTGTGAAGAAGTTAGTCGTGACAACAAATTTCCTGGATTTTCAGACGGGGAAAATACAGACATATCAGGGATTAGAGGACAGAACAGCGTCACAGTCGGGGCTACGCGAGTGTTACTGAACACGAACAGAACACGGTTCGAACCCTCGTCACGGCCCTTGTGGATTTGTTCACGAACCGTCTAGACTGGGGAAGAACAGGAGACGGATCTGTCGGGATAGTGAGGAACGGGGGGGGGGTGATGGGGGGGGAGAAGAATTATCAGGGGAAAGCACCAAGCTTTTACGACTGTATAGCACTTGGAAGGGGTCAGGATAAGGATTTGGGATGGGACGAGGGGAAGGAATTGTGCCCAACCACTTGGACGGTTGGGGATTGAACGCCGATCTGCATGAAGCGAGACCGTCGCTCTACCATCCAGCCCAAGTGGTTGGGCACATGAGTGTACGACAGGTAGAGTGTACGACAGGTAGAGTGTACGACAGGTAGAGTGTACAACTATTAATTGAACGACCAGAATAGTTGAAAACTGAAATAGTAAAACGTTTTGTTGATTGAGGGATGTAGAAAGATGATTAAATAAAGGAGAGAATGAAAGGGGGGAGTAGAGACAGCAATAAACGTGATGGAGGGCAGTAAAGCAAACAGTTGTCGGTCACTGTGAAGGGGAACAGTAACCATTCACAAAGAAAAAAACGAGTTAGAGTGTAAAAAATAAAAAACAAGTTTCTATAGTGACCTTTCTGAACCCTCGAGAATGACGTGCAGGTCGATGCCCTCAGGTGCAGTCCATAGGAGAAACTTTGAAAATTCTCGGAGTTTAAACAATTTGTAAATCTATTATTTTTTAAGTGTTCACATATTTACGTCGCATAAAAATATGAAGCAAACATATTTCCAATAAGGAGAACCCTTAAACTGAGCAATAATATTAAGTAAAAATATTTCCAATATAGAAAACCCCAAAGAGTGCAGTTTCTACTACAAATATTATTTACACCTTCCTCTCCAAAGCTTCCCCAAGACGAGTCGTTTTCTTCTCCGAAGCAAATATCTTCAATGGATCTGTCCAATCTCCGCCCACATTGATCATTCGCCACGGATTCACGCTTCCCGATTGGCTCTGAGGTCAAGGCTGTGTACGTAAAAGGGGAGAAGCGATGAGACTGGATATTGGGAACTTCTGAGTGGCGAAGGCAAGCCTGCCAGATCAGCATATGGACTTCGCATATGTATAATCTAGTTCCCACGGTAAAGCACTCGGAGGCGAATCTCCGTTTGATCCATCTTCTGGGAATAGTAGGAGGAAGCTGACATGCAGGAGTCTAGGAGGAACTGATAAACTGGAGCTTTGGAATATGCTAATAACACTGGAAGCTTGAGGAAGACTGATAGTTCATGACTAGAATATGCAGATTTCTTGAAATCTCTGGAGAATTTTCAGGTGGGTGCATTCCAGAGAAGGTGTTGATGTGTAATACCTGAGATTAGCGTGCAAACACACTCACGCAATATGCATAAATTTGCGCAATTATATATATATATATATATATATATATATATATATATATATATATATATATATATATATATATATATATATATAATTATTATCACTGAGAGATGTTAAAATACAGCATTTAGTAAGATGTATTTACCAATACATTTAGTCATACGGTTTTCTCAACTTTTCGTTTGGTCATAGTTTCTAGGAATGTAGATGTTTGATTTGAACAATGTCAATCCTTTTCAAACGTGCCTAGCTGATGGTGATACCAGCAGGTGCCAATTTTACACTCCTGATTTGTTGAACCTGTGACAGTACTCACCAATCAATTTCAAGAGTGATCAGTGAGCTGTAATAACCAAAATCAATTACTCAACTTACCCACCTCCAGTTATAACCAATTGACGTTTAGAGAGAACAAGGATAAAGGAATTCCTTGCATGAGATTTATCAACCTTATAACAACCGAGGCTCCAACTGTGTATACACGTAGTGGTGTTTTATGTCCATATATATCATCGATGCAAGTTTTATATTCATGAAGAAATGAAAGGAACGAATGGGGAGGCGATAACGTGAGATTTAGGAGAAAGCAGGTGATGGAGCGAGAGTTATCCAGGTGCCAGAGTACAGCAGGCAGGCTGCTGCCAGATACAATCTCTCTCTCTTGATCTGATGCCCTTTTTTGGCTCTGAAACACACACACACACACACACACACACACACACACACACACACACACACACACACACACACACACACACACACACACACACATATAGGCAGAGTTCCTTTCATTTGTTGTACCTGTTCACCTAATAGTAAATAGGTACCTGTACCTACCTAGTTGTGCTTGCGGGGTTGAGCTTTGGCTCTTTGGTCCCGCCTCTCAACCGTCAATCTACTGGTGTACAGATTCCTGAGCTTCTCGAGCTCTATCATATCTACATTTGAAACTGAGTATGGAGTCAGCCTCCACCTGTGAATGTGTGTGTGTGTGGGTGTGGGTGGGTGGGAGAGATAAAAAAAAGGAGAGAAAAATATATAATAGATATGATAAGGAAAAATAGGTCGTAAGTCAGTTCATTAGACAACTGAGGGCAACAAGAAATGTGGGGTCCAAGGTCTCGTTGCTGCAGACACAAGTAGTAAATACACAATCATACCTTCAAGCACACATGTCAACATCACAAGACTTTAAATACAACGTTTGATTAGAAAAAAACGTATAATTATCATTGCATTAACCAATTGATGACTGAACAAGCTCTCACTGGACCCAGCAAGTACATCAATGCGAGTACGTCAGGATGAGTACGTCAGGGTGAGTAAACATGTCCTCACTCACTCACCCGGTCGCTTCCTGTCCAGCTGTCTCTGTGAAGATTAATAAAAACCTCTAATTCATTTAAGCAACTGGCATCGGAAATCAGAGAAACGCAATACAACATTAATCTGGAAATCCGAGGCCTTTCATAATCAGATGAAACGAAGTTTAAAAAGGTGCATCAAAGGACCGTAGAGCCTTTCTGATAACATTAATATTTCAATTCAGGGGTCAGAAAAGTGCTATGATGGAGTTTGTAGGTTTTTAAAAAATTTCATGGTCGTCGATGGTGATTAAATGGCAGCGTTGTGAGGTAGCGTTGATATGGGAGGCGTGATATTGGAAGCATGTTAGTGTTAAAGGTTATGTGGTTGGAGTTTCTGTGACGCATGGATTGTGTGTGTGTGTGTGTGTGTGTGTGTGTGTGTGTGTGTGTGTACTCACCTAGTTGTGCATGCGGGGGCTGAGCTTTAGCTCTTTGGTCCCGCCTCTCAACCGTCAATCTACTGGTGTACAGTTTTCTGAACAAACACGTGCATGTGTGTATGTGTGTGTGATTTTGTGTTCGTTTTGGATACATAATTTGTTTTCTTATTAATGTTTTCCGAGATTTAATTCTAGCTCTTTGTTGAATTAATATTTAGTTCTCTCGGCCTAATATCAACATACGAAGGTTGAATGGAGTTAAACTCCAAATGTTCCGTCTTTAAGCTTACTTTTTAATTCACTAATCATATTGTGGAAGTTTAATTCATTATATCCATCTGGCACGTGTTTGTCCTGGTTTCCCCTCTGCTCTTTTGTTCTTGTTTCACCTAATCTAAATAGTTCGTAATTTCTTCGCTTTGTCTCTTGTTATTGTGTGTGTTTTGATCTAGTTCTCTCTACTTTTTATCTTCTCAAGTGTCGGAATATATAGAACGTAGTCGAGTATTACTAGTGTTTTTCCGTCTAGGGATTGACTCAGTGAGAATAAATCCTATGCTTACAGCAAATGTTTAGTGGTAAATCTCTAGAATTATAAATAAATCCTGAACCTAAATCTCATTTAGGTGTATTGCATCTCGATAAAAGCCTAACGTGTATGAATACACTCTGGCATCCTGTCCCCCCGACACAGTTAATTATCATACACTCCCCAACAGCACACTCAGTACACTTATCCCTGGCAACAAGCACAACTTCCCAAGGTTCTTGTGCTCGTTCCTCGCCTCGCCCCAAAAAATAGCGAGCGAGCTCATTGTGACTAGCGTTTACTCTTCAGTTCTTAGCCACAAAGGAATTAACAAGTACGCTTAAACGAAAGGACTTTTTAAAAGAGCAGGGAGTGAAAAGGAAGAGTAATTGCTGTTGAAAACGTGCGAGGGTGAGAGAGGTTTTTAAGAGTGAGGGGGTGTTTTAATGAGAGAGGGGGGGGGGGGCGGGGTTGTGGGGTAAGGGGTTAAGGGAAAGGGGGTATTTTAATGGTGGTTGAGGGTGAGGGGTGCGGGGCATTTTACTTTTTTATTTGTTTATTTGTTTTTTATTTTTACATGCAAGCATGCAAATGAAATACAATAAATACAATAAAACAACATAGGAAACATAACAAAGCAAAACAAAAAAACACCGGCCAGAAGGACCGACATCACAATACAACAATAAGCAAAACTAGAGAAACACAACATACATCAAGACAGGAACATAACACAAAACAGAAAACAATATAAACAAGCAATCAACGCAAGCAAATAATGACAAGAAAACAAAACATAGTAACATATGAAACAAATCAAACAGAAGCATCGGTCGGAAAGACTGACAACAATGCACATCATGAAGTACAACATGAAATATAACGCAAGAAAATCAGAACATACAACAAGCCATAAACAAAAGAAAATAAAAAAACAATACAACATGTAAGGCATAAAGATAACACACAGGGCATAGTAACAACACAAAACAAATACATGAACAAGAACATGCACACCAAACTCCCGGTCTCGCAACAAACAAAGGTAGAGGCACAAGCACATAATACAATCGGGCAAATAAACAGCCAGAGGGGCACACAGCCCTACATAAAGCAAATAAGCAGGAAATCAGTGGACATACTTGCCCGGGAACCTGGCCCGCAGGAACCGTACATTGAACGCTTCTCAGAGCAACCACCGCCAAGGGTCTCGCCATCCACCGGGGGAAGCCATAACATCCTGAACCCTGGCAACAAAAACCTGCAAACAGGGGACCCAGATGGTAGTACTGACGAGGCGAGTAGCTGCCACGCGTCCCCACACGAGGGAAACCTGCCCACCATGAAAGTTCTCCGGTCCGTCAGACAGCATTAACTCGGCAATCATTGTCCAGTGACCCGGCGGCATCACAGACGCCAACAACACGTCCTCCAGGGCCTCAACGTGCATCCTCACAGGAGCGAACTTGACAGAGGGCACCACCACAGTGGCACCCGCGGCCACGGGCACACCACCAGACAACGGCAGGGAACCCGGACGGCGCGCATCCTTCCGTAATGTCACTACCAGGCCACGCCCAGCACCAGGATCCACACCATCCCTGGCAGCGGAAGCCACCACCCCCCAATGCGGGGAGGCCCCTGGTGGAGAAAGGACAGAAGGCACGTCCGAGACAAGGGCACCAGCACCAACAGACACATGGACGTCCGCCACCACTAACTGCGGAGACATCAACGTATCCAGATCCACACCGTCAATACCCGAAGATCCACAGTCACTAAAGTCACCAACATCGGCCCAGGCAGAAGACGAACGCCGGGAACGTTTGGTCTCCGGCCGGATATCGTCAGAGCCGAAAGCAGACCCAGAAACACGGGCACCACCAGCCAGACGAACTGACGCCCGACGCAGAACGGCAGCAGCCTCTACCACAGGGAGAACCGGGCCACACACAGCAGGAGGCTCCGCAGCCACCCCAGCACTCAGCATAGCCGGGACCCGAGGCGAGGACACAGGGCCAGGTGCAGTAGCTGAAGACGAGGGAGAAGGCGGCGACGCCTCACAGCGAGCATCAGGAAGGCCCACGGGAGCAGCGCGGACAGTGACAGGAAGACCATCCGACGGCACCGCAATACCCGGAGGAGGGTCTGCAACAACCGGAGGAATGTCGGGCGACGCAAGGGGAGCCGCAGCAGCTAACGGGACGCTCACCTCATCCCCAGAGTCCACCTCCAGAGGGAGCGGCGGCAAATCCTCTTCCCATCACAAGTTGATGGCAGCAACCGGAGCCGCAGCGCACCCGGCAGCCTGATTCCCGAACCGGCCACACCGGAAACAGGTACGGGGTTGCTGGGCATAATATACCTGCACGTAGTACCCTAAAAGCCTGACAGAGGATGGAATGTCCTACCTCAGGCGCATCCCAAGGGTATGAATGTTGGTCTTCACACCCGTATACTTTCCAGAAGACAGCGTGTGCATCCTCACATTAACGACGGTGCTAAACCGGCGGAAGAAACGCCGGTCTCAGGAAACTCCATGGGGGGCCCCATGGACACTCACATACGTCATGGCACCACTGCGATCCGAAATGGCCACAGATCCGGTGCCATCCTTCAGCTGCACGGTACGTCCCTCGTACCGTCGGAGAAAGTCACGGTATGCCGCGTCTCCCACAAACTTGATGACCACACGGTGAGCGGTTACCAGCTCAACACCGTAAATTTCCATGACCGCATGGAAATTATGGAGCATGTCACACATGACCATCTCCACGACAGGGTATCCTGCACGGTCCGTAAACTTCAAACCGACAGAGTTTACCCACACAACAGGGGAAGATGGCCGCCCATTGCTAAAGCACCACGTAAACACCAACCAGGAACAGCAGGGAGGGTAAAGACACCCACACCCCCTGCCAACGAAAGCGGCAAACACCCAAACGACCGGAGAGGTCAGGCGACACGTCTGCACCTCACGACAGCTAGCTGGCATTTTACTTTGAGTGGTTGAAAGGTCCCAAGGCGTAATACATAAGAACATAAGAGTAAAGATAACTGTAGAAAGCCTATTGGCCCATACGAGGCAGCTCCTATTTATAACCACCCAATCCCACTCATATACTGTGAGAGGTTGAGGGTGAGTGGGCGTTTTAGTGTGAGCGATTAAGTGTGTGGGATAGTTTTAGTACGAATGGTTGAGGATGTATGGTCGTTTTAAAGTAAGGAGAGCTGAGGGTGAGGTGGCGTTTTAGTATGAGGTTGAGAGTCGGGTATTGACTCCTCCCCGTCAGCATAGGTATTAGACCAGCAGCTGTAATATGTAAACATTGTGGCTGAGGGAAAGAGTAGGAGACAGGAGGAGAAAAACCTCCGGAAAAGCATCTACACTGTATATCGATTTTCCTGTTTCGCAAAACAAACAAATAATTAATGTAATATAATTTCAATATAATTACCTAATTAGATTAGAGTTAATTCCCTGTATACAGAAGCATAAATATAAATTAATGTTGCATATGATGGGCGTTAAAGTTGCAAGTGTTGACGAGAGTCCAGCGGAGAGCGATTCATTTTTCTCCGATTTAATATGTTTGGCGTTGAATATTTATTGGGTGTATTTTTGTGTGTTAATGAGGATGAAATAAATGCTGATGGTAAAAACAACAAATTTTGTAATGTAATTTGGAGGCATATATAAAGCTCTTAACAAAACGCGGTGAGTCTCGTAGAGATGAAAACGGGCAATTCTGTCATTAGGAATATTAACTGCAAATATTCCCAGTCCTTAACACTCAATTCCCAGACCGTTTTCTTGATTTGTCACAACGTACAAAATACAAAGTGCTAACCTAACCAGGAACGTACGAACCCAGCTACCCACCTAACCCAACCTACTAATGCATAGGAAACGCATATTTTTGAGCCGCTATTTTCATAGTTTTTCGCAATTTCAATTTGTCCTCATGAAAAAGATCTGTCAAGGGAATAGTTTGCGAACGACTACATAATTATTGCTGTTATCTACTCTCTATCCTTAGTTAGGTTAGGGTAAGGTTAAGTTAGGTTAAGGTTAGGTTAGGTTTGGTTTGTTTTAATTATGTTTGGTTATATTATTATGATTTATTGACAGTAATGTGAAATATGGAATTCGAAAACTATTTCAGTGTACCTGAGAATTCCGTTTACAGATAACAAAATTCTTCAGAGAAAATGTTTTCAGCATTCATTTGATATATTTTAAACCAACGATTTATAATATAATAAAGTTGTAACTTGCATAATATCTTTTTAGAACAAAGGTTCATTTGCCACTTTACATGTAAACTATTACTGGAACCATAATATCCTTTCAGACCATCACAAATATCTAAATAACTATCCAGGTGGTTTGAAGTGGGTGTGGTTTCTCATGGTAATAAATTTGCTCTGAGGACGGGCTCTGCAATTTGAACGTTGGGACCATAACGTATAATATGCAATGCATTAGTTGAGAGGACCAGTTGCATCTTATCATCCCCCTGAACTGTCTGTCTCGCTTTAAGGTACTTTGTTGATTTTCAATTGAGTAATGATCAACTTATCATTACACAATTGAAGATCATTTACAATTAAAATCAATATTTATCTTTAAATTGCGATATTATATAGCGAATTGTGCTCTACAATAGTCGTTTTACTCTTGCGATCACGATAGTTTTAAAGGAGGGAATTTCTTTAATTTCTATTTTCAAGATAGTTTGGTGTTTCAGCAGTCGAGAGATGGTACTGAACCAGCTCTGAGAGGTCATACATGACTGAACTTTGTCAACAAAGAAGATCGGGTTTTCTCATAAGAACGCCACTTCGTTTTCGAATGAGGTATTGTCACTAGATATTTAATATTAGAAAGATTTTTCTTCACTTTAAGATTTAATGCATTATTTATCATTTACGAGCGCGTGCGCTCTCGTATACCCATGCACGTGCGCACAGGCGCGTGTACTCGCATACAAACGCGCACACAGGTAAGTGTGTATGTACACACACACACACACACACACACACACACACACACACACACACACACACACACACACACACACTGTGTTGTGATGATGTGGAGGCTGACTCCATACACAGTTTCAAATGTAGATATGATTGAGCCCAGTAGGCTCAGGAATCTGTACACCGGTTGATTGACAGTTGAGAGGCGGGACCAAAGAGCCAAAGCTCAACCCCCGCAAGCACAATTAGGTGAGTACAATTAGGTGAGTACACACACACACACACACACCACACACACATACATAAACACAAACATTTTCATCACTAGTCTTATATACAGCTTCCAGGACTGCTAGCTATAGCTGTTCACGTTTGCTATAAATTTAATTCATGTACATCTACGCAGCGTAGCAGGAAACATATTGTCCCATCTACATCTACGCAGTGTAGCAGGAAACATATTGTCCCATCTACATCTACGCAGTGTAGCAGGGAACATATTGTCCCATCAACATCTACGCAGCGTAGCAGGAAACATATTGTCCCATCTACATCAATGCAGTGTAGCAGGAAAAATATTGTCCCATCTACATCAATGCAGTGTAGCAGGAAACATATTGTCCCATCTACATCTACGCAGTGTAACAGGGAACACGTAAGTACCGAACACCGTGTCAAATGCAACACAAGCCCAATTTAAAATATTTTTAGGTGAAATTAGTTTTTCTTTATAACAAAGCATTACAGAGAACTTATTACATAGTTGCACTAAATGGTTGTAATAATATTTAGAGCTCATATGAAACTACTTTCAAAATAACAAGAAATTCCTTGCAAGGTTTTCTCATATCTAGAAGAAAAAAGATTGAATTTGATCTCAAAACAAATATTAAAATGTGTGTTTTTGGAGCTCTGAACGTAGTGCCGTTATTAAATGTGACCCTTTCATAATACTTCACTCTGAATGACGTGAATGACGGCACAGAGTTGCCATATCTTGACCCAGTATTTGCTAACAGTGAAAGTAAATTAGATTTTCTGATTGTTCGTAGTCTCATCGAAATATATTCTATTTAAATATTCTCCGTCGGTTATAATTTTTTATTCCCCGCCTTATCAGCCATCAGTTGCCGAATGCAGTGACTTCGGCTCCTGCATTTTGTGTATAGTTTCTTTTGAAGCTAATCATTGGATTATGTCCCACTATCTCTGTGTTGTTCATCCCGTAAATTCGCTACCCTTCGATAATCAGGTTCTTCCTAAAATTCACATTGCTTCTAAAAAAATAAGAAATAGACACATCTGTTTCTAAATAATTGTTTGATACATCTGCTTCTAATTTTTTGTTAGTCATGTCCCTTTTTTCTATTGATTTATTTTTAATTTGTTCTCTTTGTTCTTGGTAAAGTTTAATTATGTTTCAAATTAGTTATCTGTAACCAGCACGCAACATTTGTAGGCGTTGCGCGTACTTGCTTTTCTCTCTCATTAGTTCTTATTCTCATTCAATTTCTCTCGCTATCGGTTCTCTCTCCTGTCCTACCTGTCTCACGCTCTCTCAATCTCTCCCAGTGTTTACCCCACTTATGTAAGTCTTACTCTCCTTCTATCTCTTTCGCACCCCTCCCACCTTCTCTCTCTGTTTTCTCTCGTTGCTTGCTCGCTCGCATCATTTTTTCCCTCACTATCATTCTTACTTGTTCCCCACTTACCTTCTCCCTCTCTCTGACTCTCAACCCTTCCCTTCTGACTCGCTCTCATTATCTTATTCTTGATTTCTCTTATATTCACTCCCCCCCCCCTCTCTCTCTCTCTCTCTCTCTCTCTCTCTCTCTCTCTCTCTCTCTCTCTCTCTCTCTCTCTCTCTCTCTCTCTCTCTCTCTCTCTCTCTCTCTGTCTCTCTCTCTCTCTCTCTCTCTCTCTCTCTCTCTCTCTCTCTCTCTCTCTCTCTCTCTCTCTCTCTCTCTCTCTCTCTCATCCCACACATAATCTACCGTCGTAATTGTGTGTGGGGCCAGGTTGGCTCCGGGCAGTGTTGTTATGACATTAGGGATTACTTGCTAGTGCAGAGGATCAAGGCGGAGCGCTCTGATGGTTCTCCACCCTGCTCTCTCTCTCCTACTGGTTCCCCACCCTGCTCTCTCCTACTGGTTCCCCACCCTGCTCTCTCTCTCCTACTGGTTCCCTACCCTGCTCTCTCTCTCCTACTGGTTCCCCACCCTGCTCTCTCTCTCCTACTGGTTCCCCACCCTGCTCTCTCTCTCCTACTGGTTCCCCACCCTGCTCTCTCCTACTGGTTCCCCACCCTGCTCTCTCTCTCCTACTGGTTCCCCACCCTGCTCTCTCTCTCCTACTGGTTCCCCACCCTGCTCTCTCCTACTGGTTCCCCACCCTGCTCTCTCTCTCCTACTGGTTCCCCACCCTGCTCTCTCTCTCCTACTGGTTCCCCACCCTGCTCTCTCTCTCCTACTGGTTCCTCACCCTGCTCTCTCTTTCTCTCCTACTGGTTCTCCACTCTGCTCTCTCTCTCCTACTGGTTCCCCACCCTGCTCTCTCTCTCTATCTCCTACTGGTTCCCCACCCTGCTCTCTCTCTCCTACTGGTTCCCCACCCTGCTCTCTCTCTCTCCT
This sequence comes from Procambarus clarkii, assembly GCF_040958095.1. Classification (NCBI taxonomy): domain Eukaryota; kingdom Metazoa; phylum Arthropoda; class Malacostraca; order Decapoda; family Cambaridae; genus Procambarus; species Procambarus clarkii. The sequence continues at coordinate 9,567,862 of NC_091232.1, forward strand.
ACTGGTTCCCCACCCTGCTCTCTCTCCTACTGGTTCTCCACCCTGCTCTCTCTCTCTCCTACTGGTTCTCCACCCTGCTCTCTCTCTCTCCTACTGGTTCTCCACCCTGCTCTCTCTCCTACTGGTTCCCCACCCTGCTCTCTCTCCCCTGCTGGTTCGTGTCCTCATGAGCTTGATTTTCTCTGTTCTGCTTTAAGGGGTTCTTCCAGGTCAAATGTATATGCACGTTGTATAAGTTCCTGTATCCATTCACATATCCTGCATGATCCTATATGATTTATATACGTAGCAACATCAACATTTACTCCCTGCTGTTGCTACGCAATATTTTCGGGCAAGAATCCCTACTGTGTTTTATGTGGGACTCCCTCTGAGATCCCTAGAGCAGTGGAGAGGGAATATTTACCTTAAATTGTTCGTGTAGGAAGGGAAGGCAACCTCGAGGAAGTCTCGAGCATTTCTCCCGCACATTGATTAGAAAATTATACGGTGGGTGCACTCTAACGAGTTTCAGACGGTCGTTAAAAATATGGCAAAAAATTGCGTTTGCTTGTTGTATATTGCGTATGCGTTTAGCACCGTTGGCTGGAAATACGATCTGCCTTACGCGAATTTCACTTGGATATTGCTCGTTAGCTAATTATGTTTGTAAGTGAATTGCTTGATAGCCTCGTTTTTGGTAAGAGAAAATGTGTAATATTGTGATTCCATAATACTAATTTCCTCAGGAAATGGCGAGCTGATTGAATTGATGGTTAGAGCAGTGTTGGCCACGAGGAGTTCCTCACTGTAGAATGAAGTAATCATTACATAAATTGTCAGCAACCTAACCCTCTATATTTTCGTTATCCGTCCAGTTCAAAACATATACGATAAGATAATTTGTGTGTTTTTTTATGCATTTGTGTGATTTGTGTATACGTGCGTGATTTTTATGATATAGAAAGAGAAAGAGAGAGAGAGAGAGAGAGAGAGAGAGAGAGAGAGAGAGAGAGAGAGAGAGAGAGAGAGAGAGAGAGACGGGAAGGTGAAAGAATGTCAACGTGAGCTTCTGTTTCGCTGTGTATGTGAACTAATCAACAGGCATGAACGAGAAATTTGAAGTGAATGTTGTAGTGTAATCGAGTTATGGTGCAGCAAGTAGTGGGAATGGATGCCCTGTATGGAGGATGTGAATAGTTATTGTTATTTTCTCTCTCTCTCTCTCTCTCTCTCTCTCTCTCTCTCTCTCTCTCTCTCTCTCTCTCTCTCTCTCCCCCCCCCACATGCACACGCACATGTAAATGTAAAAAGAAAAAAATATGGGAAAGAAATTTTAAAACTGTATTATCGTAAACAAATAACGATAGTGTGCATTTTCTCGTGAAAAAAGTGTTGAAAAGAAAACAAAATATTTTTTCTTAAATTCAATGGAATTTGAGCCTCTTGGTCTTCTATGTGAATCCTATGTAATCCTATGTAATCTCATGCACTTCTATACATGGTTTATACAAAAGTAGTATATACACAAACCATTGAAAACTCAACCAAATCTTGATGATAAATTTAGTTAACCAAATCTTGATGATAAATTTAGCAAGGGTCCCAACACTGTGAGGCAGCAGCACTTCTGGAACAACAAATTGGTCAACACAGTCCATCACAGGACAATAAAGCTTAACAAAAAAATCGTTCAGAATTCCAACTCGTTCCCCTCTGAGTAATTTTACCATATATGAAATTTCTGATTGACGAATCGTACAGCCAACATCACGTCATCATTGTTTGATAGAAATAGAGTATCCCCAAAAGGATTGAGTTGCCTAAGCTGCTCTATTCTTTTTGGAATGTATTCTCTTATCTCTTATATGGCTATCAGGCTTCCTGTCTCCGACATGAGAAGACCAAAACCCATAAAATTAGTAGTTAACGAATCGCTTTCTAAACTCAATCATCTCTATGATGGGTAAAATTAGCGTTAGGTTTTTCTTTATATTTTCCCCGGAATCTATAAATGATTAATGCAAAACGTGAATTTTTGTTTAAACTCCTACAATACTTGTTGGTACGCTTGACCAAATACTTGAGTACTATGAGTACTATCTATGAGTACTATCTATGAGTACTACTGACTATGAGTACTATCATTTTAGGAGGATGGGCTGGGTTTGCGTGAAGGTTTTCTCCTCTCTTTGACTACGCTTTTCCATGTCCCCCCACTCTCTCAGGGGTTGGAAACTCCCCCTAACCACCGCCATCACCTACAGTGAGCAAAATACCGACTAGCATATCTCATTAACAAGGATTAATTTGTATAAATGTGTGTGTGAACTACCTATGTTTATTACAGTGTACTGAAGGCCCCGTTTGACAGTCTGTAAATACCCAATTAGGAGCGAGAATTATCGGGTTTAGGCATTGATCAACAAATGCTCTGCGTATTAGTGGCTTCGTGTATTACATTTCTCCTACCTGTTCATTCTCCACTGTCCATGAATCATACTTACGAACACGTATAAATAAAATGTTTTTATATTGTTACTGTATAAAATTATTGCATTACTCATCGCGTGGTTCTACGAGACCCGTCATATCGGAACTGCAAAATGAAATGAAATTAAATGAAATCATTTTGTAAATTCTAGTCTTAAATGAAATTATTTTGTATTCAAAGTAGGTCATGAGTCAATCTCACCTCACGCAATGCAACATGGAATGTGACTCATGAATCATCTGGTAATCCCAGCTTCCTCCTGACCTGAAACGTTGAGATTGCTGTTTCATTTTATGCAATAAAGGTGTTTTATAGAGCAGATCAAACAACATATTTTAATATAGCGTTTATAGATTATAATTGTGATAATAGGATTATTTAGTTACAGTTATTAATGCCAAAGTTAAACTATTTAATTTGTTCAGTACAACAAAATAGTCAATGTGGTTTAAGACGACAATCAACAGAGCTTACTATGTTATTGATGGCTGGTGCGCACATATATATATATTGTTTTGAGCTGGCACTAACAGTAGTACATCTGTTAGGCCAAAAATAATAATTAGACGATATAAATCTCAGGAAAACTACCCAATTAAGTATAGGGTGCAGGTGACCTGCCATCACAGTTCAGTATCGCTGGTGACTATTGTTTTACAAGTATTCGAATCGCTTCAAAGTTTTTAAAATAATTTCGTAAGGCTGTTGACCCTGTAGCATACTCTACGTCTATATTGACGTAAGTAGTAGGAATATATAACCAGTACTTTAGGGTTTTGACGCAAAAAACTTTTTCGGTAGTAAATAATTGTCGTTGACTTTTTTAATAGGATATGCATCCCATACTCATTCTGTGAGTGGTAGTGGACCCCATACTCATTTTGTGAGTGGTAGTGGGCCCCATACTCATTCTGTGAGTGGTAATGGAGCCTTTTACTGTGAGTGGTAGTGGACCCCCATACTCTTCCTGTGGATTGTAGTGGAACCCATACTCCTCCTGTGAATTTAATGTAAAAAATACATTGTTTTGAAATACATAATAGATTCAGGAACTGAACCCTAGTTCATTGTAATTTTTGTTGTATTATCCTCCCAAGAGTTACTGCGAATTTTCACTCGATTGATTGATGAAGATTAAGCCACCCAAGAGGTGGCACGGGCATGAATAGCCCGTAATTCTAAAATCAAGCACGGTAGCTTTTATTAGACTTGGTTAGTGGAGCACCAGCCGCCATCCACCGCTCAAAACCTTCCGTGTTATGAACGACACTTAACCTGCAACCCGAGCCTAATGGCTTTCCGGGGCAGAATAATCGAGTAGTCTCTTAGCCGCCAATTAAGCTAGATTTCCCTATAATCTTCAGCGCTTTGCGATGATCCTTCTCGAGGCACGGAATGGAGAAGAGGATTGAAGAGCTTATAGCGAATGACGTTGTATTTCCTTATTATAGTGCCAGTCAAAAGGAGTTTCCTAGTTTGGTCCATTTCGTTTGACAGAGAACCTTAACCTGTATAATTAATCCGCATATAATTCCATTTCTTAAAATGAACATTTGAAGTTGATTAACTTTACTGCTTATATGATCACCTCACATTAATCTTGAATTTTGCATAGCATTGAAGGACGACGCTTGCAGGAGAAATGTGATATTTTCAATTCAATTGCGATTGTTGCTGGGGAAAGGCATGTCTCAAATGTTGGAAAAGGTTTCGAACCATAGATGATTTGGCTTTAACTCTTCTTGGTGTAGATTACTAATTATATTGACGTGGCTCTCTCGTAGGGGAGGGGGGGGGGGGTCATCAGGAGAATTATCCAATAATTATGTGGAAGGTTAAGGAAATAAAACCATGACTTAGTGTAGCGCGTTAATTAAGAGAAAGAGAGGAAGCTAATTTATTTTGCCAGTGCTGGTGGGTTTTCTGCGGTCGTGCAGGAGGGTTTCCTAGGGTCGTGATGAAGGGTTTCCTAGGGTCGTGAAGAAGGGTTTCCTAAGGTCGTGAAGAAGGGTTTCCTAGGGGTCGCAAAGAAGCGTTTCCTAGGGGTCGTGAAGAAGGGTTTCCTAAGGTCGTGAAGAAGGGTTTCCTAAGGTCGTGAAGAAGGGTTTCCTAGGGGTCGCAAAGAAGCATTTCCTAGGGTCGTGAAGAAGGGTTTCCTAGGGGTCGCAAAGAAGCGTTTCCTAGGGTCGTGATGAAGGGTTTCCTAGGGGTCGCGAAGAAGGGTTTCCTAGGGGTCGTGAAGAAGGGTTTCCTAAGGTCGTGAAAAAGGGTTTCCTAGGGTTGTGCTCAGATCTACTACATCCAGTCGGTATTGGAGGTTATGAAGTGTTTCTCTGAATTTGCGAATTAAGGGAATTAAAGTCGAGGCTATCCAGTAGTCAGTGCTCGTGTCATCCGATGTGTCTATGTGGAAATGTAGGTGTAGAGGAGTCGTAGGTGCTGGGTGTAATCCAGCGAAAATGAGTCATGAGGTATGAGTGAGAGAACGAGTAAGAGAGTAAGTGGGAAAGAGTAAGAGTGAGAAAAAAGGTGAGAGTGATGGCATCAACATAAAAACAAATAAGAACCTTTTGATGTAAACTGAGTTGATGCTAAACAAATGCAAATTTCATTCCTTTGCAAACCCGCCATTTCTGTTACCATGAAGGAGATTAGTCTGGCGTAAGAAACACGGCGGTCTCGCTGTCAATCACTTCCTCCGACGCTGCTGAGAGACAAAATGGTTCATGAACCATTACGTCACAATGACAATGCATCCAGACAAATGTTAATAGGAACGGTGAAATAATATGTTCAGTCGAACTGCTGTATTCACAACTTTCTTTTACATAATAAACAAGGGGAACAATTTGTGTACATTGTACAGGAGAAGATTTTAATGTTACCTCTTTTAATGGAGGCAAATTGTGTGTAACGAGTTCGTTAATCTCAAAAAGGACATATCCTTCCGTTTCTAGTGATGTGAGTTGTATTAGAACTTGTACTCTTAGAGCTCAAACGTGCCGTTGTTGGCACCTAAAGTTTTCCTTAGCTTTGCGCTGCATAAAAGTTCTGCAATAAGTTCCGTGTTGGTAGTTCTCTCAGGCGAAACATTTTTCACCTCGTGTAAACCGTGTCTGAGATAATCTAATTTGCTTGTATATACGCTTCCTTGGGAGAAAACACGTTTATCACTTTGAGTCCATCTTCATAAAGTTGATTCCTTATGATTGTATTATTTTCAGGCTTCTCTGTTTTCTCTTTAATCTTCGGTCTTCCTGGAATTCAAAGAATAGAATTTGTGATGATGTTTTGGCTGTAACTTTGGGCGTTATATGCTGTCACTATAGTTTATATATGTATTGAGGGTTGGGATAAATTTGTTTGTTGTTGAAGGTAAGCATACTTTATGGAGTATTGAGGGTGTGGTGTAACGAGCATTTTGGCGTATGTTAGCAGAGTTAGGTTTACAATTAGCATTTATTGCTTTAAAATAAAGCATTATTAACTTTGTTTCTAGAGATCAGCAGAACATTTAAATATTTAGGGTCATTGCTATTAAAGAGAGAGAGAGAGAGAGAGAGAGAGAGAGAGAGAGAGAGAGAGAGAGAGAGAGAGAGAGAGAGAGAGAGAGGGAGAGAGAGAGAGCGAGTGATAGAAAAGCGAGTGATAGAAAAGCGAGTGATAGAAAAGCGAGGAGGACAATGAGATGCAAGAGAGGGAGAAGGGTGAAAGATGGAAGATACAGATTTAAAGAGTGTAAAGTATGAAACAGTGGGAGAAATGAAAGGGTAAAAGAGAGATGAAATAGATGGAGGGTGGAGGCAGAAAGGAAAAAGAGTGAAAGTATAGATGCACAAAAGTGTAGATGAAAGTAACATCACACACGCTCACAAAGAGCCAGCCAGCCAGCCAGAGGTACCCAGACACCGCTCCAGCAGTGCTCACCGACTTAGACAATAAGGAAAGAGAAGAATTGAAGAATGAGAGGAGCGTCAGTCAGACGAATACTAGCTAAATAAACGTTACTCCGTAAGCGTTCTCTCTCTCTCTCTCTCTCTCTCTCTCTCTCGCTCTCGCTTAATCTGTTGGCTGCTTGCGTGTATTTGCATACCATTGTATGTTTTGCCCACTTTCATTACCTGCAAAAACTCTGAAAAGGAAATTGAAATGTCCCAAAAATGGTTTGCAGTGTGCTTACAAATTCCTCAGGGAATGCTTTCATTAGGAAGACCTACAGTACGAACCTGCTTTTTGTTCTCTACTTAATATGCAAATTTTTTAAGCAAACTCCTAATTGAAATTACAGTTACTCGCCGTTTCATGCGCGTGTTTGCCGAATTAGAGCCTTTACGAAGGACGAGGCAAACTAACCATTGTTTTCGAAAGTCGAATGTCAACAGTGAAGCAGGAAGTAAAGTGAAACTAAACAAATTCAGTCTTTAAAGACGATAATTAGAGTGATAATGACACTAGATGACAATACTGACTTGAATATAATGTAATTATTTTAATGAACTTAATGGCGATTCAAATGATGATTAAATGATGATGATTCAACTTGATGTTGATTAAAATAATATGAATACCGGTGGAATTTTTTTAATAATTTATAACCATGACGATGGTGGTTAAAATCCTCTTAATTATGGGAATCGTGAGAATTACACGCGTCTTCAGATAATCTGAACCGATCATCCTGATTATAAGGAGGCTTTGAACGTCGTCTTTACCTAAGCTTTGATCCTCTTGAAAACTTCTGTTCTGATCCCCTTCAAATGAAAGTCGAGCCCTTGAGATTTTTCATTGTGATTCTCTTGATAATTTTTCGATTCCGTTGATCTCCAGGTGCTTCAAAACCGATAGGTCCCTGATTCGTCTCTCGGGTAAAACGGAGACGTTTGGACACCTTTCCTTATACCTAATGCATCTGTTCACCTAGCGGTCAAACACAGGGCAGTTAAGCAACTATTGTGAGTTACATCCTGGGGAAGGTCAGTAGATGGAATAGACACACATTGATAATCCTATCAATGTGTTTCATTATTTCCTTACCAATGTGCATGGTAGGATTTTTTCAGGACACACCTGTTTTTCTAACAGTGATGGATTTGAGAGTTTTAAGAGCGCCTTACACACAACTTGCCCAACTTGTTGTAGGATGTGTGGTACGTGGGATCCTGTCAGCCCTCACGTTCGTTGTCTCGTCATGTTCCGGGATTTGGTCTGCTTCATCCTACAGCAGTTGCAATTGCCCTTGGTTCAGTTTCTCGACGAGCTATTTGGTGGTCGTGTTTGGTATTTGGAGGTCGTGGTGGTGGCCTACACCACCACCACCACGACCCCCCTGGCCTACACCACCACCACCACGACCCCCCTAGCCTACACCACCACCACCACGACCCCCCTGGCCTACACCACCACCACGACCCCCCTGGCCTACACCACCACCATCACGACCCCCCTGGCCTACACCACCACCACGACCCCCCTGGCCTACACCACCACCATCACGACCCCCCTGGCCTACACCACCACCACGACCCCCCTGGCCTACACCACCACCATCACGACCCCCCTGGCCTACACCACCACCACGACCCCCCTGGCCTACACCACCACCATCACGACCCCCCCTGGCCTACACCACCACCACGACCCCCCTGGCCTACACTACCACCACGACCCCCCTGGCCTACACCACCACCACGACCACTCTCGCAGCTACAAGCCTGGACTTGGAGAAAGCAATAACGCAATTACCGTATGGCAGCCTCAACTTCAGGCACTTTTGAAGGATTAAACCTTTGTCGCACAGAGTTTCAAACCTTGTGGCGTCCTGTCATGAAAGTCAATGCTGCTCATGAAGCAGCCGGACTGAGCCTCTCTTCCACCAGTCCCGCACCAGATGTCATATCCGTAGGTGAGCGAGCGACCTTAGGTGACAGGAAGAATGGGGAAGGATTGATGGATGCTAAAAAAAGAGACAAGGGGGGGAGGGGTAAAAAAGTGAAAAGGGGGGAGTAGAATGGATAATAATAGATTCGACAGGGAGTTTGGATTAAACGCAACATCGTAAGATGATTCAATCTTATTATTCACATAAAAATTTATCACTATGGAAACTATGGCCTCTTTGCAGAAGATGTGACGTCACTGAGGAAGCTGTCTCTAAAAATTGACTGCAAAAATTGTCAGTAAATCAGTGCACCAATCTGAAAACCGACTTCACTGTGAAAACGTATAATTAATGAATACAAACGCCCGATGATCAGTCGCTGCCACTAAGACGACCCTTTGACATCAATATAAAGTTGCCCAGACCACACACTAGAAAGTGAAGGGACGACGACGTTTCGGTTCATCCTGGACCATTCTCAAGTCGATAATGGCTTGAGAACGCTTCGATAATGGCTTCGGTCCAGGACGGACCGAAACGTCGTCGTCCCTTCACTTTCTAGTGTGTGGTCTGGTAAACATACTTCAGCCACGTTATTGCGACTCATCGCCTACAATATAAAGTTGCATTAAGCTTGGAGAGATCATGCAGTAGTTGTCTCGTATCGTAATCGACAACATGACAAGTTTGTTGCTACGTTAGCTGGTTCTCTTTGTTTTAGAGGTAATTGTTCCTCGTGTGAATGATTACCACAAATGACACATTATAATGCACATCCTCACACAGGAAACTGTGCATACCTCACCCTCGCCACACACTACACTGCTCACCCTTACACTAGCATACTTAACACACTACACACACTACACTGCTCACCCTTACACTAGCATACTTAACACACTACACACACACACACACACACACACACACACACACACACACACACAACATACACACACACACACACACACACAACACATAACGCCCCTTGTTTTAGTTTCAATGTAATTATAGTTTGAGTAAACACAAGAAGTCAGAGGCAAATGTCAGGCACTCGTGTCCTGAACTTTATTTGATGTGAGGAAATGGCGAAAGATTTTTTTTGTGTGTTCTGTCTTGCAGATGGCGCGCACCCAACGCGTGCTGTTTGTTGATTCATGTTCTTACCTGTCACTTTATTTTTGTTCATGTTCGTTCCCCTAATACATTTCTTAGATTTGTTTACATTAACGCACATTTAAACCATTTTGATTTTACTTATTTTGTAGATTATTGGATAATATTGGTTCGTTGCAAAGCGACCGACTTAAATATTGCTGAAATGTTTGCACTCAAAGTGCATGTAGCTGATTTACGAAAACTTTGTGCAACAGAACTATAAAAATTCGCTTCCTCAGCAATAATTCCACTTGGGGTCTGTGGATTGTTAGGCCAGTAGGTCAACCACCCACCCATTTGAATCCTTGACAAAACATCTCAAGTTAAGCCGCGAATAAGCCACCTTGAGAGAGTCGCTTTTGGTGGAGCCAAATTGGTAAAAATCCCCCCACTGCCCACCAAACAAAGCATTCACCAGCAAGGCTGCTTAGTCAGCGCCATTACATGTAAGGTGACTCTGCCAAAGTCACTGCTAGAAATGTATTCTTTATGAAAACAAGTTTAGGAAGTTAACTCAAAGAAAACCCTCTTGAAGAAAGTCTGGCGCCTGCCAAGTGCCTCCTTAAGTCCCTGGGAAAATTTATGTTGAAGCAGTGTGACCAACGCGGCGGAAATCCAGACGTGACTGGCTCTCAAATGAGGGATCATGATAATACCAACACCGCTTCCATACTTGGGAGACTGCTATTAGCTATAAAAGTCAGCAGACTGTACCGTCTTGCGGAAAAATGCCCCCAGTTCATAATTTTTTAATGAGACAGTTGACAAAGAAAATGGTTTTCTGCGTGATTAACAAGGAACTTGAGAATTAAGTATTATTTATATCAAATTACTATAAAAGTAATAAGTCGAGCCCTTTGTGGCGTTCCGAGCACCTGACTTTCAATAGAGTTCAACCTTAGTGGTTCAAGATTTTCAAACCGCCAAGGTTCGAAAATCTTAAACCACCGCTGCTTGGCCACCAAGCAGATTAAACCACCATAAAAAAGTAAACCACCGCTGCTTTGTTTATGCACCAAGGTAATGGAACCAGTTAGGTTATTTAACGAATTATTTTATATTTAATTGTTTTATTATGTTCCTAAGTCGATGGCGTGAGCTAGATAGCATATCGAGGAGATAGCGGTTGGGAATTGCTCTTATACAATCCAAAGTTGAATATGCAAAAAATGTGAAAACAAAACCAGTCTCGCCCCTCCAAGCCAGAGAGAAAGGAGGAGAGTCATCAGGTGTTACTTCATCCAGGTGAGAGTCATCCTTTAATCAACCTGTATCCACTACCTGTAAGTCCTCGCCCCATTACCACCCAGGGTACACATTGCAGTAAACTCAGTGTGGAAATATCCAAATTTCAACTCCCCCAAGAAATTTAAATCACACACACATTCGGAGATGAGATCATCACCGTTTAGTCTGGGATGCTGAAGGTGTGATGCTTATTGACTTCGTGCCGTGTCTGGAGAAAATCTCAAGTCAGTGTGACTAGGACGCGGTTCTTCGATTATGCGAAGTCGAAGAAAGGCGCCATGGAAAATGATTCGAGCAACTCCTCTGGGTCTGCATAACAATACCCGTTCATACTCCGACGCCGAGTGCCTTCAGCCTTTTGTGTGAACGAGGACGAGTTGAAGGCTGCTGATGTGGAGCTGCTGTTGAGGAGCTGCTGTTGTGGAGTTGCTGTTGTGGAGCTGCTGTTGTGGAGCTGCTGTTGAGGAGCTGCTGTTGAGGAGCTGCTGTTGTGGAGTTGCTGTTGTGGAGTTGCTGTTGTGGAGTTGCTGTTGTGGAGCTGCTGTTGTGGAGCTGCTGTTGTGGAGCTGCTGTTGTGGAGCTGCTGTTGTGGAGCTGCTGTTGTGGAGCTGCTGTTGAGGAGTTGCTGTTGATGAGCCGCTAGACAAACTGGAAGATAAAATATTCCTGGATATGCTAGAACAGCTTCGTGGAAATTACCGCAACACTGCATATTACAATTTTTATATATTAACTTGGACTAATGTCTCCGCGGCCCGGTCTCTGTCCAGGCTCCAACGTAGATACTACATTAGCTTTAGAACGTTCTGAAAAAAAATATTTAAAGCCTTTCGACAGCTAATCTCTAAACCGAGTTACGAGGAATTACAATTTAAACTTTGTCATAGATGTCGCTTTAATCTAGCTTTATATAACTCGATAACCAGAATATCGTGTTATCACAATTCTTCTGGAAAAGGCACAGAACAATAGAGAATAATAAACATAAGAATACTGGAACCTCAGTATTGTACTAACATATAAGTCAGTATTATGAAAATGGCATTTTGTTATGTTTCTGTGGATGGAATGACGAATGATTGATTATATCTCCCTGTATCCATTTGTATATCTGTAAAGGGGTTTATTATGGGAATGTATGTATGTATGTATGTATGTATGTATGTATGTATGTATGTATGTATGTATACGCTCATGTTTTTGTTCATTTCAATATTTGACCCAATATATTTTTATGATAAATATATTCGCTAGTTTTGGTAGATTTAGCGAATATGAAGTCATGTACGCATAATTATACATATATACATGCATGCATGCATGCTTCAACAAGTATACGCTCATGTTTGCCTACATATCTATATTTGAAGAAGAATATTCCTAAGAAAATAACATCTTTTCGCTAGCTTTGGTAGATTTAGGTATGAATGAGCATCTGTTTAGGTATGAATGAACTTCTGTTTAGGTATGAATGAACATCTGCTTAGGTATGAATGAACATCTGTTTACGTATGAATGAACATCTGTTTAGGTATGAATGATCATCTGTTTATATATATGTGTGTGTGTGTATAACAGGTATTCCACGAGATGTTTAATAATGGACTCGGCTTTCTCGAGAATAGAGAAGGTCCGGGTAGAGGCGACAACACTTCCCCTTTAGTATTCTAATTTATTGAACAAGTTGTGCAAGTGTTTTAAGTTCTTTTGCAAGTATTTCTCAAATGAGATTTTTAAAGAAGGTTTATCAATAGTTGTTATATTCTATATATTATATATATATATATATTCTATATATCAATAGAGTTTTTGTTGATATCAATATTACTAAATATCATCTGCAATGTTTGTATAGGTTTCTTGTGCGACTTGAATCTTATAACGAGTTTGAATGCATTTTAAAAATTTTTGGAAACGAATAATAATGTTCGATTCTCAAGTGTGCTTATAAATATTCTACAAGTATGCAACACAAATATGTGTTGAATATTCTTGTATTTTTTACGATTAAAATATTACAAATTGCTGTAATATTCTAGTATGATTTCATATATTTTAAGTATTTTGTGTAGTTAATGGTGTTAACATTTTAGGGTTAGAGATTCAAACTCATTATGACATTAGAGTGTCGATAAAATATTGAGATATGTTTACTTTTATAATGTTTTTAGATTTCTTTTCGAGTAGCTTTGTAAACACTAAAGTGTGATCCTAAACATTCCTAAACGTGTGTGAGTTTCAGCCTCGCACATGTGGGGTCCGTGGTTCGAGTCTCCTAGATCCCTAGGTGAATGAAATGGTTATTTCTACGGAAGTGTGGATGAGAATTTATGTGTTCCTAAATTTGTTAGTGTAGATGGATAGATGAAATATGTCATGACATTCAGTGCCACAGTGCCATGTTTTCTCCAAGACACGACCTGATAATCGTTTTACAACCAGTACTTGTCCTTATTTTATCTCAGTGCCTCCTTACAGCTCGAGAACAAATCGGATTAAAGCACAACATTTTTTTCCAAAACATTATCTTCTCCTGCTTGTTTCTTCTTCTTCTTCTGTTCTCTTGATCAATCATATTAATTTAAATTAAAAGCCTTATTCATTAATAGTTGTAGGCACAGCAGGTGAACAAGTTGTACATATTATGTAATCATTAAAAAGTTCTCATTGTTACCCTCCGATTATCAATTATTTGTTCCAACTACAAATCTTCGGCTAGTGGAACAATTTTTAGTGGTGCAGTTAGTGGGGTCACTCCCGCATGCAAGTGCAGCTAGGACACTTAAATTTTTTGGGTGGGATTCTCTTGTTCGTGTTAGGCACCTATTAGATTATGCTGTTCAGGTTTGTTCACCGTACTGTAAAAGTAGCATCAATACTTTTTAACATGGGCTGAAAAAAGTAGCAAACCTAATCCTGGGTGTTAAAAATCTGACCTATAGAGAAATGTTAAGACAAAAGCTACAGAGAAATACCTAGAAAGATAATGAGTAGCAAGAAATATATAAATAGTCATCAAAATATAAACTCTTAAATAAAATACGAAACAATTTATATAAATTCTGTAAGTTTAAACAAAGACAATACCTTGCTAAAGATTCGTGTGGAAATAAGGTTGTGAATTAATGGAACAGGTCACTAGGAAACGTAATTAACGAGGCGGTCGCTGTATTGTGTTAAGCTAAAGTTTGGCGAGAATACGAGTGGGTGCTGTTAGATATAACTATGTCAAGGCTGAAGTATACTTGCTGATTTATCAGTATACTATTGTGGTGGCTTTATTACACCGTGCAGAGGATGATAAGCCATGAACCTGACACAAATGTTACCCAGTAGACCATTAGTATTCATCTTTATTCTCATGTTCATAATTGTAAGGGTTGCTTCATAGACTGTAATTTTGTACCTCTTTTAATTTTTATTAATTTTACCAACTTGTGTTGAGATTAAAGTTACTCTCAAGTTTTGTTCCACACACACAGATTTTATTCACTATTAGGTATTATTCAGTATTTATTATTTATTCAGTATTTATCAAAGCCTAGCTCGACCTTCCATGTAGGGAAAGTGTGCGCGCGCGCGCGTACACACACACACACACACACACACACACACACACACACACACACACACACACACACACACACACACACACACACACACACACACACTCTCACACACTCACACTCACACTCAGAAATTGATGTTCACAAGGGATAACGCTAGTGCTTAAGAGCAGAGCTTAAATAAATGTAAATAATGAGGCATGAGTGAATTATTTGAAGGGTAATTGAGTGCAACACAAATGTTTAATGCTGTCCTACCCACCTAACCCCCTAACATGAAGGTCAGGAGCACTTACAATGCTACCCTTCACTAGCATGCTTTATTCAGTCTGTAAAGTAATAAGCAGTATGTTTATGTGGCACTTTAAACGTTCTTCTTGTATACTGTTTGCTCATTCCCAGTGCTGCTACACACCATAAACTTCTCGCTAAATATTTGGATTGCATTTACTGTCTGGTAATGAACGCGTTTCACAGTCCTTTCATCCAATGCTAATGAGTTCCAGCTCCCTTGGTGCTGGAACAGAACAATATTATGAGGTCTTAATCCTATGTTTACATTTGTATCAAAGAGATGGATGTAAATAACATAATTCTCGTTATCCATAGTGTGTTAAGTTTGATACAATATTCGTTATCGGACGTGTAAAAATGCTCTACATAATACCCTTAATGAGAATCGGTAACGAAATCATTATGCATATACATATATCTGATACTTTATAAATAACAAGTTAGACGGAAGTTTAACTTGTTAGATGCTATGTAGTCGTAATGACTCGGGGCTGATACATAGTGATAATACAGTCTGCTTCTTGTTAGGTCTTGAAATAACGTCATGAGATGAAAATATATTGTAAGATTTTCCTATTGCATATTTTGACTATCTTCCTATCAAGAAATTTCATGTCACTTGAAGTAAATAGTGAAATTGCTGTAAAATGATGGTGGTTGGCCTTTCCTTCCCCTTTATTAGAATGCGATAGATGCCATGAAAAATATTCAAACGTTGTCTCGCCCTGTTTGAAAACGGAGCATAAACTCTTTTTTGGTAATTGCAGTTTGATTTTGTCAGTACGTCTACTTAAGTCTTAATTTCTTTATCAGATAAAGAAATTTTAGCCTTTCTGCTAGGAGACCCATGAAATAGACCTACTTTTCTTTTTAAAACCTACAAAACTTTTAAACTGCGTCTTAAGATCAACAAATAAATCTTATGTGGAGGTTACAGAGTATTTTTGCGCGATGTGTTGGACTTTTTCAAGGCAAATGTTGATAAAGATGAGTTAGTTGGGTAGTGAAGCATCCCAGCTTTAAGCTGTGCACCTCTCGGCTTCTCGGCTGAGATCCTTAGAAATTGTTAATATATAAAAATGAGGTATTGATAGAAAACGTCTAAACTTGATTATAAATTTATAATATCAATATTTAACAATTAAATATATAATTAAAGAAAAATTGATCAACAAAGATTGTTATAATTCGGGTATTTTGGGCACAATTAAGAGGAAAAAGGAGCAGAACATTTGTAAACTGCTCTATTTGCTAATCAACAATCCTTAACTATTAACATATTCCACTTCGTTCTCATCATACGTTCAACTTTGCCAGGTGTGTTATATATCTTTAACAAGGTCTAAGTCATCTGATACCCTCGCTGAGAGATGGAGTGTGTGTAGCTACGCTTTCTGTGGCACACTGTCTCGTAACTATGAACCATAAAATTGATAGGCATTTTTGCATCTTATGAAAGCCTGCGTATCAGACCCAACAGCCAGATAAATGATGATTTGAGCAGTCACTAAGCTCAAATCATGATTTTGAGCTTAAAATGGTGATTTTAAAATGCAAAATTAAATGATTTGAGCAGTCATTAAGCTTTGTATTATTCCAGCCGATGCTCAGATCATTAATACGGAGGCTAGAATGCTTACAACAATAGTTTACTTACAAGAATATTTTACATTTTGTAAAATATTTTACTATTAGTAAATTAACTAACGTATTATTTAACTATTAATTTAATAAACTAAATGTATTATTTTACATTTAGTAAAATAATACAACAATATTATTATTTTCAGTTTTTCAACAAGAATATTTTAGTCCTAAACATAGCCCAAGACTTAAAGTAAACGGTGTATATAGCCCGAGAAGCAGGTTTACACTTCTCCATGCATATATTCCTTCGTAATAAAAGGAGAATTAAGTAAAGTTTATGAAAGTTTCAAGATGTTCTGGAGCTGCTTTCTGGGCGAATGTATATAATCATGTAAGGTTAAGGAGCTAAAACGCGGTTAAGTACACTCATGCTCTAATATTTTCCTGAAGTTAAGTACACAATAAAATCTCAAATATTAAATGGAGTTTTGCACTTATTAAAAGGGGAAGTTTGTTAGTAAGTTAAATTTTGTATTGTATGTGATGTTCAATTTCGTATTAATGTGTCGAAACTACAGTCATACAATATAAGCAGACAACAAATCACAATAATGTAGGTGAAATGTGGACACTGAACCCACACATCTGAAAATAAAGGAATTGAGGCTGTTTCAGGTCCGTCCTGGACCCATTATTAAGTCTTGAACAGTGTACACGAATGGTTCAGGATGGACCGATTCGCAATCATTGCCTTTATTTTTCAGGTCTTTGGACCGGGTGTCTAATATACCGTATACCATAACAATGGGTTGACAATCTTTGTCCGATTCAGTGGCACAGCCAGACGTACTTTATAGTCTCTCGAATATAGACAGATATGTATTTACGATCATTGTTACGTAAATTATATCCTTTTGTAACTTAATTCTGTACAACATGAACTGTTTAACTCCGTTCCAATCTACATATACAGATTCCCTCTACCTCGATGCATCCTAAGTCACTATAGACTTTATTATCCTAACTTGATCGAGTGTATAAGTCTTTTAGGCTCATCTGGTTGTATCTGCATTTAAGAATTTATTACCATCTTCAGAGAGACGAATTGCATCAGCTCTTGTTCAGGGGTTCACGTAAATTCTTCCTCCATATTTCCACGCAGATGATAAGCATCACCTTCAGGCGATCGCTTTTCCGAAAGTGTAAAATACGATCCAATTATTTTTTTGTTTGAAATGGTAACAGTATCACTGAGATCTTGAAAACGAAAACAGGTATAAACTACATTCGGTAAACAAACACTCGAAAATGTGTGCGAGATAAGGAACATATTCTCTCTCTCGTTCCATCTTGAGACAAGTTTCGCTGTCAGTCGTGCTTCAATACCGATTTCGCTATTTTGATTCGTTGCATATTGCCGAGATGTGATGATCTCATGTCTCGGTTATTACTTCCATCTTCCTAAAGCGACTACTGTATTTCTTACACGCATTTAAAACGAAAATCTATAAATTAAAAATTATAAAAGATGTGTCCATGTTTACATACGTGTGTGTGTGTGTGTGTGTGTGTGTGTGTGTGTGTGTGTGTGTGTGTGTGTGTGTGTGTGTGTGTGTGTGTTTGGGTGTGTATTCACCTAGTTGTATTCACCTAGTTGTGCTTGCGGGGGTTGAACTCAGTGACTCTTGTGTCACTAGGTCGGCCGTCCACACCTGCATGCTCCTGCTCTTTGCAAGTGTAATGGGCTAAAGTAGTTGTGTCATTCGCAGGTGTGGGAGTGGGAGGGACGCGGGGGCGAGGGAGTTGTTTTTGTTGTAGTGATTTAGTAATGGTTTATTGGTTTAGCGAATGGTTTTGGTGGTTTAGCGAATGGTTTTGGTGGTTTAGCGAATGGTTTTGGTGGTTTAGCGAATGGTTTTGATGGTTTAACGAATGGTTTTGGTGGTTTAGCGAATGGTTTTGGTGGTTTAGCGAATGGTTTTGATGGTTTAACGAATGGTTTTGGTGGTTTAGCGAATGGTTTTGGTGGTTTAGCGAATGGTTTTGATGGTTTAACGAATGGTTTTGGTGGTTTAGCGAATGGTTTTGGTGGTTTAGCGAATGGTTTTGGTGGTTTAGCGAATGGTTTTGGTGGTTTAACGAATGGTTTTGGTGGTTTAACGAATGGTTTTGGTGGTTTAACGAATGGTTTTGGTGGTTTAACGAATGGGTTTAGTGGTTTAGCGAAAGCTGTTGGTGGTTTAGCGAATGGTTTTGAAAGCTGATTGTTTTTTATGGTTTAGTGGAAAGTGTAATTCACATTATCATCTGTACCAGATATCAGCAATAATGTATATATACCAGATACAAAACCTTGTATCCATGGAAGATACCAGCCCCCCTTTATCCGTTACAGTTACCAGCTTCTCAGTACCAAATGCCAACCATAACAGCCTTGCTACTCACAATAAAACAAATTAAGGTAATCTATGTGGTTACATCGTATCGTAAGACTGTCTCCACTCTCCTGAGCGGTAAACAGCATATATCATAGTCTGAAAGAACATATATTATCTCGCCTATAACTTCTGTTATATGTCTATACCTGAAACCCATCACTGAGTCTAGTCAAATAACCTTTAAATCTGTTTGTACAAAGTTTTCTGTTTTCTATCTGGAATTGTATTTACTATTCGGTTAATGTCTACTACAGTAAGAATCTACCGTCCACCAAATAGAATTTTTAAGTATCATAGTTATTTATCTGTCTATGCAATTTCAATTCAATATAGTAAAAACATTCAAAACCCCATCTAATATTCTAGTTCGTCTTGTAATCGTTTCTTAAAACATTACTGTCTATTCAGTATTTAAAATAATTATCGTAAAAATCTGGCCTTGAAGCAACTGGTCTAAAGAAAGAAAAACCTTTCGGTAGTCACAATTTTATGAAAAAATGTCTTTATTTTTTTAATACCAAACTATAATCGACTCGCTGATGAAGGCTTGGTGCCCCCCGTTTCATCCCTGTGCCCTTTGTCCCTTCCCCCTCAAACAATCTCCACTCTTTACTATCTCCCCTCTTTACTATCTCCCCTCTTTACTATCTCCACTCTTTACTATCTCCCCTCTATTATTTCTCTTTCCACTATCTCCCCTCCAACACTCACCCACTTCACCAGTGCACGGAGAGACTTTTCCAGCAAGCACCCACTCTGATCCCTTTCATTTATAACCATTCCCCCTCCCCCCCCCCCCAGGGCCATTCGTGGTAATCATCTGAGCTCCGGCAATATGAGGCAGTAACCAGGGCCACCCCCCCCACCCCCCCCACCCCTCCCTCCATCTCCACTATTTTCCTGACGAGTTTGAATTGCAGGATGTAATGTGCTCTTTCGCAGGATCTATGGCACGGTGTTGAAGGGGGTCTGAATTGCTCATTTGTCCACGAACCTCTCCCTCGGATGGTTGTGTCTTGTTGTGTACACGTATGGGTCGTTTAGTCTACCGGTGAGGAACCCTGACAGCTGAGTGGACAGCGCTTCGGATTCGTAGTCCTGAGGTTCCGGGTTTGATCCCCGGTGGAGGTGGAGACAAATGGGTAAAAAGTTTCGTTCACCCTGATGTCACTGTTACCTAGCAGTAAATAGGTACCTGTGAGTTACACAGCTGTGCAGCTGTTACACAGCTTCCCGGGGGTGAGTAACTAAAGGAGGCCTGGTCGAGGACCGGGCCGCGGCGACGCTAAGCCCCGAAATCATCTTAAGATAACCTCAAGAGATAACCTTTCGTCATACGAAAAGGACAGTTTTACTTAGCGAAGTTTTACTGAGAACGTACAATGTATTCTGTGTTGTATACATTAAAATACGTAAAAAAAAAGGCATTCGAAGGCGACACTGAGTACAATAAAAGGCCATTGGTGTAGCCAGTACTTGTCCCTTGGTTGTTTTTCTGTCCTTGTTTTGTTTGCATGTATGGTTGGATTCACCCGTTTGTTTCCTTTGCAACTGCTTGTCCCTGTTCTATATACCTAGTTTATTTACCTTGCACCTGTCCTTCAATCGATGGCTTGCAACATCTGTTCATCTTCCACTTGCTCTCTATTATGTTCGCTTGTAAGATTAGTTCCTTTGTATATTTGACAGTTTAAATTATGGTCCGTGTACTCTTTGTATTCATATACTTTCTGTGTGTTTGTTTTAAAGAAATATGTTATACTCTCTTTTGTTACGTACCACCAGTTGAGTATACTAACTATTGAGCATGTGCAGAAACCTCGCTAATTAAAATTAGTAATAAATTGATTAATATTGGCTAAATAAATAAGTGAAGAATTTACTGATTTATCTTTCCACTCTCCTATCCCGCGCATCTCTCTCTCTCTCTCTCTCTCTCTCTCTCTCTCTCTCTCTCTCTCTCTCTCTCTCTCTCTCTCTCTCTCCTAATCCACTTTACTCTTCCCTACTTCATGATACAGGTTAGCTTCAACATTATTTCTTTTCCGTTATTCTCCCTCTCTTCCTCCCATTCATACTTTTCCACTCTACTTTAGCCCGTTTCTTCCCACCCTTTTCATTTCTCTCATCTGCCCCCATTTATTTGTGGATCTGGTCTGCGCAGAACATTGCATGACCTCTAATTAGAATCTAATACTTGCCCTGTAAGAATGATGCGAAATCCGTGCAGATGGATTGACAAGTCCGGTGCATTAACCAGACCATCGCTGCACCTGCAGCCTTCCCTGCCGCGATCCTTAGTCTTCGTGAATTGCCTCTAATGAAACTTACAAGGTGTCCTCATTAATTCCAGGTCGCTCTCACCGCAGGCTCGGTAATGTCACGCTGGCTGGCACACACCAGCTACTCGACTCGTATTTAGCTCACAGCGGCTCACCTGAATTAAAAAGAATTGGTAATGATGGTGAATACCATTCTTGGGCTGAGAAAAGTAAATTAAAAGTAATTATATATATATATATATATATATATAATATATATATATATATATATATATATATATATATATATATATATATATATATATATATATATATATATATATATATATATATATATTTATTTATATATGTGTCTGTGTGTGTGAGCTTTATGCCCACAATTCTCTTGAGAGGAATCAAGATTAGGTTTTTCAGAGGGGTTAAATTCTGTATAATTTTTTTCAAAGAGTTGTATAGTTATTTTTATTGAATTGTTTTAATTATATATTATGTAATTCATTAATGTTTATTTTTTTGCTTATTTAGTGATGATCGCGACATGTGTTACATGGAATAAATATTACATTTTGTTGTTCTTGTTTTCAGGTATGGTCGATCATGCGTTTATCTGAGGGAGCGGAGTACCCTACTGTGAGTAATACATTACCATACCGTCCACCAGTAAATTGACAGTTTGCATAGTCGAGTCTCAGGGCCTGAACAATTTACTATGTGGGGCCGACGTTACTGTACTACTGTGTGTGTATTTCTCTGGCATTATACTATGAGTCATCTCCTTAGTCTTTCTTCTTCTTCTGGTGAAAGAAGCTGCTATCTCCTTTATTCCTTACTGCATTTCAGTTCTTCTCACTCGGAATTTTATTATGAATGATTGTGTTCATCATTCAGATTATTCACTTATTAGTTAGCTCAGATTATTCACTTTCTCGTCAACAGGCTAACAGGTATGATTACTCTGCATAATTTACATTTAAATTTGCTGTTTGTCGTTTATTGTATAGAAAATGAGTTTGATAATCTTTAAATTTGTTTTAAATTTAGCAAAAGTGATATTTCGTGTTGATTACTGATCATCAGATGAAGGTATTTAACATTATGAATTATGATTTTTCATGCTTAATATAATATTAATTATTAGTAATCCCAACCATTATTTCTGGAGAAAAATATATATATATATTTTTTTTTTTGCGCACACACACACACACACACATACACACACACACACACACACACACACACACACACACACACACACACACACAGACGAATTTTTTTGTCGGACGTGTAGCAGCTTAGTATTAGAACGTGAATACACCAAGGATATAAGCCAATGTTTTATATTGTTATCAGGTTGATATTAGACTATTACAGACTATTACAGTGATTACTCTCACTGATTAAGTTCGAATATGTAAAGACTGATTGGATGATTTAGACTTCTCTGACCCCTCCCATGCCCAAATGGGGAACCCTCCCCTCCCTCCTACACATGCCCAAATGGGAACATCCAGCTGTGGGGACAGATACAGTACAAAGTGACCTTAATGACCTGGTTGAGGGCATCTAGAGCTCATTAACCCGCCGAGATAGACTGTTGAATGCTAACATGAGCCTCGCACATTGTTTCTTTGTCATTAACCCCAGCGAGGGAGGACTTGTGCTCGTAAAGTTAGGGAGACGCTAACGAGCTGTGTTCCTCAGGTCTCGCCCCAACATTCTCACACTCGTACATCTTTGTTACACTCCAGCGTCCACTGTCCGCTCGCTCTCGTTACCCAAGCCAACACAAACACCCGACAGAAGCCCCGACGCAATCCTTGCACCCGACGCAAGCTCCTCACCCGACGCAATCCCCGAACCCGATGCAAAGCCCGAGTGCAGAGCCCTTGGTGATGGATTAATTCAACCAGCAATGTCATGCTTAGGGCAATCAGTAACTCCATTAAACGTTGTCTTTCACCGGTCTGTAAATTTGCAAGTGAATCATGGTTGGTTATGTATCCATTGCGTGGATACAATGTCCATGAGCAACGCCGAATTGATTTTAATAACGTTTGATAACGTTGATTCCACGTCGAATTGACGCCACTCTTGGCTGTTGTGAATTGGAGCATAAATTCTTAAGAGCTTCTCGTACTGATTGATGCCTGCGATTATTATGGTAAACTGGTGTTCCTCGAAGGGTTTAATTTGGTGTTCAGCCTTTAGATATTAACTGAGGTGATGGGATGAGTTTATAAACACAAATTCTGCTCTAAAAATTATTGCAGAGTTGTCAGTGGATATAGGAGCGTATGTGTTCTGTTAATCTTAATGCTCACGCATGCAGCATAGCTCAGCATTAATACTGTTTTCCTCATGTCTTGGTCTCCATCTAAAGAGCTCTCTATACGCATATTGTTAATGTCTCTTCCTCTTTATCTTGTTCTTCAATTCCTTCATCCTTCATAACTTTCAATGAGCTAACATTTCGCTTATGCTCTCAATTCTACAACATGTGAGTGTGTGTGTGTGTGTGTGTGTGTGTGTGTGTGTGTGTGTGTGTGTGTGTGTGTGTGTGTATGTGTGTGTGTGTGTGTATGTATGTATGTATATATATATATATATATATATATATATATATATATATATATATATATATATATATATATATATATATATATATATTATAATATGCGTCAGTAGCGGCAAAATTCGGTGCACATCCTCATCTGGTATTCCTAGTCTCTCCTGTTACTTTAGTCAATAAAGATATTAATAATAATAATAAGTGTACGGGCCACCACTCTACTTACCGTACCCAATCCCACATCTCAAACCATTTAATCCCCTTTATCTCTCCTCACTCCATCGCCATCTTCCGAAGATAGAAAATAGTGAACCAATCCAATGTTTTCCCTTCCTCACTCTCTTGCATCCTTTCAGACCCAACCGCACCACGATTCACTTTCATACTTCAGCCATTGGTTCTACCACCAATATTTGCCTCATTAAGGACTAACAGAACTTGGCCAAGAATCTGCCACTGGGAGTCTCAGTTTTCTCTGGATTCGCTATATTGGCTTAAACTCACACTCACTTCCCTCGAAACTTGTGATCATCTAATTCTCCGGCCCCGGCGGTGTTTGGTTACTGGATGAGGATGGAGAGAGAGGGAGAGAGAGGCAGAGAGAGAGAGAGAGAGAAGGAAGGAATTTACATGGGAAAGCGCCAAGCCATTACGACTATATAGCACTGGAAAGAGGTCAGGATAAGGATTTGGGATGGGACAGGGTGGGAAGAAATGGTGCCCAACCACTTGAATGGTCGGGGATTGAACGCCGACCCGGATGAAGCGAGACCGTCGCTCTACCATCCACACCAAGTGGTTGGACAGAGAGAGAGAGAGAGAGAGGAACACAGAAGAAGAGAGAGACATTAATATAAAAATCGGTAAAATAAATTATAGTTTTAACTTGACTGTAGCAGAAACAAAGTTTCTACTACAGTCCTCTATTATATATTCACGAAGTGAATAAATTCACTTTATATTTAACTTTGTGTACATGCAATCACGGGCACTCCTCTGGATTAAAGATCAGGTATCCCTTTAGGGATACCTAATCCTAAAGGGATACAATTTATCCCTAAATGGGTTACATTGTTAGATTCCCTAAAGGAATACATTGCTAGATTCCGACCTTAGTGATCATTGCGTTGGTTAGGTCTTAATATTACGTGTTCCATACGCGTAAAAGTTTATCTTGGCTCTGTCCTTCACACTATCAGGATAGTTCGGCCTACCATCAACACTATCAGGATTGCTCAGCCTGACATCTACCCTACCAGAATAGCTTGGCCGTGGCATGCACATCATACATTCTCTCTAACTATAAGACAGGAGCGCCAACCATTCTCTCTAACCATAAGACTGGGGCGCCACCATTCTCTCTAACTATAAGACAGGAGCGCCAACCATTCTCTCTAACCATAAGACTGGGGCGCCACCATTCTCTCTAACTATAAGACAGGAGCGCCAACCATTCTCTCTAACCATAAGACTGGGGCGCCACCATTCTCTCTAACTATAAGACAGGAGCGCCAACCATTCTCTCTAACCATAAGACTGGGGCGCCACCATTCTCTCTAACTATAAGACCGGATCTCCAACATTCTCTCTAACCATAAGACTGGGACGCCACCATTCTCTCTAACCATAAGACTGGGGCGCCACCATTCTCTCTAACCATAAGACTGGGGCGCCACCATTCTCTCTGACCATAAGACAGGAGCGCCAACCATTAGAGCGGAAATCAACCTCACTAGAGGCATCTTAACGACCCCCTTAAGCCCTCCATAACACGACCCGCTATCCGTAATGCCAGCTAAACTCGGGTCATGTAATCAAGGAAATGACGAGCGGTCGCTTCTTGGGGACACAAACAGTCAGGAGGATCAATCCTTCTCGCGTTGATATTCAAAGATTTTCCGAAATTATTCCGAAACTATGTTATTTGGTGTTCTTTTTTAAGGCTTCGACAGTTCTCAAGAAGGCATTAGGGTTTTAATAGATTTATTATATGCGTTATTAAGGAATCTGGTAGATATTTTAAATAACAATGGAAAGTACTAAGTAGATTTGAGTACTGAACAATCTTTCTACTTTTATAACTGATTGTTAGTTGCCATGTCGGGTCTTGACAATGCAGCTTTTCGTTAATGCCACTAAAAATATTTTTTTCCAGTTTAGTTTGCAAACTGTCGACGTGTGTGTGTGTGTGAGTGTGTGTGTGTGTGTGTGTGAGAGTGTGTGTGTGTGTGTATACATAGGCATGTACACGGAGAACACTAAATGTGTGTGTAATGGGAAAGGGGGGGGGTGGAGGGGGGAATGTTGCATGTGATTACCTGTATTCGATTAAAGGTGCGGCTGTCGAGTCCCGTTTTCTGTTCATATATGAAGAAAACAAATGTTTCCTCTACTTCCCTCACACATTATCTCCTTTTGGACTCCTTTCTCCTCGTGCGTCAAAAATCTGAATGATAGTCATTCTCAAGATCTTTCGCGTGCATCATTTTCCGTAATATAAAACTGCTACCTCTTGTTCTACTGATGATTTAAGAGCTTTAAATTCTTCTAATTTTTCATAAATATATTTGCATTCGGTACCCCTCTTGCTCGTACTAAACATTTCGAATCAGTAAACTTTGTCATTCTTGTGTATCTGAATCACGTCGCCTCACTTATATTTTGTAACGTGTCTAGTTCTTCCAGCCATCACTTGTATCTCCCTCTGCTTAATCCAGATGCCAGTCTATAGGAAAAAAATACTGTACTTTATAGTATTTTTCCTTGTGCTTTCACAGATAGCATTTGTAACTTACAGGAAATACTGCGTCAGTAATCCTTTTAGTTTTCTTTCTACAACTGCTATGAATTAAGGGTGTTATTTCATGCAGTTCATGTGTTTTAAGATAACTTCATAATTTGTATATATGAATTTTAAGCTCTTGGTTACTACTGAATTTCTTGTTGAGCTTTGGTAGATAAAGGTAAAGGAGGTAATAGGAGCAGAGGACGAAGGGAAAGAATTTAGAGGAGGAAAACAGAAATACGAAGTAGAAGATAGATTTACAGGGAAGGCATGAATATAATTGATTGGGTGGAGGTGTAGGCACAAAATGAGAAAGGAGATAATGAGAAGAAAAGGTGGAGAACGAAAGATAATAAAGAAAAAAATTAATAAAAGAATAGGGAATGGTAGAGTAAAATGAAATGAAGATATACTGAGAGGGAAGTGTATGGGATTAAAACGGAAGGACATACAGCAACAGAGAGGGAAGGAAGAGGGGGAAGGAGAGGGGGTGGACTCGATGATACTTATAAAGGGAGAGAGAGAGAGAGAGAATGAGAGAGAGAGAGAGAGAATGAGAGAGAGAGAGAGAGAGAGAGAGAGAGAGAGAGAGAGAGAGAGAGAGAGAGAGAGAGAGAGAGAGAATGAGAGAGAGAGAGAGAGAGAGAATGAGAGAGAGAGAGAATGAGAGAGAGAGAGAGAATGAGAGAGAGAATGAGAGAGAGAGAATGAGAGAGAGAGAGAGAGAATGAGAGAGAGAGAAAATGAGAGAGAGAGAGAGAATGAGAGAGAGAGAGAGAGAATGAGAGAGAGAGAGAGAGAATGAGAGAGAGAGAATGAGAGAGAGAGAGAGAATGAGAGAGAGAGAGAGAATGAGAGAGAGAGAGAGAGAGAGAGAGAGAGAGAGAATGAGAGAGAGAGAATGAGAGAGAGAGAATGAGAGAGAATGGGGGTAAAGGTGAATGTGAGGAAAGTGAAACCTTTCTGCAGCATAAACCGTTTACTATACTCTTAACGAGAAGTGGAAGGTGCTCACCTCCCCCTCCCCCATCTCTTCTTATTTATAAAGAAGATAGTAAAGATTGACTACGCACTTACGCTTGAAGGGGGCCAGTAAAAATACACCAAGCACTTGCGTTAAAAAAAAAGAAACGATAATTTAACTATCAAAATACACACAATTTCCCAATCATATTATTCTAAAGCTATTAAAACATATTTTGTCAGTAATATTTAAAAAAAATAAATCATAGCACCACTGCCTCTCTTTCTTGCAAGTACATTATAATTCATTATTATTCATTATAAAGTCAATATAATTTTGTTTAGCTAATATGAGGATCATGAACTTATCTTAGTGAACTCTGACACTGCCTTCGCTACTTCCTTTATTTCACCTATTTGTGCTTGCGGGGGTTGAGCTCTGGCTCTTTGGTCCCGCCGCTGTGTGTTAATGACACTGAGGACTTGTTCATTTCACCTGTAATTTGTCCAACGCGACAATCATTAGAGGAGTTAGACTGTGTATATCGTATTTTCATTGCCCAGGCGCTGATATAATTTAGATTACAAAAATTTTTATTTAGAAATAATTCAAATTAAATGTAATCGTTGTTGCTTGTTATTAATTGTGTGCGGAATTTGTGTTTTGTGTGTGTGTGTGTGTGTGTGTGTGTGTGTGTGTGTGTGTGTGTGTGTGTGTGTGTGTGTGTGTGTGTGTGTGTGTAGTCACCTATTTGTGCTTGCGGGGGTTGAGCTTTGGCTCTTTGGTCCCGCCTCTCAACTGTCAATCAACTGGTGTACAGATTCCTGAGCCTACTGGGCTCTATCATACCTACATTTGAAACTGTGTATGGAGTCAGCCTCCACCACATCACTTCCTAATGCATTCCATCCGTTAACTATTGACACTGAAAAAGTTAATTCTAACTTCTCTGTGGCTCATGTGGGTACTCGATTTCCACCTGTGTCCCCTTGTTCGCGTCCCGCCAGTGTTGAATAGTTTATCCTTGTTTACCCGGTCGATTCCCCTGAGGATTTTGTAGGTTGTGATCATGTCTCCCCTTACTCTTCTGTCTTCCAGTGTCGTAAGGTGCATTTCCCGCAGCCTTTCCTCGTAACACACATTCACCTAGTTGTGC
Source organism: Procambarus clarkii (assembly GCF_040958095.1). NCBI lineage: Eukaryota > Metazoa > Arthropoda > Malacostraca > Decapoda > Cambaridae > Procambarus > Procambarus clarkii. The sequence goes on from NC_091232.1 coordinate 9,596,263, forward strand.
TTGCGGGGGTTGAGCTCTGGCTCTTTTGGCCCGCCTCTAAACTGTCAACGGATTTTTTTTTTTTTTACACACACACACACACACACACACACACACACACACACACACACACACACACACACACACACACACACACACACACACACCAAGGAAGCTGCCCGTAACAGCTATCTAACTCCCAGTTAACTATTTACTGCTAGGTAACCGGAGCATCAGGGTGAAAGAAACTCTGGCCATTTGTTTCCGCCATCCACGGGGATCGATCCCCGGTTCACAGGACTACAAATCCCGAGCGCTGTCCACTCAGCCAGCAGGCTGAGTTGACACACACACACACACACACACATGCATGTGTGTTTGCATTTCAATTTGGTTGCTGTAATTGTTATGTAATTTTGTGTGTGTGGTGGAGGAAAAGAGGGTTGTGTGTATACGTAGTTCTTTACGTTTGTGGTATTTGTAGGAAATACAATTGACAATATTTTTTCATTTAAAAAAAGTGCACGCATGAAAATACAACTGCGTATATAAGTTGCATTTCAATTTTAATGGCGGCAATTTTGTTTAATGATCCTTTATTTAGTACTAGAAGGGAGTCCCACAGGAGCTCAGGGCAACCCCAAAAGGTAATTAAATAAAGGAATATATATATATATATATATATATATATATATATATATATATATATATATATAATGTATATAATGTATATATATATAATGTATATATATAAAGCACCAAGACGCCCAATTTGTTTTTTGCCTTCTGTCAAGATTAAGTAAGATTTGTTATTCCATCTCTGTAGATCGCATTATTGTTGATCAGTTCAGATTAGTAGAACGACGGTCTCGCTTCATGTAGGTCGGCGTTCAATCCCCAACCGTCCAATTGGGTGGGCACCATTCGATCCTTCCCCCCGTCCCATCCCAAATCCTTATCCTAATCGTTTCCATGTGCTATATCGTAGTAATGGCTTGACTTTTTCCCCTGATAATTCCCTCCCTCCCACACTGTAATAACATCATGTACGATTCAATAAAAAAATAATCCTCTTTATTTTAAGATCTCGAAACCAATTGTTTGCAATAGCGGCACAAGTGTGATGTGAGCTGATGGCACATTAGGTTAATAGCCACATTTAAGAGTTTTAAAAGTATGTATGTTGTTTGCCTCGTCCATTTATTGGGTTCCTGTGGAGAGGGAAGAGGGAGTTATCAGGAAAAAGCGCCAAGTTATTACGGCTATATAGTACTTGGAAGGAGGGTCAGGATAATGATTTGGGATGGGACGGGGGAAAGGAATGGTGCCCAACCACTTGGAGTGCAAACAAACGGTATTCACATACACCAAATAATTATGAAAGTCAGGTTACTACTATTGTCAGTTTATCCAAATGAGTTCAGTCAATAAGGTGATTTAAAAATCAATTTTAGTGCCGACAAATAGGCACAGATGGCCGCTCACGCTGGGATAAGGATCCAAATTACTCCTAGGAGGGCAGTAAACTTTATCTTAGGTGGTACTAAGGCAATGTAATAACCTTAAGTAGAGCTTTTTCGTCATATTCTGTGCTCGGACGTATAGCCTGGTATGATGACGCCTCTGAAGCATAATATACTCTTACGACCATTCTCCTGCCCGTGGATCCATCAAGTCCTTCCCAGAAGAGGAGACGAGCTCTACGTATTTGGCGGATAAATAATGTATAAATATATTAAATCATCTTTTCACATAGGAATACATACACAGAGATGTATACCTCGCTTCTCGGTATATGTATGCTTGAGAGTTTACTGTAGTCCTGAAATAATATTTACATCTAGATAAAACAGTCTGCGAGTAAAGCATCAATACATTGCAGCGACTGGGGAGTTTGTCGGTGTCAGGCTTCTGAAGACCCATTGAAGGAAGGTTGTCTCATCACCAAGTTTCCTTTAATATCGAAGTCAAGGGGGATACTCAAATAGTTTTAGGATTTCGTATTTCACATGTTTGAGAATAAAGCACTAAGGAAGGTTGTGTGGTCTTAGGTACTGTGTCTAGAAACCATACAGCGTGGTCAGATAGGACAATGAGAACGATGTGATTGTATAATTTGGCATTACTCTTTATCTTTCTCATAGACTTCTTTTTATCTGTCGTTCCCCGTTTCTCTCCTTTTTTTGTTTATCTTCTTTCCTGTTTATGCCCTCTGTTTCTCTCTGGTTCTCTCTCGCCACCAGGGCCTCTCGTTGCCTTGTCACGTCAGGTCGTGTCTAACAAAAGTGTATTCCGTCGTCAATTTTTGATCGAGCGTCAGTCACAATAGGTAAAAATATTTGTATTTTTAGATGATTATGAAAAGCTTGTAATATATATATATATATATATATATATATATATATATATATATATATATATATATATATATATATATATATATATATATATTTACTATGTGTTTACTTGGGTCTGATCTTGGACAGTAGATTTAGTTCTTGACAAAATATAAAAACATTTAAACGTGATGACATTCGCGGTATGATATTGCAACTTCTTATAGAAAAAGCAGTAACTTTAACTGCAAAGTTTAGAGAGTCGCATTTGCGTGTATTTGTTAAGAATTTGGATTGAATAAAAATAATTTTGTCATATGATTAATTTAGAAAATTAGTATTAAGTTCTGTCGAATTTCGTTGCGCAGTGTCGTTTTCAACGAGAGAATGTATAGGATCGGAGATGATTGCTTCTGAAAATTCCTTACATTCTCTCTCACACTTTTTTTTTATCTCGTTCTGTTGCCTTTTTATCCCGCATTCTCACTTTCTATTCTTTCTTGCTCATTCTCTGGCTGGACATATTTCTTCTTCCGCAAAATATGGATCGACACAAGGCTAATGCGATTCCTTATAGTTCGCCTCACATGCCATCCCCAGCTTGATGTGTCTCTTTTCTGTCTTCATGTCCACACTACTCCACGGGGGCTCTCTCCAACACCAGACGTGGCCTCTCTAACACCAGACGTGGCCTCTCCACCACCAGACGTGGCCTCTCCAACACTAGACGTGGCCTCTCCAACACTAGACGTGGCCCCTCCAACACTAGACGTGGCCTCTCCAACACTAGACGTGGCCTCTCCAACACTAGACGTGTCCTCTCCAACACTAGACGTGTCCTCTCCACCACCAGACGTGTCCTCTCCACCACCAGACGTGGCCTCTCCACCACCAGACGTGTCCTCTCCACCACCAGACGTGTCCTCTCCACCACCAGACGTGGCCTCTCCACCACCAGACGTGTCCTCTCCACCACCAGACGTGTCCTCTCCACCACCAGACGTGTCCTCTCCACCACCAGACGTGGCCTCTCCACCACCAGACGTGGCCTCTCCACCACCAGACGTGGCCTCTCCACCACCAGACGTGTCCTCTCTCCACCACCAGACGTGTCCTCTCTCCACCACCAGACGTGGCCTCTCCACCACCAGACGTGGCCTCTCTCCACCACCAGACGTGGCCTCTCCACCACCAGACGTATTGGTTCGAGACTATCAGATATTTCCATGTGATCTATACCAAAATGTCAACAAACAAAATATTCAACATTTCTTCCGTTGTCAATTCTAGTGGCGTGAGTGTGTCAGAGGAACGGGCTGTGTGACAGGAGCAATACTGAATGTTATATTCGGAATGGAAAATCTGCCTCCTGTGGTCAGAAAGTTCCAAAGCGACAGAGGTTGTTACTGACAACAGAAAGAATTTAAAGTTGTGTAGACATGCATTTTTTCTTTTTGTTTTTTGGCCGTAAATTTTGATTTCGAAAAGTTTCAATAAATGTTAGAGTTCGAAATGTTTGCCTATCACATCCGAGCGTCGTCGATACCCTGGACAAACCCGGAGTTTCCTTGTAGTTAGTGAACATTGTTTGCCGGTAAGGTGTAAAACACAGGTATGAAGCAAGAGCTCACCCCCATGAATCAGCACATGGCTCACCCCATACACCGCGTATGCTTCAGCCCAAGTTAAAAGCAAGAAAACTATATTTTCTCTTAAAGAGGAAGACAGCATCAGTGGAGTAACGCAAGTGGCTGCCTAAGGCACCAGTCTTGAAATCCTGCAACAGAGAAGAGCATATTCCTCACCGCTGGACTCTCACTCCCTGGAGGTTCGGAAAAGCATAGTCACTTGTACTACTTGGCGCAGGAGAAAATATATACCTGATATAACGTGTATCACATGATATGTTGAGTGATCGGCGTATTTCTGAACGTTTTGCGTCTATGCTGTTTATTTAATCTTTGATTCTGTTTGGAATTATTGTATCCAATGGAGGTGATTGCGTACTATAGTAGCCTAGTAGTCGGTAAGCCTTTAACCAAACACGCTGCCTTTTTTTAGGCAAGATATTTGGTTGAAGACTTACATATATTGTCGTACCTTACTAGCATTTATTATTTCTCTACCTTTTCTCAGCACTGCGTCTCTTTGTAACTTCCGCATTTGACATAAATTAGAGAATAATACTAATTCACACCAAGAAAATAAATACGTATACGCATTTTTATTACATTAAAAAGCTCACTTAATTTGCTTAGTGACTTATTATTATGAGAATAATAACTACTTACACGTACATATATATTTAGTCTGCATCTAACGTCCAGGTTCTTGATTTCGGATGTAAGCTTAATTATATCTGCGTTACTGCGGCAGTAACTAAGTTCGTGTAGAGCTCTTAACATGCAGATGGAGGTCGCATGGGGGAGGGATTACAACTCTCCCTGTCTCACCCCAGTGGAGCTTATATTATGCAGTTGGAGGTCGCATGGGGAGGGATTACAACTCTCCCTGTCTCATGGGGAGGGATTACAACTCTCCCTGTCTCATGGGGAGGGATTACAACTCTCCCTGTCTCATGGGGAGGGATTACAACTCTCCCTGTCTCATGGGGAGGGATTACAACTCTCCCTGTCTCATGGGGAGGGATTACAACTCTCCCTGTCTCATGGGGAGGGATTACAACTCTCCCTGTCTCATGGGGAGGGATTACAACTCCCCCCGTCTCATGGGGAGGGATTACAACTCTCCCTGTCTCATGGGGAGGGATTACAACTCTCCCTGTCCCACCCCAGTGGAGAGATATTATGCAGACGGAGGTCATATGTGGGGGATTATCTCTCTCTCTCTCTTTTCCTCTCACTCCATTGGTAATCTGAGCATGAAGAGGGGCTCGCAAAGAGGGCAAAGAGGAAAGATGTCTCTTCTCCTCACTCTAGTCGACCTTGGGTCATGTTTCAGGAATAATGTGTGCTCTTTTATATAAAGTGAGATAAAATTTCACGTTTTTCTGTAACATTAATATACGATTCTATATAATATTCTCTTAATGGTAACTTAATATTTACATGTACTTGAATATGTAAATGTTTTTCACTGACCTATACAAAAATGAATGTCTGGAATTTTGTTTGTTTGATATGTGTTAAACACATTCCAGCCACTTGTAATATCTCTCGCTCCATTATATTACAATATAGATCAAAGTTCTCATATATATATATATATATATATATATATATATATATATATATATATATATATATATATATATATATATATATATATATATATATATGCGAACAAGCCTGAATTTGTGTTCCTCACGTGTGCCCCAAAGAATGAGGTGATTTGGTAAAATGCTATGCCCAAGATTACCATTCGAGTGCCGGCGGTGGGGTGGTTCAAATAGCTTCGGCTATCACCTCATTTTGTCCGGTCGTGATGGTCAAGTGGATTAAGGCGTCTTGTACATACCAGTTGCGTTGCTCCTGGGAGTATGGGTTCGAGTCACTTCTGGGGTGTGAGTTTTCAGTTATATATATATATATATATATATATATATATATATATATATATATATATATATATATATATATATATATTATAATATATTATAAAATGCATATATATTTATATATAATATATATTATACTTGTTGGGAGTCTTTACGGCTGAACTGAATTATATATATGTTGAATACTCGACGAACAATTTGCAACAATTGCTCTCTAATTTCTAAACATTGGCCAGTATAAACAGCTTTACCGAGATACTGTGGAGTTCCTGTGCTGCCATCAATATCAAAGGTTTGATGAATATTGTGATTTCTCTGAATGAAAGATCTGTCTAGCGTTCGCTAGTATCTTATTTCATATTAGAGGCTCCCATTATGCTCGAATGAGACTGTATTAGAGAGGATCCGCCTCGTGATACCCTGTCATGCTAGCATAATTACTACCAATATATCATTATCTTTTGTTATTTTGACTCTACGTATGATAAACTAAGGTAAATTATAATCCAAACGACGTTTCTATCTAACGTGAGTCATGGTCGTGTCGGAGGAGATAATGAGGTCAGCCGAGGTGGACTACACTTACCTTTGTGTAGTTCGGGGAAGGGAGAAGTCATTTGTATCCTGGTTTTATCGCAGCCTTCGTTATTTGTTCTCTGCCTGTGTGGTGGTGTGACTCCCTGACCCATGTTTACAGGAGGTAGCAGCTGCCTGCCGTATTAGGACTTGGCTAATGTATCTGTTGTAGTTGTATCTTGTTTAGAGAGGATGCAGTATGTTTGTAGTTGCATGGCAATGTATGACTATGTACATTCCCACACTGTCTCTGTGTCCATCTGCGTCCTTACATTCCCACACTGTCTCTGTGTTCATCTGCGTCCTTACATTCCCACACTGTCTCTGTATCCATCTGCGTCCTTACATACCCACACTGTCTCTGTATCCATCTGCGTCCTTACATACCCACACTGTCTCTGTGTCCATCTGCGTCCTTACATACCCACACTGTCTCTGTGTCCATCTGCGTCCTTACATACCCACACTGTCTCTGTATCCATCTGCGTCCTTACATACCCACACTGTCTCTGTATCCATCTGTGTCCTTACATACCCACACTGTCTCTGTATCCATCTGCGACCTTACATACCCACACTGTCTCTGTATCCATCTGCGTCCTTACATACCCACACTGTCTCTGTATCCATCTGCGTCCTTACATACCCACACTGTCTCTGTATCCATCTGCGTCCTTACATACCCACACTGTCTCTGTATCCATCTGCGTCCTTACATTCCCACACTGTCTCTGTATCCATCTGCGTCCTTACATTCCCACACTGTCTCTGTATCCATCTGCGTCCTTACATTCCCACACTGTCTCTGTGTCCATCTGCGTCCTTACATTCCCACACTGTCTCTGTGTCCATCTGCGTCCTTACATTCCCACACTGTCTCTGTGTCCATCTCTATACCGTCCCTTAACACACAGTTCATACGGTGCATACACACCGCTGCACACTAAGGTACGAGGCCTGTGTTGGCATCTGCAGTAACCTGCATAAATGAAGATATTGGAAATACGCTGCAGCTTATAGTGAGTGACAGGAGAAACTGCTGCCAGGCAGTTGACAAGGGTGAGGCAGTTGACAAGGGTGAGGCAGTTGACAAGGGCGAGGCTGTTGATAAGGGTGAGGTACTCTACACTTTTCTGAAGGAAATGCTAGCAGGTTTGACTGCAATGGTGTTTGAGAACAAGCTGGGAATCAATTTCATCTTCCGCCAATAGTGCAGCCTTGTTCTGTGTTCTTTTACTGCAGCGGCAGATGAGACATAGAGCGGTAGGGTGTATAGATCCTCATGCCACTTTCAGGTTTCTTAGTAGTTAACTCGGCGACCAGTTTGAACAAATTTATTTCATATTTGTATTCGTACAAGCTGCCCATCACCCTCTGCAGACCACCCGCCGCCCACCGCCCGCCGCCCGCCGCCCACCGCCCGCCGCCCTCCACCCGCCGCCCACCGCCCGCCAACATGGACGGGTGGCTGTAGTTGCATCTCACTGGTGCATAAACTTAATTTTGGTTCACTGAAATTGGACGCCGCGATCTCTGGTCCGCAGGTCTGAATATTTTTTGTTGATGTTTTAAATATATTTTTGTTGACGTTCCAGTGTCGGGGGCTGTTCAAGCGTTGGGGGCTGTCCTGTGGTGGGGAACTGTTCAGCCCCCATTGTTAGGGGCTGTTCACGTCGTTTGAATCACGTAGTACAATTGGCTTCGTTCTCGACCCACAATCGGGGATCCCAGGTTCAATTTGCAAGCGTAAGATAAATGATTATTGACGTTTCCCTTTACCTGATGCCTCTATTTACCTAACATTACACAGGGTCCGGAGAGTTACTCAACTGTTGTGGGGCTGGAGCCTGGTGAGGGTCAGTTGAGACACAGAGCTGAGACACTGTAGGGAGAGTGACCGTCCCTCTGCTCAGACCTGGGACCACCTGGCTCTTATATCCACCTAACGGGTAATATGTTAGGAACCGCCTCTAAAATGCGTTTTGGAAAACTATATAGATTTTTTTTATCTAAATTCGATAAAAATGCTTTTCAATTGATGCAGAATAAAAGTCAACGGATCGTCTGCTTGTATTTAAGTCAAATAAATTGCTTAATAGATATCCAAATAAAGGTAAAGCTTTCAAATCAAGATCACAATACATCCACGCCTCTAATAGTTGACTATTCACAGGCCTGCCAAGCAGAGCGTGAAGACAGCTCTGATTATTCAGCTCTATTTATTCACAGCTCTGTTTATTCACTGTTGCAACAGTGAATAAACACCTGCTAAAAAAGGGTATACATGTGGCTTTTGGCATAGTAGGAGAATGGCTTGGAGCCTTAGACCTATATACAAACTTAAACCCCCACCCACTATGTTTGCATTCTACATCACTATATGGTGATATTGCTCCAAAACTACAGTGAAAAAACTATAGTTCATATATTATAATACCTCCAAAAAGAATATTTTGATATCAAGAATCTAAATATATTTGAATAAACTTACCTATTACCACTCAAATCATTCATACTTTAATCAATTTTTACTGAAAGACCTTCATCGAGTTTTTCTGAAAGACCGTGATTATTCATCCCAGCACTAGACGTGTATAGTGCTTTCAAATGCATAAGTCTGACAGACGTTGAGCTTTGAGGTGCAACTTTTTCAAAGCACAAGTTTCGGATCAAATGTCGAGACGAGGGCAAGGATTCACCATCCATAAACCCCTGAATAATATATCCTGTCGCGGCACTTCTTCAGTGGTTCGTTTGAGACCTGCGTCATTATCTCAGTGGTTCGTTTGAGACCTGCGTCATTATCTCAGTGGTTCGTTTGAGACCTGCGTCATTATCTCAGTGGTTCGTTTGAGACCTGCGTCATTATCACAGTGGTTCGTTAGAGACTTGCGTCATTATCTCCGTGGTTCGTTTGAGACTTGCGTCATTATCTCAGTGGTTCGTTTGAGACTTGCGTCATTATCTCAGTGGTTCGTTTGAGACTTGCGTCATTATCTCCGTGGTTCGTTAGAGACCTGCGTCATTACCTCCGTGGTTCGTTTGAGACTTGCGTCATTATCTCAGTGGTTCGTTTGAGACTTGCGTCATTATCTCCGTGGTTCGTTAGAGACCTGCGTCATTATCTCAGTGGTTCGTTTGAAACCTGCGTCATTATCTCAGTGGTTCGTTAGAGACCTGCGTCATTATCTCAGTGGTTCGTTAGACCTAAGTCATTATCTCATTGTAATTATAGAGCCGAAGAATCAACAACTTGATTAAACACTACTGCGTCACTGAATTGTATATGTTTTCACTATATTTTCGTTATACCTTGTTCATATTCGTTTTGTTCATGTTCAATCGTGGTCATGTTCGATCTTGCCTATGTGTGTGCTTTCTCGTGTTCCTTCTTGCTCACGTTTCTTATTGCTTATGTTCACTGTTGCTCATGTTCCTTTTTGTTCTTGTTACATATTATTCATGTTCCGTCCTTCTCGTGTTTCTACTTTCTCATGATCCTTTTTGTTCATGTACTTTTTTGTTCATGTTCCTTTGTGGTCATGTTATTCTTACGTATGTTCCATCTTGTTACTTGTTCGTTTTGTTCAGTTTTTTATGTTATTACTTAAGACAAATAGCTTCGAAAAAACGTCACATATTACAGATTAATCAAATGCTTGTGCAGGCGATGAGTCACAATAACGTGGCTGAAGTATGTTGACCAGACCACACATTAGAAGTTGAAGGGACGACGACGTTTTGGTCCGTCCTGGACCATTCTCAAGTCGATTGTGACTTGAGAATTCTCAAGTCGACAATCGACTTGAGAATGGTCCAGGACGGACCGAAACGTCGTCGTCCCTTCAACTTCTAGTGTGTGGTCTGGTCAACATAATCAAATGCTTATTAATATCAGGTAAGTATTTTGAGTATTATATTTTGACACCAAATAACAAATATATATGGTAGATAAAATTCGAATATAAACCTCTTAGGGTAAATGAGTAAATAAAACAATGTTCCAATAGCAACATGCCAAAACAAACAAGCTAAATATACATTCACAATCGATTTACATGATTTACATAGAGTGCATTCCCACGCTGTAAATCAGGGCGTGAACTATATTTGGACCTTGAGTCTCATAGCTTAGGAGGGACAATTGAACCGGGTGAGCCAAGGCTGTTTATATGATCGGTGTCTCTCTTGTGGTGTTAATACTTCCACGAGATATGGACACCTTGTTGATCTCTCTCTCTCTCTCTCTCTCTCTCTCTCTCTCTCTCTCTCTCCTCATCCCTATCCTACATTTCCTGGGGGGGGGGGGTGAGGTGCACTATTGACATTTAGAGTTCCTATCAAGTGTTATGTGGCTAATTTTTTGTTTTAAAGGGTTTATTAAAAAATTGTCCGAGGAATCTTTCTGCTTTATGAAATATTATTATTGGTTTATACATCATTTAATATTGTGATATAAATAGATGCAGAGTGAAAATAGATGTGTGCGAGAGGATAAGGTATTATATCGAAGGTTAAAGTCGCCATTAATACCGGAAAAGATTGATGTCTTGGGGACTAACAAGTTCTCAAACATAACATGAAAGGGACTGATCTCATATCGTCTTTTAAAAATAAAGAAAGAATTGGAAAAGCATTTCTCCTGACCACGTTTGGAAAGCTTCAACGTAACTCTCACAAAGTCCTTAATGAAGGCCACGCCGCAGCAAGTGTCAGCTTAAACATAAAAAAGAGAGAGTTCTTGCTGCCGCTGAACACCGCTTGGAGCTTGCTTTTGTGGATTAGAGCCCCATTCACTTCATTTGTCTCCCACGAAGTGGACTGTTTTACCCAGTGCTGAGCACAGAGTTTCAATAAGTGAGAGGCAACGCCAACTGGTCTTCACAATAACAAAGCAACCATGGGAGGGGACTAGTCTTGCCGCACATAACTTTTTGCTTGTCTGATTTTAGTAGACGGTGGAAATCTTGTTTCGACATCTCGGTTTGTGCCGGGAGCCGCAGGGGACGTAGCTCTGATTATTAGTAACGCAAATGGCAAGTCTAAATCAATAATCCTATTTTCATGTTTTGTGGAGATATTTTATCCTCTGGTGAAGATCAGAGACCACAAGACACAGGATCATCGATCTTTCCTAACACCAACTTTCTTTACATGTTCGTATTCCGCCAAGATGGGCAGCATTTGGTTACAATAATATTCCGATAAGATCGTCTGCAATTTCCTGTTGCATGTAACAGGACTTAATTTGCGTCTGCGAACTTTAGCATCATCTGGGTCATGAGAGTGAAGTAAAATTATATACTATAGGAATTAGGTAGATTATTACGCCAACTTTCTCGGATATCACCGAAGTCTTCTTAGATAACAAATGTGAGGCAAGATCGCAGATGTCACCCCAGACGTCAACCTGGACGTCACTCCTTCGTCTGCCACTGTCGTGAGTAATTCGACAGTGTTATTGCTTTTTGTATGTAGCAAAAAATTCCTTTTGGGGGGAGTGTTGTACATGCTGTTATGGCGGTGTGTCCACTCACAGAATGAGTGGCTCTGCCCAATAAACTCTCCCCTCGGGGGAAAAAATATATTAATAATAATAATAGCTACCAAACTCCAGAGGTACATTCTGCCTTGTTCTCTTTATCAGTCAGACCTCGTCCCCGTACCACTCAGACCTCGTCCCCGTACCACTCAGACCTCGTCCCTATCTGACAGAGATCGGACGGTTGTATATAACAATTTGGGAGAAATTTTTGAAAATTACCTGAATATGTATCCTAAGTAACTTATGTGGTCTGATGCAAGGACCTTGGTCGGAATAATGGCATTATTGTCTTCCACACGCTCAGCTTGTCTTGTAATTACCATCAAGATTATATATTACTTTTTCTCTGTTTTGAAACAAAAACTTCCAACAAGCCATTTAATCTCTGCACTACAGATTTTATTGCCGAGTTGCACGCAATCTCACCGATTGAAGATGAGGAGTTTTCAGTTGCATATTGGCTTGGGGACCATTCAAGTTTCTTCGCATGCGTGTGTGTATATATATATATATATATATATATATATATATATATATATGGTAATCTTTTCTTCATTGTACTGAAATCATCGATGTTTCGATTACAAATTTTGTTCTGAAATACAAAATATTTTTAGTTAAAAATAATAAACAATACAAAAGCAGTTTTAAAACACGACAGAACAATAAATCTTTCTTGAAAAATAAAAAAAGAGGACAATAAAACTATAAATAACTACAAAAAAATGAGGTATATTTAATATAGCCAGCTCAAGGCGTCATATGCTGGGAGTGAGCGCGGGGTTCAGTCCCTGGGAGTACATCAATCAGCGTCCCGGGGGGCTATTGACCCACTCACGCTGCCTGCCAGTGTCTCAGGGCTCACCGGAGATTATTCCGCTGTTAACTACTACACTACGGGCTCACCATAGCCCGTGCTGCTTGGAACTTTTTGTTCCAAGCAGCGAATCTTAAACAACATGTTAATTACGGCGGTGCGGTAGGTTGGTCAACCCCTACCCCTCCAACCCCCCTCAACCCCCCCTTTCCACCCACCCTCAACCCCCTTCCACCGCCCCCCCCCCCACCCTCGCGCAACAAGATCAACTCTCAACTGATGGGTCGCGTTCTTTACCTTGTCGTCATCGATGTGATAAATGTTCTTAAAACCTATTTTAGAAAAGCTCGCAAGTGCATTCACGTTTTCAATGCATGGGGCTCGATTAGGTTAGGTGGGTTGCTTGGGTTTATACATTTCTGGTTAGGTTATAAGGTTGGATTTTTTACGGAGTGGCAGATCAAGACAACTTGGGCTTCAGAGATGTTGGCATCAACAAAAACAATAATTACAAATTATTTTATATTTTAATTATACACGTATACAGATAATATCGAACTTGTATAACGGCTTATACATTTTGTATATAAGAATTTAGCAAATATTTAGTCAGAGTCGCAAAGGATTGAGTACAAATTGTGTTTATAGCATTGGTAATGTCGCGGGTCGTTTAAAGAAGCATGTGCCAACACCACTATTAAACTATAGCAGGGTCATAACTCATTAATCATATGCCACATCAAAACGCAGCATATCGACCTACGCCACTTATTCGCTGTATAAAGCAGCAGCATATGGCACCTACTCTCATGTGCTTCACAAGGCGGCAGTATATGCTGACGACTCTCCCATATTATCTACAGAAAACAGCAGCATTGTGACCTATTCTGTCCAGCGGTTAACCCAGTTGTCGGACAACCAATTGGGTTCCTGTCCCTGACAGAGCGCGCCCCTTTTGCACGTTTCCAACGTATGCATCTGTTCACTAGCATGCTATTACCTGCGAGTTAGTCGATTGTTGTGGGTTGCATCCTGCAGCAGGTCAGCCTTTGGTTAGGGGCACCTCGTTTTACCCAACATGCCCTATAGGCCCGCCAATAGAAAGAGCATTTATCTTCTTCGGTAAATTTGAATGCTTTGTTCTACGTCTGTTTCCAAAAACATCCTGTGGGCAGCACTTTTGCCTCCCAAGGAAGATGACCTAGGTTCGAGTCCTGGACATGGTAAGGGGATTGGGCATAGTTCCTCGGCTGATCATCCCCTTTACGCAGTAATTGGTGATTGGACCAAAGCGTAAGATTCCTGTACTTTCACCGTACCAAAGCGAATGAACGTACACCCTCTTCCCCCCTAACATATCAGCACAAGACTTTATTACTTTCAGAAAAAAAACGCACTTTCAAATCCTTGAACATCCTCGAAACATGAATATTCATTATGTAGGCTTATATTATAATTCCTAGCCTTCATATAAGGCTCATTATAGGACTGGTTATAATACGGTACAAATACGACGCATTTAGCGTTAGTGCAAATATGTAACAATGTGTACCCAGTAACTCGCCTCCGTTAGTAAGCAGGAAATAATGTTTCCGGCAAAAAAAAATGAAAAAAATAACGAGCCATCGGGTAAGCTTTAAAAAATGTGGATTAATCTTGAGGGCGTAAATAATTGCATAGCTGATGTCAGTGACACGTTCGGTAGAATTACACGGTGTTTTGCAATGTTCTACAATGTGAATACATTACTGTGAATCTATGGCCACTTTACTCTCCAACAACATGTAGCTACATAAAACAATGAAAGTTATTACCTTAAAATTATCAAAATACAATGTCATATAATGTGATAAAGTAATGAACAGTTATTGACGATTTCAGAAATGATAGGATAATTACGTTACGTAACGCACGTAAAACTGTAAATTGCTTGGGGAATAACGTAACGCGGAGGGTGACGTCCGGAACTGTGCAAAGTAACGCAGCAGAATTATTGAGAGAGCTTTCGGGATGTCATAAAAATAGAAACGTTCTAAACTATTGAAACAAATGTCGCAAGAACTTGGAGGAAGTCGCATGGCGAGAGACTAAAATTGCTTGCTAAAGTTGAGATAGAAAGCCACGGGGCATGCCACTGAAAACTTACTGGGTACACCAGTGAAAAAATTGAGGGGAAAAGGTGGAGGGGGGGGGGGGGCATTGATTAAAAGGTGCAAGGGACGACAGTGTAAAGCTGCAGATGGGGGACAGCAGTGTAAAGTTAGAACGGAAACTAATGTACAGTTGCAGTGGGATAGCAGTGAAAAAATTCTATAAAATCAATGCATAATATGTTGAAGAAGATAAAATTCAACTTTACCAAACACAAAATTGTATTTGCTTGTTTGCTTTGACCAAAATAACATCACAAGCTTATTGTCAGTTCTCTATACTCAGAAACGATGACTTAAATAAGGAGTAATTTCCCAGGAACATCGTGTTTGCAACATAAAAATTGCAAATTTTTCTCAGCAAATGCATGAAAAAAAACAGCTTTGCATGACGAGCTTCTGTTCGAGCTTAGCGTCGAGACAAGAGCTGGAATTATATTTTTGTTGTGTACAATGTCTGGTTGAATATTTTTAGCGAGTTTGGCCTTCACGAGTATATGTATGTTCCTGTGTGCGAATGATATTAACTGAGCCACACACACCAGAAGATGAGGAGACGACGACGTTCCTCTCCATCCTGGATCATTATCAAGTCGATTTACTAAGCCCTGGATATACAACATAATCACGCCATCTTGGAATTTCGTTGCCTGTTCAATCGTGGAGTTTACAGACTTCCGCGTCAAGAAACAGAACAGGTAAACATACTAACGAGCAGGACTTATCAGCTAACGTTTGAATATGTAAGTAAATCTAGGTGAGCACACGTGCACGTACTCTGGAACAGACATACAGAGAAACACTCATATAATGCACGCAATTACACACACGAAGGTATATATATATATATATATATATATATATATATATATATATATATATATATATATATATATATATATAAACATAGGTATGCAGACACGCATATGTGCGTGCATACGTGTGCAGAAACACGCAAGAACAGTGACGTAGACACATGCAAGCAGAAACTCGCGAAAAGCAGACACACCTTTGGAATATACTCTTTCTCTCTCTCTCTCTCTTTCTCTCTCTCTCTCTCTCTCTCTCTCTCTCTCTCTCTCTCTCTCTCTCTCTCTCTCTCTCTCTCTCTCTCTCTCTCTCTCTCTCTCTTTCTTTCTCTCTCTTTCTCTTTCTCTCTCTCTCTCTCTCTCTTTCTCTTTCTCTTTCTCTCTCTCTCTCTCTCTCTCTCTTTCTCTCTCTCTCTCTCTCTCTCTCTCTCTCTCTCTCTCTCTCTCTCTCTCTCTCTCTCTCTCTCTCTCTCTCTCTCTCTCTCTCTTTCTCTCTCCATTAGTGTGGTGAGTGCTACTCGTGGTATTCCTTACCCCGGCTGGCAACATGTGCCGACTCCCAGTATATATGCTGCTACCGTCTGACACTGACCTTCACACGCTTGCAGGAGGAAGCTGTCTGTTCGTGGAAGCCTCTGCTTCTGCGTGGAAGCCTTGGCTTGTTCGTTGAAGCTCTGTTTATTCGCGGAATCCCCTGCTTGTCCCTGGAAGGATCTGCTAGTTTGCTTACGCCTTTGCCATTTGTTTACGACAATGTTTGCGTTCGAGTTTGAGCCATCGCGTGATTGCAAGTGCAAAAATGAAAGGACAGTTCTATTTAATCCACAATAGCCAGCAAGAGGGAACATGCATTAGAAGTTTGATACTGAGCAGAGAATGAGACTGGTGAGCAACACTCTGCGAGATGCCATCGAAATGGCAGTCCTTGGTAAGCTGTACTGTGAATGGGGGAAATGTTTAGGACGTGTCATGGGCTGCCCCCCATTGCAATCTCCTGCCTGGAAAAACGTGCACACATACACGTGAAGAAATAATTCACAAATGAATGATGTCCTGTGCAGGAGAAAAAACACTCATCCTATAGACAGCATAAACTCTTTCGTCAATTACTTTTATTACAAGTCACTTATATCTTTGCTTGAAATGACACTTGAAAATACAAGTTAATAATAAGTGTATAATATGATGTAGTAGGTATGCAAGATAGAATAAGACAAACAAGTTAGTAGGGGAAATCAAGGATGCCATCTGCTGAATACTGGACAGTATTAAGAAAATTTTGTCACTAAGGTATTAATTCCAAGAGAGTCATTTAAATCCACTTAAAGTTCCATCCTTGTTATGTGTGTGTGTGATCCTGACCCCAGGCTGGCCCCTGAACCTGTCAATGTATAGAGCAGAGGCTGTACAAATGTTTGTGATTTTATGATATATTTAAGTTGATACTTTATATTAATAGGTCTTATTGATTTTCATCTTTCAATTTAGTCATTTTTATCTGTATTTTATAAATTATATATATTAATGCTATAATAAGAATTATATATACTCAATTGACTTCAGTTGGTATCATGTCATATATGGTGTCGTTTATTTTATTATACGGTGTTCAATATATAATTGAAAATTAATAATTATTTGTATTTATATAATAATAAACGAGACCCTTTATGACATGATATGAAGTCAATTGAGTATAATTAAGTGTTAGTGTAGCATTAATATATATAATTTATAAAATAAAAATAAAAATAACTAAATTATTTTTATATATGGTCAGTGTTCGGTTATTAATACTACTTTTTAAAATGAGTAATGTTTATAACATTTTGTAAACAAAGTCTATTAATAAAAGTTGCACGTTATTAATTTTGTTTCGTAATTAGAATGAATTTTAACACGTGTACAGTTCAATGTCAATTTCAATTGGAACTGCAGTAATGTGTTGGCCATTCAGAGACGTCAGCTTAGTGTGAAGAAGTACCATTGATGGATCACTGTCCGGCTTGTGACATGTGTCTTTACCTAATGTATAGAAAAATTCTCAATCATTGGAAATATATTATCCCGTAATATAGCGAAATAACACGATATTTAACAATACATTCTGACGCCATGCGCTGATGGCTCGGTTCTTTTTTTTCCTTCGTAAAATTTTTATTTTATTTTATTTATATACATATAAGAGTTCTTACATTTTTGTAAAGCCATTAGCACGCATAGCGTTTTGGGCAGGTCCTTAATCATAATATTCCCCGGAATACGACCAGCCAAATTGTTTAACAACCAGGTACTCATTTACTGCTGGGTGAACAGAGGCTACAGTTAAAGAGTGACGCCCAGTCCATCCTCCCCGACTAGGATACGAACCCAGACCAAAGCGCTTGCGAAGCGCCGTGCGAGGGTTTTACCACTGCGCCACGCGGACTCTATAACATTCATCCTCCTCTCACTTCTTGCCCCTTTTTACCCCCTCCCTAAACTCTTCCCCTCCTAATACTCTTCCTCTTCCCCTTATATCCAACTCCTATTTCCTTATCTCGATCGTCTTATCTCTCACCCTCTGCTCTCTTCACCCCCCTCACATCTCCCCCTTTTCCTCACCTTTCACCCTCCCTCCTTTTCTCTAACACCCCCCTCCCCTCCTTCACATCGTCCATCAGTCCTCAGGCACCCAAGACCAGCAAAATAGATTAAGGCTGAAGAAATAGATTAACACATTATTTCCCCCAGGCTCTGAGGAGACCCACTGTACCTGCTGCTGAAGCCCAGGGAAGGAGAGAGAATAAGGAGAGGCGATTAGGGGTGGTAAGGCAGAGCGAATAAAAATTAGGGCGAATGAGAGAAGATGAAGGGAAATGTATAGAAGGGAGGAGATGAGAAGAGTGAAAGGGAGCACAAGGTGCTTCTCACAGCGCCCAGAGATGACTCCCTGTTCAGTGAACAAGAGTCAGAGGGTTGGAGGCAAGGCCTCGCTGCACTGGTGGAGGGGGGACTAATTTCCTTGGTCTTGCATTGATATCTTTTTTGCTCTGTGTACAGCATACTTTCGACTCTGTTTCTCAAGATGTCTTTAACTTCGTGTTTGTCATGTATCAGGTTTTCATGTGCTATTAGGTGCGATTTTAATCTCTCTCTCTCTCTCTCTCTCTCTCTCTCTCTCTCTCTCTCTCTCTCTCTCTCTCTCTCTCTCTCTCTCTCTCTCTCTCTCTCTCTCTCTCTCTCTCTCTTTCTTTCTCTCTTTCTCTCTTTCTCTCCTGTGGATTACCCCATTAATGCGACTGGGTTATCAAATCACAACCATGCAATATGACGCCTGCATGGCGTTTATCGTGTTTAGAACGTGCCCACAAATTTACTACAAGATAATTCGTTTACTCTAAGTAATAAAGAGTTAGAGATTCACCTATTTTGCTAGATAAGTGTTCTTACTAAATAGGCAGTGTTTGCTGCGGATCTTTTGCCACGAGATAAGGAAATATAGTCGATGTTTTGCGACTTTTATCATCGTCCTAGCAAGAAGAGCCATACAATTAGTGGAATTGAACATGTACTATTCATTAGAAGAGGAATTATCTAACACATCTTTAACCCTGTCCATGGAGGACAGAAGAAAATGTACATATGCTGATTAGCATTGTAAATGAATGGCCACGTCTGTGGTAAAAACACAACGTACATGTATTTTTCCTTGGTATGTACCTTGGCATTAAAGATAATTCCAGTTTTACAACGGTAAATGGTTGAGAGATAAGCAGGATCACTACCTTTCCTAATGGCTAGACAGCGGCTTTGAGATCCACGAGTGACTTCTCTATGGATTACCTTGTGGCAAGGAAGTCTTGATAGACATATGAATGGAGCGATGAGGGATTGGTGTAAGTTATCTCCAATGGTTCATATAAACTTACATCATTTAGCAGTGAACAAAGTTTTGTGCAGCATTTACTAAGGTGGAAATTATTTTGATTTTAAAGCAAGGCTTCACATCTATAATTAGAGAGAAATTATGTCTGATAATACTCTCGGGACAGTGCCTGTAGATTATTTTTAATAAGTGCGAGAAGGATAAATTGTATTGTCTGAACCTTCATGTTTCTCTTTATCCATGTATTGTAATTGTCAATCCAGCCTCGCTCTTTCTTTCTCCCCCCTTCTTCCCACACAACCCTCAAGCCTCTCTCCTCTTCCTTCTCTCAACTCCCTCTTCATTCCTCACCGATTCATGATTGATAAAGAATAAGCCGCCACCAGAGGTGGCACGGGCATGGATAGCCCGTAGGTCCTCACCTAGTTGTGTTTGCTGGGGTTGAGCTCTGGCTCTTTGGTCCCGCCAGTGACCAAATGGTGGTCACTGGCGGTCACTGAGGTGGTAATTCCTCACCGCTACTCTCGTTCTATATAGTCGTAATGGCTTAGCGCTTTCTACTAGTAATTACCTAGCCTCCCTCCTCTTCCTTTACCGCCCCTTTCCTCCTCTATCCTCCCATGTCTCCCCACTCCCCACTCCCCACTCCCCACTCCCCACTCCCCACAGCCACACGCCCACACGGGATCCTGATCTCGCCAGGGGATGGAACCAATTTCCTTACACCCGCGGACTTATTTATGAGCTCGCTGCCTTTATTGAGGTTGTGGCAACTAAATTGAAAAGTCTGCCAGCCCTCCCAGGAGTCCTGTCAACTTGAAAAAATAGCTGCGGGCCTAATTGATACAAGTCGATGCGCGAGGCTCAGACTCTGATCGTTATAGACGCATTTTATTCATGTAAAATGTAAATCGATTTGTCACCGAGTCAAATAATTTGTACTGCCACACGCCGCTGATCCAAGATATTTAATATCGGGTTTATATGAAGCGAAGGCGGTGAGAAATGCTAAAATCTGTTGTAGGATTATGAGATAAATGCTGATTGTTGTATTCATATCTTGCTGCCGTAATTCACTAAGTCGTTTAACAGTGGTAAGCTGACGAATGATTTTTTCTGTATCATCTTTTTTTCATATATTAGTTACTACAATAACTGAGGAAAATAATATTTTACCGTAGTCAATTTACCTGCACATTAGGTGTTAGTTTAATGAAGCTGTGCTTCATCATTGTTGATGATGCATGATGATACCTCCCCCACCTGGTGATGGTGCATGATGATACCTAAGTCGCCTGGTGATAGTGCTTGATGATACCTGCCTCACCTGGTGATGGTGCATGATGATACTAACCTCACCTGGTGATGGTGCATGATGATACCTGCCTCACCTGGTGATGGTGCATGATGATACCTAAGTCGCCTGGTGATGGTGCTTGATGATACCTGCCTCACCTGGTGATGGTGCTTGATGATACCTCCCTCACCTGGTGATGGTGCATGATGATACCTGCCTCACCTGGTGATGGTGCATGATGATACTTACCTCACCTGGTGATGGTGCATGATGATACCTGCCTCACCTGGTGATGGTGCATGATGATACTTACCTCACCTGGTGATGGTGCATGATGATACCTGCCTCACCTGGTGATGGTGCATGATGATACTTACCTCACCTGGTGATGGTGCATGATGATACCTGCCTCACCTGGTGATGGTGCATGATGATACCTGCCTCACCTGGTGATGGTGCATGATGATACCTCCCTCACCTGGTGATGGTGCATGATGATACCTCCCTCACCTGGTGATGGTGCATGATGATCCTCCCTCACCTGGTGATGGTGCATGATGATACCTAAGTCGCCTGGTGATGGTGCTTGATGATACCTGCCTCACCTGGTGATGGTGCATGATGATACCTGCCTCACCTGGTGATGGTGCATGATGATACTTACCTCACCTGGTGATGGTGCATGATGATACCTCCCTCACCTGGTGATGGTGCATGATGATACCTACCTCACCTGGTGATGGTGCATGATGATACCTGCCTCACCTGGTGATGGTGCATGATGATACCTGCCTCACCTGGTGATGGTGCATGATGATACCTGCCTCACCTGGTGATGGTGCATGATGATACCTGCCTCACCTGGTGATGGTGCATGATACCTACCTCACCTGGTGATGGTGCATGATGATACCTGCCTCACCTGGTGAGGGTGCATGATGATACCTGCCTCACCTGGTGATGGTGCATGATACCTACCTCACCTGGTGATGGTGCATGATGATACCTGCCTCACCTGGTGATGGTGCATGATACCTACCTCACCTGGTGATGGTGCATGATGATACCTACCTCACCTGTTGAGGGCGGAGCTCAGCTGTTGAGGGCGGAGCTCAGCTGTTGAGGGCGGAGCTCAGCTGTTCCCATAAATCAAAGAGCAGTTGAGAGTGTGGTGGTCTTCCTGGCTTGGTAGAGGAGTCAGGCCGAGCTGACTACTGACTCCACTGACTATAGACTTCTGCCTCCGTTGTCCTTCTTACATGACGCTGGCTTCACATCACATGAGTGTCTGCAGTACGTGGCGTGACAAACGTAGTAGCTCTTGAACCCCGCATCATAGCGGAGGGTTCTAGAGCAAGATCTTGAACCCCCGCCTCTTACACAATACCTCTTGACTTTCATTTATAGTTTCATATTCTTGAACCTGTGAATAGTAGTTTATGCCGACACTTAGTTCAAGATCATTCTACTTGTTTAGCATTTTCACTGCATACGATAATTATCTAACATTAGTCTGACTCATCTGTGTTTCCAACTTTCAGCTGTTTCCATTCCTCCTGTTGTTCTTCATCTCTCTCTTTCCCTCTAACCCCATAAATACCTTGTACGTTGAGATCATATCCCCTCGTGTATTTCTCTCTTTTATTGTCATTAGTATTAGTATATTTTAGACTTTTCTCGAAGCTCATTACTCTTATCCCTGGAATTTATTAACATTTTCTTCGCATACTTAGCCAAGTGTTTGGTGTTGGGCTGCATACTTAGGGGTGGTATTTAATTCTTAAATATTCTTTGGTCAGATTCATGAAAGCTACATGACAAAACATCACGTGTAAAGTTCACATTATATTAAGTGCAGAGTGAAGCTGGAATGGTCTTGGAGCCGGATTCTTCATGTGATCTGTTGTCGTCAACAGCAGGTACTTACTGAGAGAAAACTTTCCATGTGGGAGTCGGTCTAGGAAGGACTCTCTCTCTCTCTCTCTCTCTCTCTCTCTCTCTCTCTCTCTCTCTCTCTCTCTCTCTCTCTCTCTCTCTCTCTCTCTCTCTCTCTCTCTCTCTCCTCTACATCTTTCTCTCCTCTCCTGCTATTTCTCCTTCCTTCCTGTTTCTCGTTTTCACTCTCTCTCGTTCTCCCCAAATACAATTTTCCATTATCGTTTTCAGCTACCTGTTCCCGTTAGAATTCATTGATGTCGTGTTTGCTTAAGTTTCCTCGATATTAGATTTGCTTATCTGCCAAGGCAACTTTCGTCTGGTCCTCTCCACAATTTCCTTACCTCGTCTCGGTTTTCTTTGACTTGGATTTCATTATTGCATTACCTGTAAAGTGACACTCCCTCGCTTCTCAGCCACTTTACTTCCTTCCACTTAACTTTTGTCACTTTGATGATGGACGTGTGTGCTTATAGACTCGAAAGTCCCTCTACGAGGACACGGAAAGGCTCCAGGATCACGTTTGGAAACAGACGTTTGATCTTTAACATTGTTCTTTTGGGGTTATTCGATTAATTGTTCTGCTAAATTGCCGTAATTATGTTTTCTACTTTATCCACTATTTTCCCACAAACTCTTCCCCCCCATCACAATCTCTTTTTCGTTTCAAATATTTATTATTTCGGCGAAGGAAAGGGCTGAAAAGTGGACAGAAATGCGTTTATCAATGACCCGAAAGACAATTGAGTGTTTTTTTGTGAAGTCCTTATTTTTTTTAATGATAGGTGACTTTTCAAACGTCTAAGGATTAATGATAAGGTCCTGCTGGGTCACAGGACCATCCTCTCTGGGTTGACGTTTGAATTTTGAGGACTGACTTTAGAATATTAACTTTGACCTGATTTTAAGTGTATGTGTTGTTGGCTTTAACTTGCTATATATATATATATATATATATATATATATATATATATATATATATATATATATATATATATATATATATATATATAAATAATACCCGAGTCGTTAAAGAGTTTCTCCCTCTTTCATATTATAACGAGACTTCGATGATAATTCTCTCAATGAAACGGATTCTTATTTACCGATTGACTTTGATCTTTGAGTTAGGGATTTACATTTCACATTGAAGAAGACAGTTCCATCACTTAAGTCGTTCTCGCAAATATTGTTCATTTCTGTACCAACAGACAAGCAGCCTTACAGCATAACAGACCACCTCTACTCTCAGGTACTCCATGCGTAACAGACCACTTAAAACAGTGGTTCAGTTCAGTTTTCTGGTGACGAAAATAGAATACGCTGTGAAGGGAAGCGTATATTGGAATCTGGGAAGCAAAACATTAGACATATAATCTTATATCATACTTGTATGAATATATATAACTAATATCTCTGAAGGACCTCAGGCTGGTATTCATGCTAACTCGAAAACAAATAAACGTAAGTGGTTTGAAGGCATTTCCTCTCAGGAATGTAAATTGGATTATTTCTGAAAAATTCTTTGAAGTTTAAGACGTTACTTATTTAGAAATGTCACAATGATGAGTTTTACTGGGTAATTTTGACAAGACAAACATGTTAATAACCCAACACACACTTAATGATACCGACGACGTCTTCGGACAGTTATCAACTCGTGATCTAAGACGTTCAAGACGGACCGAAACGTCGTCACTTTCAGTAAAGTTGTAACGTAACAAGTACAACAAGGCTAGTTAGGCGGGGCATGAAGAGCTTGGCCCTTCACTCCTCCGCAGACACTGTTAGGTAGACACTGTTAGGTAGACACTGTTAGGTAGACCCTGTTAGGTAATCATTTCCATTTCATGTGTGTATGGGCGGTGTTACTTGTTCTCAGCAACTTATTCTCTCCACAAATACGTCAGATATACAACGTTGGTGCGTCTTTAAAACTTCCTTCTTTAACTCTGACTATTTATCATTTAGTGCCTTATGACGAAGTGTTATCTCTCTGGCTTCTCTTATAATTTTTAACAATTTCTTCTCCCGTATTGCCGTAATTTTCGTAAAAAAAACATGAAAGTACAAACACCAGAGGTCACATAACTTTATTTTCTCATCACATCTGCAGAAACACAAACCAAAATTATCATTGACATCATCTGCCAATCATAGGATAGTTAAGGTCATTATAATACGAATGTTCACACTTTTACGAATATAATTTTTAAGTCAGGGCTTTCGAAACAATTGTTTTCCAATATATCCGTCGGCCGAAAAATGACGAGTGATCACGGAAGTGAAACTAAAAGATTTTAATTGAAAATTAATGGATTTCCCTCGGTACACTTGGCTCGATTACACATAATGAAGACAGGTTTTGTCAGTCTTGTGATGTAACAAAACTATATTTAGACTAATGCCAATGGGAATATTAGTCAATAGCTCTGTAAATGTTTAGTTTCGGTGCAAATATGCTCTTGAAGTTATAAACATTGGCCCTCTTGAGGTCCACCTTGTTGAGGTCCACCTTGTTGTGGTCCACCTGGTTGTGGTCCACCTGGTTGTGGCCCGAAATCTGCAGCTATCTCTCCACCACCTCCCTCCTTCATCTATATCTCTTCACTATCTCTCACCCTCGACCATACCGCCACTTAATTCGAAGATAATGATCCTTCAGGGGATAATTAAATTCTTATCTGCTTCAACAATTTTTTTTAGGGGGGGGGGATACTCCAGTAATAAATCTTGTTCACCGGAGGATACTTCTCTGGTCTGCAGCGCCGGAAGACGGCATCAATTTCGTGTTTCAGTAGATTTCTACTTCAGTAGAAAGTCTGAGTTCCATGGACAGCGAGAAGGTCGAGGTTACAAAGGAAACCTTGAGGATGTTTGACGTAGAAACCGTCATATCTCGATGAATATTTAAGTGTCTGATAGACCAGCCCAGTTCTCTTGAGTTACCACAATGTACATAATACAACGAGTTAACCAAACCAGAAAGACACAAACCCCCAAGGAACCTCCTAACCTAACCTAACCTTACCTAACCTTACCTAACCTTACCTAACCTTACCTAACCTTACCTAACCTAACCTTACCTTACCTTACCTTACCTTACCTTACCTAACCTAACCTAACCTAACCTTACCTTACCTTACCTAACCTAACCTTACCTAAAATACCTAATCTAACCTAATTTTGCGATGCATAGAAACGTGGATATTTGTGCGTCGCAGGTTTTGATGGTACTTTGTAATTTGTACGTTCGGGGGCCATAACGAACAGAATGAGACGTACTAGTTGAAAGGACGGGCTGGGACAGAGAGCCCCCAGTGTTATCACCTCACGTGACACAGTCTATCGCTTGGTTTTCTTGAAGACGTGGAAGTAATAGACTGGATGCTGGTAACACCAGAACTACTCGTCATGTGTTTAGACTTCTGGCCTAATTAACCTCAAGTTTATAAGAGCCATTTATTAGAACTATTTCTTGATGTATGATTATAAAAAAACTTAAATAATCGGAGATGAGGATTACGATTTTGCTGAAAAGATTAATGAGAAAGTGTCAAATAGTTGCAGAACCGGTCCTCTACCATGTCTGGATCTTCTTGGTTCATCAATATCTCCAGGGCACAAGCTACAAGGAAACACTGAGGGAACTGGACCTCATCACAATGGAGAAGTGGAAGAATAGAGAAAACCTGATAATGATATCAAACGTTCAAGGAAAAAATTACAGAGTAGAGAGTTCAATACCAGGATCTAGAAGAACGCCTGAGCACAAGTGGCAACCTTAGACTCAAATGAGTCAAAGAAAGAATTTAAAGGCAACTCAAAAACAATTTTTAAGAATTTAAAATTGAAAAAGGCAATTTATTTCAATTTTAATATTTAAAATTGAAAAAGGCACAGAAAGAATTTAAAGGCAACTTATTAAGTGTAAATATAAAACGAAAATTGTAGGAACTGAGAAATAAACTAAAAATGTTTGAAATGCGGTACATAGACACACAGACATACACACACACACACACACACACACACACACACACACACACACACACACACACACACACACACACACACACTAGCACGTTCACATACAGAAGGGCCCGATTATACTCTGGCATTATTGGAAACCGATCCCAAGGTGTGCCTGATGGCGCCTAGGGGAGACTACCTCGTGTGTAGCTTGTCAGTAACTGGTGGAGGGAAGGTCCGGCTAGGGGAGGAGTCTGAGGAGGGAAGGTCCGGTTACTCCCATAGGTAACTGGGAGTTAGACAGCTGCTACTTGCTGTTTCCTGGGGATGTGTGTGTGTGTGTCGTGTGTGTGTGTGTGTGTCGTGTGTGTGTGTGTCGTGTGTGTGTGTGTCGTGTGTGTCGTGTGTGTGTGTGTCGTGTGTGTGTGTGTGTTTGTGTGTGTGTGTGTGTTTGTGTGTGTGTGTGTGTGTGTGTGTGTGTGTGTGTGTGTGTGTGTGTGTGTGTGTGTGTGTGTATGTAAGAAAAATATATGTAATAGACATAATAGATGAAAAATAGATTGCTTAGAAAGGCGGGGTCCAAGAGCTAATTGATCGATTCTACAGAGACAAGTAGTAAACACACACACACACACACACACACACACACACACTATTTGTCCTGCCATCCAATCTCGGGACACACACTTGAGACGAGCCTCCCCCTCACGCCTTCTTCTCTACATCCTACACCTCACTACCCAAGGGACTCCCGACCCAGGATTCTCTGGTGGTAAGCCTCTGGGGGCAAACACCTCCTGGGAAGGTCGCACCTGCTTCGCTCTCAGCTTGAGGACCCTCGCTGGACCACCGCCCCAGTCGACGGCTCCTCCCCGGCTGCCCCGACACCTAGAAATCTTTGAGCTTTCGGTTAAGATGTTTGTGTTGGAAATGTTTCGGAAATGGTATTCTATAGATCTTGCGAGCGAGGACTGCGGTTTTGTACTGTGCTTGGATTGCTCGAAGTTTAAGTTCTGTTCTATCTTTTCTCCCTGATTGTATTTTTTTCTCAGACAAAGTCTTTGAGAACAAACAAACGTAGTAAAACAAAGACAAAGTCTTTGAGAATGTAAGAAGCCTTTACGAAACGCTTTTAGGTGTCAGACCAAAAATAAATATGTAAAAACTGAATTTTGGAGAGTTAATTTTTCAATTACCCTCGACAGCTCGACAGTGAAGAAAAACGTAAGCAATATTGAAAAGATTCATGTTAGAATTATTAATCTCACCCTTTCGGTCATATTCAACAACATATATATATATATATATATATATATATATATATATATATATATATATATATATATATATATATATATATATATATATATGCGTGTTAATTTTCGTGATTTAAACACATGTAT
The DNA here is from genome assembly GCF_040958095.1 of Procambarus clarkii. Classification (NCBI taxonomy): domain Eukaryota; kingdom Metazoa; phylum Arthropoda; class Malacostraca; order Decapoda; family Cambaridae; genus Procambarus; species Procambarus clarkii. The sequence continues at coordinate 9,624,467 of NC_091232.1, forward strand.
ATATAATTTATTTAATTTCGTTATATTTTGCCCTTAGCACCTGTTTCATCCCATGCGCTCGTCTGTTTCGTATTCTCGTTCTTATAAAAAAAAATTGGTGATAACGAGAAGAGCGGATAATCCGTTATCCGTCGCCGGGTGAGCTGCAGGCCTCGTCTCTTTTATATCCTCTGTCTTTTTTTTTCTAAAGCTTATTGCAGATTTTTACTGCTTCTATTATGATTAAAAAAGCTACTCTCATCATCATTTATTTTTTCTCTTACTACTAATGGGAACCAGGTATAGCTTCCAACTTAGGAATATAATGATAACCAATAGAAATGGGTATATATTATTTATAATTATAATTTTCTCTTGTGTTTCCAATGTTTTCTTCTAGATGAGACATGTGAAGCCATATCGAAGGGTGTATATTGTAATTCAAACAGCCGGAAGAGAACTACACGTCCAGAACAGGTCTTTCGACTCGTGACCCAGTAAAGGCTCCAGGCTACTGTGTTCACGGCTGGGTCAACCATACATAAAATGTTGGTTGGTGTTTATTTTTATTTTGCATTATCTGATTGGTCGGTACTGGGATGGGATGAAGTTGGGATGGGTAGCTAGTGGAATGGGTCGACAGTAGATTGGGCTGACAAAGGTATGGGCTGAGAGTGGGGATGAGCTTCGACTATTGACGTCGTTGTATTGTGATGAAACTGATTTGCTAATTGTAACCGGTACAGATAATGGGCTTAGGATAGGAAAGATATTAGAAGGTAATATAATAACTGGGCTCATGATATTTTAGGGATGGGATGATCGAATTCCTGAGCAATCGATGATTTTCTGCACGAGAGAAAAAAACAAACATAAATGAAACAGCAGAAGCTGTATTGGCGTGTGCGAGACAACTCCCGTTTATGACTCGCTGAACTCGGGCACATCCGTCTAACCTTGGTTGAATACAACTCGGTGATCCGACGGCTGTGGGGCTGTGGACGGGTGTAACATATGTGAAATCCCTGTGACATTCCCTGTGAAGTATCCGGCTGAAGCAGACTATTTCCACCACTTTGCACTTCCAGCAACTTTAGCGGAGAGCCGGATAACGCCTTTTTCCAGTGATAGGATATTAGAGTGCATTTGGATAACATTAAAGTGTACATGATAACAGTATTGATTGAGTGATCAAGATCCACCAAAGAGGTGGCACTGGCATGCATAGCCCTTAAGTGGTAGATTTTTTGGAGTGAATGGAATATCTTTGATCGTGCAGATAACAGTATTGTTGTTATAGATTCAGCTATTCGGAACAAGTTCCAAGTAGCACGGGCTATGTTGAGCCCGTAGCTTACCTGGCACAGGAGCGGGGCAAGTAGCACGGGCTATGGTGAGCCCGTAGTAGACTTACCTGGCACAGGAGCGGTGCTTTGGATAACAGTATCATCAGATTCTTTATATACCAAGCAATTGGGAGAGCATCTAGTATCCTGTTTTCTCCAGCACTACAGTGAGGTGTGATAGCTTGATTGATTGATGAAGATTAAGCCACCCAAAAGGTGGCACGGGCATGAATAGCCCGTAAGTGGTGGCCCTTTTGAGCCATTACCAGTATCAAGAGCTGATACTGGAGATCTGTGGAGGTGTGACTGCACCCTGCGTGACGGGAGATGGTCCCGTGCCTGTGATAGCTCGGCAAAGGATGGAATAAATTGCATGTTATCTGAAGATACCTATTATGGGCTATTCATGCCCATGCTCTTGGGATTGATCTTCACCAATCAATCAAGATATCTATTTCTTTTCTCCTGTGTGTGTGACACGTTTTGAATGGTTGGATATCATTGTTTATTTCCCATGTTATTACCATTTTTAATTACTCTCTAAGTTACTTTTTGTTTCATTTGTTATTCCTATTTTCTCACCATTCTTTCATTTAGTCTGTATTCCTCTTCGTCGTATATTTTTTTCCATCACATTATCGACCTTACAAATTATCGTTCTCGGACCACCTTTTTAATTAAGATTTTCCTGGGAACTTGGCCGCCAAACTTGGGCTCGCTCCTCTTTCATACCTTCCATTAAAATTTAATTGAGATGATTCGTTCATGTGAAGTTGGGTGCCATAAGTGTTGAGAGGCGAGCTCGGTCACTGCCGCCGAGACCAGGATTAGATGAGGGGGTGTTCAAGACGGGTGTTCGAGACGGGTGCTCGAGACGGGTGCTCGAGACGGGTGTTCGAGACGGGTGTTCGAGATGGGTGCTCGAGACGGGTGTTCGAGACGGGTGTTCGAGACGGGTGCTCGAGACGGGTGTTAAACAGTATACATGTATACCAGCCGTCCTCATCAACAAATGGCAGATGTTCATTTCATGCAGCCGAGGGACCCTTCCGTCCTCGGAAAACGCTTTACACACGACGACGTTCGAACAGTTCTTCGCTGAAAACGTCTGTTCGAATCGCAACTCTCTATCAGCTCCACCCACGTACTTTAAATACAAATAGTTGTCAACAGACCCTAAGCACCTGACTTAATCTGCGCCTCAACATGCTCAATATGTTAATATATAATTATATTCGTTTATATATAAGAACATTTCTCACTTGAATGGACAGCTTATTACAATTGACGAATACGGCTTAGGGTCCGCCGCTGGAAGGAAGGAAGGAAGGGGGAACTATCAGGACAAAAGCATGAAGCCATTACGATCATATAGCACTTGGAAGGGATCAGGAAAAGGATTTGGGATGGGACTGAAAACAGCCGCCGTACAGATTGCGTCAAATGTTCAAATAGCATCTTTATAAATGCTTCATCCACGTACAATAAATTCAGATAATTGCCAAGATATCCTAAACACCCAACCTAACCTATGCCAAACTATATATATAAAAATTCTAATAAGCAGAGAGTTAGTCTCAATACCTAGGTTGATAATTAGACAGGCAAAGCCACATATCTGAAAATGAAAGAAGTAACAACGATTTGGTCCATCCTGGATCATCATCAAGTCACTTCCTATCTTTCCGGGTGTGTGGGTTGGGTGTCTTTAACCCTAATATATAATAATATTAATTTATGCGTCTTTGTGGGTGAGGGACAGCTTGGACCAACTGCATACGGGGACAGGTAGATGTGCCGAGGACGACTAGCGGTTGTGTGTTTTCTATGCCCTCCAAAAAATTAAATACAGGGACATTCCTAAAAAATGCTGAGATATTACAACATTACGTCTGATATGAATAAATTATTATTAATTGATAATTGTAAATAACTTGTATTGTGGATCAAGTAACATCAATTGAATAATGTTAAAAAAAAATACACTTGAATGTTCACACAAGTTGTAATTACTCGAGGCATCAGGGAAGTTGAAGGCCAGCGCTATATCCATGAGGGAGTTAGGGTATTGCTTTGAATAATGGCCATTGCAACAAGCACCGTGTGTCGCTGTACATCATAGAGACCTCCTGGATAACATATCACGGTATACGAGCGAAGGTGTTTGTGTGTGTGTGTGTGTGTGTGTGTGTGTGTGTGTGTGTGTGTGTGTGTGTGTGTGTGTGTGTGTGTGTGTGTGTGTGTGTGTTTATGTTTGTTTAAGACACACACACGTGCCTATCACCTGCTTCCTTGTTTGTGACTGTAACACAGGAGGTCACTAACCTTCTCCCACCGGCACCTGTTTAGGACCACCGAGCCTCACACGCCTTTATGGTGAAGATCCACGTTCAGCACTGTGAGTTAGAGGTCCACTTGGGTTCGTCATTGTGCCCAACAAAATTCCTAAATTCTAAAAATTGTGCTGGCAACTCTGACGAAAAGTTGCGATTGGGCATCAAAGGTGTAACTTATGATGCCTGGCAGTGCGGCAATATTACGTTGAAGTAGATATTTTGTGCTGAGGCGTGAATGACCGGATTCTTTCATTACAGTTCGTGTCAACACACACACACACACACACACACACACACACACACACACACACACACACACACACCTGCAGAACCTGTAAGTCTGAGTGCTCAAATGCGCCACAGAGATATTAGAAAGAATTTTTTTAGTGTCAAAGTAGTTGACAAATGGAATGCATTAGACAGTGATGTGGTGGAGGCTGACTCCATACACTGTTTCAAGTGTAGATATGATAGAGCCCAATAAACTCAGGAACTATGGCCTGGTGGACCAAACTCTCACAAGGCAAGTCTGGCCTTGGGCCGGGCTTGGGGAGTAGAACTCCCAGAACCCCATCAACCAGGTATTAACCAGGTAACCTGTACACCAGTTGATTGACAGTTGAGAGGCGGGACTAAAGAGCCAGAGCTCAACCCCCGCAAGCACAAATAGATGAGTACAAATAGGTGAGTACACACACACAGGCACCCTCAGGAACCTGTACACCTGTTGATTGACAGTTCAGAAGTGGGACCAAAGAGCCAGAGCTCAACCCCCACAAGCACAGTTAAGTGAGTACACACACACACACACACACACACACACACTCGTTTACCTTGAGGTTACCTTGAGGTGCTTCCGGGGCTTAGCGTCCCCGCGGCCCGGTCGTCGACCAGGTCTAGCTCACTGATCATAAACATATCAACAGCTGTTCTTCCCAAAGCCTGATCAATCAGTCCAATCGCAAGTCCCGGCTCGATGCAGCGTGAGTTCAAATTTCATTGCTGAAGCCTTACTGGATACACTGAATAACCTATAAGGATCTGAACTTCGGATAAGTTATCCGAATATTTTATCTTGTACCCTCTCACAGGTTGACTTATCCGGTCCTAACTAACCTATTTCCTGAGGTGGATTCCTCATACAGTCCGAGTAGGAGAACGGGAGAAGTTCTCGAAATCGATGTTCATGAGAGAGAGCTCAACCATTATCTTGATTAGAGGACAGCCCGTCGGATTCCGCAACGCTCGTAGTTAGATTTGGGTGATTGGTATCACCAGGTCATTACATATACCGTTACTGCATTCCAATCCTCTTGCGTCGCATCAAGGGCGTTAGCGAGATAAATTGTGCAAGAGTTATTGAGAAGATTGTACTTTGCTCGTGACCCCTAAGCTTATTAAAGGATGCAGACAGTACGATGCTTCTTCACTTGTAACACTCCATCAATATATCACACAAATTTCTCCAAATTACAGAACATTGTTTCTACAGTTAAGTTCGTTGAATATGGAGCTGGATTCCTGGCTGTGGAAGCGCATCGTGAGGGGAAATTAATGTTGGCTGTCCCTAATTCCTCCCTGGGTATTCCCCTCGACCCTCATTGGACACTGGCGGATCTGCAGCAGCTTACACTGAAAGATTAACATGGCTTCCATTCCCCCTTAGATCGAGAGGAACGAATGTAAGACACGGAGCAGACGATGTTACGAAGAGAAGCCTCACTGTAGTTCGCTGTCCAGCGCAAAGGAGAAATCCAGCTATGCCGTACCTGTTACCCTCAGAAGCGTACATATGAGGATGTTACTGAAAGCATTTAGTGTTGAACTATACATCGGTTCTGGCAGGAAGCGATATACACCACACTGTACCTTAATGAGGTAGCACCGCTAGATTTATAGAGTCATTAAAGACTCAGATACAAGAGCCTTGCTCTTAATTACAGCTTCGTCGCAACATGCTCCGAAATCCTCGGCTCTTAGGGAAATAATCATTCACATTCCGCAGTGAATTAGCCGATTGACTATGCAAGTGCACCGCGGACCTCAGATTGATCATTTGCCTGTGCCATGGCCTTGATGTTAGGTTCCAGAAACGAAATTCATATTGCATCATTGGGACACGATTCCTCTGTGGGGCTGGTGGAGCTTCCTGCCTTGTAGGTGTAGCTGTATACGTGGGAGACACATTCAATATGAGGAAATGCATATGTATGAAAGATGATGTTTGTATTTCTCCAGTAGTGTGTGTGTGTGTGTGTGTGTGTGTGTGTGTGTGTGTGTGTGTGTGTGTGTGTGTGTGTGTGTGTGTGTGTGTGTTGTATTTTTGACCACAGATGGTCTCGTGATCTCGTGATGAGAATAAACTGTTGTTTAGTTGATCTATTTTTCCATAACCGTTCTCGAGCCTCTAAAATCAAAATAAACATTTATATATGCTAATTTTCAAGTAACTACATAATCCAATGTTCGCTATAATCTTCTTCTAACCAACACAAGCCCTTAAGATCTGTTGTGCTTGAATATATCGGTATCCGGCCACAGAAGTACCCAACTATCCGGCCACAGAAGTATCTTATTTTCAGACGTAAAGTTGAGTAGTAAATATATATCATAGAGCAAGAAGTGGAACGAGTTTTTTTAATGGAATATGTTGGAAATTGAGAATCAAATAATTTTCTGATAACTTTGGCCCTTGTGGTTTTAATCATCGTATCTGAACACAATCACGTACCATATATATGGATAAAGTAATGAACATCATACATCAACTGTACGGCAAAATAAATTCATTATGATGAGAGCTGAGCCCTATGACGTCAGCACTTGGAAGGGATTTGAGGACAAGGATCTGGGATAGGACGGAGAGAAGGAATGGTGCCCAACTACTTAGCCCATTGTGAATCGAACTGCGACCTGCTAGAAGCTAGACTTCCGCTACACCGACTAGTAATTTAGTTTGAATCTTGCTTTACTCAGCTAATTCTTATTTTTTATGCTGGTTTTAAGGAAGATTTCATAGAAAATATAACCCATTTTCAATAAAAAAACCTATGGAAATAAAGTATATATGATTATAATTAAATGCTTGGTACACTACGTGTATTCCGTTAAAATTTGTCGGATATCAAAACGACAATTCTGCTTACTTTTCATCCTCATGTTTGCATAACGTAAATTATTCATTGCTGTGTACGCAAATTACCGAGCATACATTTGGGACGTGTTTGCTTACTTAGTTGCTCTTGCCTGTTTGTCTGTCTGTGTCGGGCGACAGTAACCCCTAGAGCCCCACCGTCTAGTTACTGTCTGTTTACATTTGTGTCTGCAGTTGTCTGTCGTCAATAGAGTTGGCTTCATACACGTATCCTTCAAACTCTTTCCTCTTGAACAAATCCACAAGGGCCGTGACGAGGATTCGAACCTACGTCTGTGAGCATCCCAGACGCTGCCTTAATCGACTGAGCTACGACATGGTAAAAGAGTTTAGGGGAGAAAAACAACATTCTTTCCTCTTGTTTACCACTCACATTACCTACCAATGTTTAATTGAATCTCTTTGGATCATTTGAGTTCCCAACGTCACCTGTGCCAGACGTCTTGCAATAAGACTATCCTTATTTACCATTAGTCCAAGGATGCGTATTTAATCACATTGTATGGCCACAATATTTTCCCCATGTCTCTGTTTACTTTGAATATTCCTCAACACATCTTATGCGCTCTCTGAACTTACTTGAATTTCGCCTTGTGTGTGACTAGATGCGGACTCTTTGCTGGAGCTGCATTCTCCAGGATTGCTCTGACATATGTGGTATACAAGGTTCTGAATGATTCCTTATACAAGTTTCGAATGATAGTTCATATGTTGGCAACCTAGCATGTGCCGCTGATGATATTTTTTTGATGTGGGTTTCAGGGAACAGGTCTGGCATGATGGTAACCCCTTAGATCTTTTTTTCTTTCTTGAAGGATTTCATCTCCCAAATGGTAGCTTGTATCTGGCCTCCTGCTCCCTACGCCTATTGTCATTACTTTACACTTACCTGAGTTAATTCTAGCTATTTGTTGGACAATTCCTTCAGTTTGTCCAGGCCATCTCGAAGTCTCTTACTGTCCTCTGTCTTAATCCTTCTAATAATTTTTGCTGGTGCTCTCAGCAAGAAGTGAGAGGAATGAGTCTATATCCTCTGGAAAATCATTAACTGGAACACTATAGATCCCAGTACAGAACCCTGTCGTACTCCCTTATCCACTGGAGCACCCTTGCCTGTGTGTGTGTGTGTGTGTGTGTGTGTGGTGAGAGATATATTGAATATATGTGTACGTGTGATATATTGAATATATGTATGTGTGAGCTATATTGAATATATGTGTTTGTGTGTGTGTCTATTCGTGATAGTATTAGGTGCGACACAAGCCATTGTTGACCTTCCTGACTGTGTCAACAACTCTGAGGATGAACGTTAAGACGCTCCGCCTGTCCTCGACGTAGTGATGCGAGACTACGGAGAAGAGGTAAATGGGGGAGAGTGAGGGGAATGATAAAGCGGGGAAGAGGGAATGTAGAGATATATAGTTGACAAGGAGGGGCAATTAGGAGAGGAGTTACTGAATGGAACCAAAGATTGCAAGTGCTTGTAACTTAGTCTGATATGTTTCTCTCTGTCTCTCTGTCTCTCTGTCTCTCTGTCTCTCTGTCTCTCTGTCTCTGTCTCTCTGTCTCTGTCTCTGTCTCTCTCTCTCTCTCTCTCTCTCTCTTCTCTACACATGTTTTATTGCAGGTTCTCTCTTTATAACCTTTGTCATAGCATTTTTCCAACTGTAAAATTGGGTGTATTAGTGTTCTCTCCCCAAATCCCGCTCCTCCCACAGCCCCAAGCTCCCCTTTCCCCACAGTCTCTCCCGAAATCCCTCCATGTCCCCACCCAAGGGAGGTTCTTCCTGGTTGGCGACGCGGCCAACTGGAGATATTTGCATTGCCAGCCACGAGGAAGAGATTCCTTTAAAGGCCTTTCACCATCATCAACTTTTGGCTAATGAGTACCGACTAATTGATGAGGAACTCTTCCTCGGGGACATCCACTGTTATTGTATAATGTTAGTTTGACGTTAATGTTACCGACGGGCAGCCACGACAGAGAAAAAAACTGGATTTTTTTGAGTATTGTGTAGTGAAATATTCGTTGTTTCTGAAAATATGTGCATGTATATGAGCTTCCAGTGTGTGTTGTGTCTTTCGTGCCTTTCAGTGTGCCACATTTATACTGGCGAAAAATGTTTATAAAATTATTCGGTGCCAGAATGTTTGATTTTTTTTGAGAATGTTTAGTTAGGTGCGATATTTGTTCTTTCGTTTGTCCCACTCGGGACATTTAACACTGTTCTCTTTCTCATTTTATGTTTACTATTGCTGTTTTTCAAGACATCTTCAATGTTGTCTTTTGGGAAATGAAGATATTTCACTAAGGCTATAACAGCCTTTATAGACATTGAACACATTTGATAAGAGACGGGAATGAGGGGGTGGGGGGAAGGAAATTATAAGGGGGGAAAGCGCCAAGCCATTACGACTATATAGCACTTGGAAGGGGTCAGGATAATGATTTGGGATGGGACGGGGGGAAGGAAACGTGCCCAACCACTTGAACTGGAGGGGGGGGGGGTGTGGACATGATTGCGACGTGTAAGATTCTAAGGTGTATTGATAATGTAGACAAGGAAGAGAATATTTACCATGTGCAAACGGAAAAATGAGAAGCCATGGATATAAGCTAGATGAACCTTCGGATTATATGAAGACATCCATTTAACTCAAGAGAATTCAATGAACAGAATGATTTAGAGAAGGAGGCAGTTGTAGCTAATACAATAAATAGGTTTAAAATACATACACGCACACGCACACGCACACACGCACATTTGAAGAATGAATAATATGAAGGCTTAGAAAGGTAGACATGACCAAAGTATCTATACACCAGAGTCACTATTTAATAACTCTAGGAACTCTAGGCAACTCGAATTGATTAGAAGGATACCGGTTGATTAGAAGGATACCGGTTGATTAGAAGGATACCGGTTGATTAGAAGGATACCGGTTGATTAGAAGGATACCGGTTGATTAGAAGGTATCGTAGAACACACTGAATATATTTTTCCCTTCAAACATCAACTGAAGCTTGAGAGCTTGGAACTGACTCTTGAGTAAGTTACTTGAGACTTACGGCATGGTTGCAGCAACCATATTAGAGAGAGCTGGGCAGACTGCACTAAATCATCATGGTTGGGAAAACGTCTCAGTTCACCCATCAACCTGTCTTACAAAAAACGTCTCATTTCGCTCGTATGCTTCACATAAGGCCAAAAATGGTCGTACTAGAAAATGGAGGCTGCTCCCGAAAGTGACGTACTGTCCCGTTTTCTGTTTTGGGTCCTCTGGTTGGCTAGAAGAGGACACTTTAATTTGACCGTTTTCTTGACGTTGGAAAACCTTAGGAGAACGGGCTGCGATTATTATAGTTGGAAGAATGGAGCTATATCACTATAATCTGTATCACTATAATCTGTTTGTGGAAAACAAATTTCTGTATCACCAGACTGTCATGGTTGGTAGACTCGCAGCTGTATCACCAAATCAAAATGCGTCCATTAACGATAAAAAAGTACATTTGTTTTGTAAACACACAAGACCATTAGCAGTGCAAGTAATGGTATAATTACATCAGATATATTACCCAACGAGCAATATTTTTGGCCATAATATTAGTAATAATACATGACAATGAGGTGTCAACAAATATTGCTGCAATGTCAGATAATATATTCATACAGGCATTTTTGTTTTCTTCAACCAAGGAAAAAAATAGTGTTAAAACCCGTAAATAACGCAAAATACGTATTACGTTATATATGTTTAATAAAAAATAACGAAGGGTTTCCTTCCCCGCCTTCGTTTTACGAGCCTCGTTATGTATTCTTCATCTCCATTATGTATTTTTAATATTCGCATTTTTGCCGGAGCTATTAACATTTTATGGCCCCTGCATTCCCAGTGAGTGATAAAAGGAGGCAAATTCGTATACAAAAATAATGATTTAAAATTTCATTCACCTGGGCTCTCGGAGACTCGAACCGTTGACCCCCACGTGTGTGAGGCTGAAGCTCTATCGACCGAGCTGTTGAGTAGTCTTAATAAGAAAAAGTTTCCAAAAGCAATGCCAATTTAAATGATTTAAAAGTTATTATGTTTATTACCCTATATTAATTATTATTGTGATAATTAAAATATATAGTAGCAGGTTAGAAGAGTCGTGAACCTGGCTGGCGACAGGCCTTAAATCTACAGACTCTCGAGCACATTGTATATACTTAAACTATCCACAAGAACATACATTTAAACAGAGGGGATATTAGGCCACATCACCTTGAACAGAGGGAGTCGAGGCGGCCAGTTATCTCATTTACATAAAAATTACACATCCAGTTAACCGTCCCTGAGAGTAATTAACTCTGATGAAACCTACCTTCCAAGACTCTACTGTGGACAAAATATTTTTTGAAGCAATTCAGGTAGGAAATATAAAAAGAAATAATTAAAAAAAAAATATTGTTTCAAGTATAATGTATAAACTAATATTATTATGTATATCTAAATAAACGAAAATGTCTGCCTGTCTGTCTGTCTGAAGCAGGAGACCAGATGCTTGGGCATAATATCACCAAACATTCACACATGAAACTATGGGTTGTTAGCGAGTGCCTTAGGCCAGTCGGGATAGGCCCAGTGCCATTGTTGAAGAAATCTTGGCATCCCAGGTGCCCTCCTGTGATTTCCATGAAAACTAAAATAAAATTTGGGATTTTTGTTAAGTAGAGTTTGATACTAACTGCCACCGAGTTGAGACATGGTTCACTTAAATACGATTGACGCATATTTATTCTGGTTGAGGTAAGAGAGGGTTGAAGGGGATAGAGGTAGAGCGGATGAGAAAGTGGTAGATTGAGAGAGAGAGAGAGAGAGAGAGAGAGAGAGAGAGAGAGAGAGAGAGAGAGAGGATTATGGACGGAAGGAGAGAGGGGAGGAGAGGTGTAAAGAAAGTCAAAGAAGGTGGGAGATAGAGGGGAAATGGAGAGACCGGAGAGAGAATAGGAAGGGAAGGAGATGGGGTAGAAGGTGAGGAGAGGAAGGAAAGGTGGAGACCGTGACAGAGGAGAAGGAGGGAGGGAAGATGCAGGAGAGAGGAAATGAGCGAGGCTGGGGAAGAGAGATGATAGGAAGGAAACTAGAAGAGAGAAAGGAGAAAGGAAGATATACGGGAGAAAGCGGGGGGGGGGAGGGTTAAAAGAGAACCTTGTCCAACCGGGTACCCCCTCCCCCCCCCACTCCATATATTACACACTAAACAGGTACTTTACAGTCAAAAGACAAACACCTTCCTGTCTAATGTTTAATTAAAACAACTGCACGCGGAAGGTATTGACAAAATGATCCATATGTTGGCAGACTCGGAAAATTTATTAATCGCCTCCAGAAAGTCACCGACAAGGATATGAAATGGAGCATTATAGTCGTCAAACCAGAGGTGCAATAATGCTTTAGGAACATGGAATAACTTAGAGGAACTTAACTACCTTTATCTTCGAACTCCACAGCACGCTCATTCTTACCCGAAAATGAAACCGATTACACTGTGTAACAATTTGTTGTTATTCCTGGATAGTAAGTGATATTTCCTGATTGCTTATTCCTCCAAAGTACAGAAAAATAGCTACCTATCCATCCTAGTAGCGCCACTCTACCTCTCCCTCAAACTTTGCTTTGACTCTTGGCTAAGACAGCTTAGGAAAGACGTCATCAAGGAGGTCGAAGGTTGCCGGCTTATTAAACAATGTCTCGCAGCTCTAGATAACGTGTCGGCAGCTTTCAAATGCCTTCAAGGTGTCTTCCTCTTAAGCTGCTTTGAGGCAACGGTCAAAGCATACTTTGAGAGGAATTAGAGGCATTGTCTACACTTTAGAGACATAAGTCATCAGTATATATCGCCGCGCTGAAACAAGAAATGCGTCACGTTGTGTTTTAATTAGAAATTGAAATAACGAAAAATAAATTAATAAAATATTGCCGATAAAATTAATTAAGTTGCTGATAATTATTGATTTTAATAATGATAACATTGATGGGTGATTTTAATGGTTATAATGTTTGTGTTGACAATAGTGCTGATAACGTTAATATATATCGTTTGTAATTATAATAAAAATAGGCTCTATTGAAGCGTACCGTCTAGTGTGCCGTAGTGCAGCTGGTGCTGGATAATGTCTCGTACTGCAGCTGGTGCTGGATAATGTCTCGTGCTGCAGCTGGGGCTGGATAACGTGCCTGTAAGGATAGTGAGGATAATGTGTACGTGTTCCTCTCCAGGAGTTCAAGTCCAGCTGATAAACCATAGAATTTTGAAGAAATAACAAGACACGGTGATGGGTTAGAGATTATAATAAGCCATAATAGTGTTGCGTAGCTAGTAATAAGCCGAATAGTTATGGTGGCGGTGTTGACGATAAGCCAGCCGACCTGCAAGCCTTTTCAGTAATCGATTTTAGGATCAATTTTGAAAAATTTCATCCAATCACTTGGTTCGAGGGGACGTTCATTGACAGTAACTTGCTCCGCATATTATCGAATATAGCAACACAATGCCTTGTGTTGTTATAAACATAGGTAGACAGTTAAATAGATAAGCAGTAAACATCTGTATCTATAAACATAAACAGTAAATGAAAGGAAGAATTATACAATAAAAATGTTATAAGAAATCTTTCTACCATAGCCAAAGTTCAAAATTTCCTACAATATTTTTTTTTCTCTAGGGTGCTTTCCAGAGATTCACGGTAGAGACTTACTGCTATCACTGTAGTCCGTATGTAGAGGGCGCTTGACAGCTGAGTGGACAGCGCTTCGGATTCGTAATCCTGAGATTCCGGGTTCGATCCCCGGTGGAGGCGGAGACAAATGGGCAAAATGTTTCATTCACCCATGATGCCCCTGTTACCTAGCAGTAAATAGGTACCTGGGAGTTAGACAGCCGTTACCGGCTGCTTCCGGGGTGTGTGTAACAAAAAAGAGGCCAGGTCTAGGACCGGGCCGCGGGGACGCTAAGCCCCGAAATCATCTCAAGATAACATCAAGATAACCCAGGGGGGGGGGCTGAACTTACGACCTTTACTTCCTAACTTACACAGAATTATCCAGGAGCTGTAAGTTTGATATGAAACATCTTTCCCACCTCTCTCATCTCTCATGCTCCACCACCATCTTCACCTCCCTCATTCCCTCTCTCTCTCTCTCTCTCTCTCTCTCTCTCTCTCTCTCTCTCTCTCTCTCTCTCTCTCTCTCTCTCTCTCTCTCTCTCTCTCTCTCTCTCTCTCTCTCTCTCTCTCCCCTTCTCTGCCTCCCTCTCAATCTTCCTCACTTCCAGTAACATCAGTCCTAATCCTATAAAATAATCCCATCAATCAATTGCAAAAAGTTTATTACTCAGTTGGTCAACATTCTTCAGTCTTTCATCCTTTTTTTGTCTCTTTTTCTTTATATTGTTTACTTCTCCTCGTCCAGCTCTTTTCTTTCGCCTTTTTCTTTCACTTTCCTTCTCTTTCCCTATCTTAGCACGTTCCTTTCCCTTCAACATATATCCTCCCATCCTCACCTTCCCTCCATCATATCCCCTCACATCCCTTTATCACATCAAAATCTGACCCCCTAGTGACTCCTCTTCTCCCCTCAGTTCTCTTTGGTCTCCACTACTGTTATTGTTATTTTATTCCAAATCCTCGCCCCAAACCCTTAGCCTGTTGTCTCGCCCCCTAGTTCCTCACTCCTAGTGCCTCACCTCTAGTGCCTCACCTCTAGTGCCTCACCTCTAGTGCCTCATCCCTAGTGCCTCCTCCCTAGTGCCTTACCCTTAACCCTTCACTCATTGCCCTTCATCCCGGCTTTCTCCACCACATTTATCATGTGACAAGCGCTAAATCTAAGTATTTATCTCGTACATATACACAAGAACCTTCACCAGTTCCCTACTGAGAGCGTTTGTCATGACTCCCATAGAGCGTACATTTCGTGGGTTTTTGTTTCGCCGGGAATATAATACGATATTTTTTAACTTTTGATCTGAGCGTGCACGAATGTTAAGACCTGAGTGTCAATCTCCGGCCATGAGGGTCGAGTTTGTAGCGTCTTACCCTTAGGGCCTTACCTCCTAGAGCCTTATCCCTAGCCTGCCCCCCCCCCCCCCCCCCCCTCTCTCTCTCTCTCTCTCTCTCTCTCTCTCTCTCTCTCTCTCTCTCTCTCTTAACCTAAAACTGAAAATTCCTAGCCAGCTTTTTTCCCCTCTCCTTATTTCCCCATTTTCCTCTTTAACATTTATCTTTCCTCTTTCTAAAGGCACCTCCCATATATATATATATATATATATATATATATATATATATATATATATATATATATATATATATATAAATATATATATATATATATATATGTATATATGTATATATATAATATGTATATATATATATAATAAATATATATATATATATTCCGCAAGTTCATTTTCGGAAGTCCACCATGTCTCAAAGTTTGCAGCGGCGGCTCCTCTTTTTTATCTTGTGTTTTCGTGGCATCAAAGCTGATTTATGTTACAAGTCGAGCTAATAGATAAAATTCTTGTAACCAACTGACAGTATTGGCTGATGTAAAATAATGAAATAATGATAAAGGCTTTCGTAAGGACAGAGACGTGAATTATTCTATTTCATGTTCAAATTGAATTATATGTAGTGATATTGGCTTATTGAGCTATATGTAGCGATACTGGCTTATTAAGCTATATGTAGTGATACTGGCTTACTGAGCTATATGTAGTGATACAGACTTATTGAGATATATGTAGTGATACTGGTTTAGCGCTCCTCCGTTGATACCTGCGATTTAATGAATTTGTGGAATGGTTTTTTATGTGAAAGGGAGATTGGAAAACAGGTCGCAGTGCTACACCAACTCCACGATCCGTTCAGCATTTAATTACGAAACATTCACGTCTTTCAGTAATCATTTCGGCTTTGTTTACATTTATTAAACATTTTACGCACGTCGAAACTTTACAATCCATGGTAATTATCATTAAATACTTCGTAATGCATCGGAACTCATAAACTGTTTAATAAATGTATAAAAAACTGCAATGATTGAGGATGGATGAACAGATATCGTAATTTGAGGCGTAAATTCTTGAAGAACCCCGGTTCGGTCTGTGTGATGTAGAGGGAACGGACCGTAGTGTTGCACCAAGTGTTTGGATGATGAATATCGAATCTAAGAGAGCTCATTGTACGCACAACATAACGCTTATGTTAAAATAATGTGTTGCTCAGTTGACAGCTGTATGTGGCAAAGGTCATTCTCGCACGAGAGACCTTAAGGTCTTCCACCATTATATCTGAAATTTAATACGTAGGATAAATTAGTTGGGAGTCATGTGTGCAGATTGAGAATCAGAGAAAACACAAGACAGTGAAGATGTTCCCTCAAGGCTCATCATTCTCGAGTTCCCAGAGGTCTCTAAAGACCGCTGGAAGAAACCCCACCACAAATAACGACGTAAGCGTTATATCTTGACGCCAGCACTGGTTTCTAGTCAGAAATATTCCCGTGTTCTCTGGCCCGTTTCTAATATCTCAGTTGAAGATGTTAGACTTGGCGTTGTCTTGCGCCTGCAAGACGTTCTGCAATCTAGAAACTCATTCTGTTGAGCTTCAGCCGTGCAACAATTTCCTAAGGTCTTCACATGCAGTTGCAAAGCGGTGCTTCATTCCCATCTGCAAGTTTCCTCTTACTATGAGTCACAGTTTCCAATGGGCGCATTCCTCATTTTTTTGTATGTGATGTACTTCTACTGGCTGATATCAAACTAGGTGAGCTCATAGTTATTATTCCCAATAGATCTGTTTGGCTGTTTGGTTAGTAAGCCAGACAAATATTGGCCCACTAACATATAGTTTTCTGACTTTTATAACACGTAAAAATAACGTGTACATACAACAATGCTTAACTAATAACAACCTTTTACAAGCACAGGAAAGCAATATAGCATTAATATAATATACAAGATTAAGCCCACCAATAAGACATACACGGTAGGATTTCCTGGAGTCACGACCACTCTCTTGAGCTTGAAGGAGAGGGAGAGTGAGAAGCCAAGTGGTAGAGGTAGCAGGTAGAAGGACTGTAGCAGGGATGTGTTTTGAAGGGGTCGTCCAATACCTTTATTGACTCGTGGGTCTAGAAATGGTTGGCTCGTTAGGTCACTCTCAAGGGTGATATTGGGGGATGGATGGATTGTATTGGCCGTGGTGTTGACAGTTTCAACTGATGGAAGCCAAGGTACGCGATCACACTAATACCTTTAGTTTATATACCTGCAGTGCAACTATTCCTTCTTGCAAATCTCTCTTTTCTCATATACCTGCTCGCTGTTCTGATTTATCCCTCTTTTTTCTTATTCCCAGTTTTACCTTTGTCTAGTTCTCTCTTTTCCAGCTCTTTCTCTATCCCTTTTCTTCAGTTGTATCCATCTTTTCCGGTTCTTTCTCTCTTCCACCTCTCCTATTGTCCACTTCCAGCGCTTCACCTCTCTTCCAGTTCTTCCCCTTATTCCAGTTCTCCATACTCACCAGAATTGCCTACACCCCCCTCACACCCCCAACACCCCCCCTCCCCAACACCCCCTCTCCAACACCCCCTCCCCAACACCCCCTCCCCAACACCCCCTCCCCAACACCCCCTCCCTAACACCCCTCCACACTCCCCCTTCTCACGTTACACAATATAGAGGTGGATGAAGCAGCTGGCAGGGTCTGCAGTTTAATGATGATTCTGCGCTCTGGTTCAGACGTTGTTTTGTTCCGGGAATGTCCACGTTCCTCTCTCCCTGCTTCCACATTCTCCAGTCATAGTGTTCAAGCCTTATTTACATTGTAACATTGTATTATTTTATTTGATGGGACTTTGTTGTATAAGTTAGAGTTCGATCACTCGCCTTCCAATAAAGGTGTTTTTGCATCTGCAACAAACAATATATATATATATATATATATATTCAAAGAGATCATTGTTAAGACAAAAGACACTCAACAGTGAATAACTCGGAAAATGAAAACGCTTGTCAGTTGAAGATCCTTTCTGTATCTGTCTGTGTACCTGTCTATGTATCTCTTTGTATGATTCTTTTCTCTTTCTTCTCGTCCGTGGTAACTCCTTCCCTCCGCCCACACACACACTCTCTCTCTCTCTCTCTCTCTCTCTCTCTCTCTCTCTCTCTCTCTCTCTCTCTCTCTCTCTCTCTCTCTCTCTCTCTCTCTCTCTCCATGGAAGAGATGCGAGGCAGCGTAAGGTAGTGCACATGTAATGTTTCTGAGAGAGGAGTGTGTAGAGGAGCACGCGGTCATTTCCTTAATTGCTGTGCTGAGGATGGGCCAGCATTATTATGTGGGAGTTAGCGTAGTGCTGTGTCTACACTACACAATGGTGATGTTTCTGTGGGAGTTAGCGTAGTGCTGTGTCTACACTACACAATGGTGATGTTTCTGTGGGAGTTGGCGTAGTGCTGTGTCTACACTACACAATGGTGATGTTTCTGTGGGAGTTGGCGTAGTGCTGTGTCTACACTACACAATGGTGATGTTTCTGTGGGAGTTAGCGTAGTGCTGTGTCTACACTACACAATGGTGATGTTTCTGTGGGAGTTGGTGTAGTGCTGTGTCTACACTACACAATGGTGATGTTTCTGTGGGAGTTGGTGTAGTGCTGTGTCTACACTTTACAGTGGTGTTAAAGTATGTTCCAAGGCTTTGTGTTAGATTTCTTTGGCTGTTTATCGTGTTAAACGGTGATATCGTGTTTTCTTATTAATTGTGATGTTTCTGCGGCCACGCATGCGTGTTGAGCGCGCTTGTGTAGCTATCTACCTGTGCTTCCTTGACTGTGTTCACGTTCTGATACTCAGGTTTGTGTCAGCACTGCCTGCAATTAGTAAAATCCTTGAAAAAACACAATTTTCTAAACTTACCCAGAAACAAGGAAACAATTACGATCTAAAAGAGAGTTAGGCCCGATTTAAGAAATAATTATACATAATAACTGCTCTGCAACATCTTTTTAACTCCATATATATAAATCCCTACAACACCACAAACCATGAAATCATATGGAGGAAACGTGGACACTGATGTATGTGGAGTTTCCAGACTCTCTTATTAGTTATTCAAACCACCGCAAAGCAACATTGTTAACTACTTCTCAACTAAAAAAGGTATTCATTAAGAAGTCCAACACAGATCAGTACTAGAGCAATTGCTGTTTCTAATGTATATCTTCCACCGCCAGTTCATGTTAGTCAAGCTCTGTTGCCTCGATACACGACGCCTCTGTCACCCTAGTGTAATGATATAACTTCTCTCTATAAAATGGGGCTAATAAAGAAGTTGTATTTCGTCATATAATATTAGCTGCTTGTATTTTATCCGTTGCTGATAGAGGTAAGAGACAGTGGGCTGATCATATGCCTCTGTATGACTAACCATCCTGTGTGATGGTGACTTTTGGTATCACTGTTACCTAATTCACTCTTGTATTTATGATTATATCCTCATAAAGCACCCAGAGTTTGCCAGTGCAAACAACTGGATGGTTAGTCATATAGAGGTATATGCTAGAGGCATATAGAGGCATGTGACTAACCATCCTGTGTGACGAGATTGTTAGCATCACGTAGCTAGTTTATTGACACACTTCCCCTTCAAATAGTCTAGGGCAGCTACACAAATGAAAATTTACCTAAATGTGTTAATAAAAAAAGACAGTGGAGCTGGTTGTCGCATAGTGGGTACTGTGACTATGGTTTGTTGATATTCTGATGAGCTAGTTCTATTTGCTCCAACTAAAGATATGTTGAAAAAAAAAAAATGTTAGCGATAGTGCCAGATAAAATCTCACGTTCAGTACTATACAAAATGTGGTATAGTTTCTTTTAATTCACTATACTAATTTTGTACAGATCTTGACTTAAAACTTGCAGATATAGAGTTTTCTGTTAAATAGTTAAATATTCTGAATAGCTTCTGGGTGATATTATACGCCCCCAAAGGGCTCACTTGCATATTTTTTGGGTGCCATCAGAGAGCTGAAAGTCAAAATAAATATTATCGTGTGTAAATTTGTTTACTTTGAAAGTAGTCGAAAACAAAAATTATTTAACACTGTTTCTGTTTGCATGTTTGTAAGCTGCGTGACGTATGCGCTACTGTCTCTGGGAAGCTGAATTGTAAGTGAAGGAAATGTTAAAAATTCATCTTAGGAATACAGAGTTGCACTCCCTGTAATCTTCTCCCTGGCTGGAAGAAATATCTCACAAAAACAATTTTATAATTTTGCCTAAAAATAATTAATTACCCATTCTGCGGAGAGAATTACTACTTCTTTATGCAATAGCTTGTTACTGGCTACTAAAACTGTGTCAGAAAGTTTACTTGATTATCCTACTTAAGAATGAGTGAGGTAATATAGTTGGTAGTAAGTTTACAAAAGAAAAGAGCACAAGTCAGCAGGACGAGCATGAGTACCCTTGCTTGGATATTTAATAGTTTTAAGAAATTAGTGTTAAAAGATGTAGCTTGTTGACAAGCTGTTTAAAACGGACTGTAATTCTAGTTTTATGAGCAGTGTATTCAAGTTGGGTCTGATACAGACTGTTCTAGGAGCCTGTTGATGCCATTTTTACAGTGGCTATAAAGATTGGAGAAGCTAATTCTGTATTTAGTTTGAGTCTAATCTATAAATGTGTTGAATCATATTAATTTTATTTGGCAATCCACATGGCACTGTTTATAATTATAAGCAATTTATTTTTAATTTTGTCTTCAAATAGAACTTTAGAGTCAGCTATTTATCTATTTCCACTCGGCAAGTACAAGCTACTCCAACGTAGCATGCAACTCAGAACAGCCTCGAGAGGACGTGCCCTCGTGTACCATCAATCTCTCCTTGACGTCAACATTCTATATATTGTTCACCCCCAAACTTGACCCCCAGTTAGCGTTTCTCTCAGCAATACTTTTTATTGTTTTTCGTGATCAAAATACATCAGTGTTTCACACCCATAAATTTAGGATAGAACCATCGTTTATGCTTTGAAGAGACTGGTGATATGTTGGGATTTAACATGCATTGCACTGACGTCAAGCAGTCATGCTTGAAATAGAAGGATAACATATGAGACATAAATTTGTCATTGGGAGGGCGAGTTCCAGCAATTTATCGCATTCGATGGTGGGCATCAGACCATGTGTTAAAATATGGAATAGGGAGCAACACCTGTGTTGCACACAGCTCGGCAAGTGTCTCGGTGACGTAATAATCGTAGAAGCTAAAATCAACCATTATTCTCATTAACAACCGACGTTGTATACACGTGTAATGAGACTGACTCTAAATTGGATAAGTAAGTAGTATTACATGTTCGAGTCAAGTCACATACAAGGAAACTACAGCTGACATTCACGCATTGTGTTGAAATTCACTTCCTTCGTTACATGCCTTCATATATATATTTTTTTCATTCTCAGGGCTTTTATTACACTGGCAGAACTCCCCGACTCGCTACTCATGTTTTTTCTTATAAGAATTCCTCTCTTTGTAACAAAAGCTTCAACATGCAAGAATATACACCACCAATATCCCATTTACGGACCTAAGACCCAATGCTTAGCCTTTGGTTATATCAGCTAGTTCTCACGCTTTAACAAGCGCTTAATTTGCACACATTTACCGAACCCTAAAAGTACAAACCTTCACTAAACTATCCAACCAATCCACGTCGATACTCAATAATCCAGGAAAGCTTAATTTTTTGTTAAACATTTATTTCCAATTGAGACATTAAATTGATACGTTTTAGTATAAAGTGTAAAAATGAAGCTGCAGTTAGTGTTAGGAAGAGTTGATTCAGCACTCCTGTGACCGAAATGCAAATTCAAGTCTGCTTCAATTGCTTCAACCAATATATGTAAATCTTCGTCACTTGTATATTTAAAACGATATTACACAAAAGTTAAGCAATTTTAATATAAACGTCATATATCTCGTAATATATTTGCTTTATATTATATATGTTGTATTATATATATTAACCATTATATATATTAACCAAAGAACCATGAACGTATTTTGGGAGACATAGAAATTATTACAGGTGTGAAGCACCTGGGAAACACTCCACACATCTGTTACGTCTCCACCGGTATTGCTAGTCATTCCTCTCTCACTTGTTTCCCGTGCACATTCTTGTTTTTTGTTTCGTTTCCCTCCTTTTCCTTAAATTCGTTTCCTTAATGTTTATTATACATGCACCTCCTTCACTATCATCTACGTTCTCCTTTTCCCGAAATATTTCAGTTATTTCCCTCCAGTTGCTCGTAGCCTGTGCAAGTCTTCTTCACAAATCGTTGCTGTCACTCTTTTGGCATGTGCTGACTGTATGGTATTTTCCATTTTTCCATACCTACCAAGGCAGTGATGCTCCCCCCTCACCTTCACTCTCTACCATCTCCATTTTACACTTAATTTCCCCTTTCTCTCCCTTTCTATCTTTCCCCTCTGGCCACTTCCTCGGCTGTCTCCCCTCTCACACGAGTGCCGGTGAGTGAAATGTAGTTACAGAATTTCAGCGACAACAATATCGGGGATATTCCCTAGGAGGAATATAGACTCACACCTTCAGGCTCTAAACACTTTTTGTCTATATTTCGTCACCATTCCTAATACCCACCGTTCATATTCTCGTATATTGTACAGAACGTCGCATGACAACTGAAGTAAAGAACGAACTCAAAATTAAATATATGTCTTCTTTGGGATAATGGTAACCTATATTTTTCGACTTCATTTCCTTGGGCTTATTAATTTCAGTAAAAACCTGGACAACCCTATTGGGTGTGTATAGTGTTACGTTCATAATTATCGGAACTTTATTATCCTTCCGCCATTTTCTTTATTATCGTTCTCCCCTCTTTGTGTAATTAATGGAGTTTTGCCTGTCAAGAGTCATAATAATCACAGTTTTCCTTAGAACACGATATTAGTTTGTGATAAGTTGAATGTGGGCGCTGTTTGTAGATTTGATAGTGGTGTTAATTATCTCGGCTGGATCCTTGCCACTTTGCCTCGAACACCCAGATCACACTATTTATTGATCAGTAATACCTGCCCTGAGTTACACTGAGCGAACACTGAATTGACCATTGAGCATCTTGTGGAGGCAGGATTGAGTAGATTCCATTCAAGAGGTGGAATTTCGAGGAATACTATTTGAAGTAATGACCCACGTAAGGAATGGTGGAATTCACCGACAATAACTACTCTGAGGCAGCTGACAAATCTGACGCTATTCAATGAGAAAAAAAATAATAAATACGAATATCCGATAGCTTAACAGCGAAAGGAATCGAAAGAACAGACAGTAAAAAATAAAACAGGAAAAAAGAGGATCATGAACAAAAATTTCAGCCTGAAAAGAGGAAGAAAAGATAATAAAATGATCTCGTAAATAAATTAAAGACCGAATTAAGACTGCTCCACAGGCTCATATCTAGACCATAAATGTTACCAAATAATAACAGACATATATATAAACTGATCATTTGAGCCAAGCTCTAAACGTAAGCACCCTTCCGGTGAGAGAGAGAGAGAGAGAGCGAGAGAGCAAGAGCGAGAGAGCAAGAGCAAGCAGGCAACAGCCTAAAACATAGTGAAGAATCCGCTTCTGACCAGGTCACCAAATGTTTTGGAACATCGAGTAAATTTATTATTTGCCGTTGGCATCAGCTCCTCTTCTCAATTACACATCCTTAATAATCTTCCAACATACCTGAGGCTCCAATACTGGGATTACACAAATCATTGCTGTAAATTAATTGGTGTGTTATGAGGTCTGGGAGAAACAAACAGCTTACATGCGAGAAAGCTTCTAGCACATGTTGATAAGTGAGGATGAGATTAATTCTATCACACTTTGCAGCGCTTCTTGTTCTTCTCACTGCATCCAGAATGATGGAAGGCAATTCCATTGCTCTCTTGACTTAATACTTGTATTATCTTTTCCCGATTATTCGCCAGTGAACGTATGAATCGCCTCCGTACTTTCTAGGGGAGAATGTCATGTTATTTTAGAGAGTTCTGAACAAAGGTATAAAGTGAACAACATGCTGCTTTCATAACACATCCATATATACAAGAACAACAACCGCTCCCTTCCTTCACACACATACACAATTTTATGAAATTTCCCCACAATGTGACTCCAGGGTCAGCATATACGCTCTACCAACGCATGTACTCA
Organism: Procambarus clarkii; assembly: GCF_040958095.1. Taxonomy (NCBI): domain Eukaryota; kingdom Metazoa; phylum Arthropoda; class Malacostraca; order Decapoda; family Cambaridae; genus Procambarus; species Procambarus clarkii. The sequence continues at coordinate 9,648,575 of NC_091232.1, forward strand.
GCAACACTTATAAACTCACCGATTCACTCAATAATCAAAACTGAGGTAGTGTACTGATTCACTTAATACTCAAAACTGAGGCAGTGTACTGATTTACTCAATTCTCAAAACTGAGGCATTGCAGTGATTCACTCAATAGTCAATTCTCAGGTACTGCACTGCAATATCCACGCGGATATTGCTCCAGTTCACACACTCAGTTCTCAAGCATTGCACCGAAACTCTCTCAATATTTTAGGCCTTGCACTGTTTCACTCACCCAGCACTCTGGTATTGTTACAGTCCACTCTACTCAAAGAATAACTAGACACTGCCAACAGTCTCCAATAATACTCTTTTCATTTGTATTAAGCGAGATAAAATACACTTTCGATGTATGACATTCTTAACATCCGATATCGTGTTACAAGTTCGTGTTTGTGTGCAGGATTTTGATTCGTGTGCTATTTATTTTGTAGGCATGTTTATGTGGGAGTATTTGTGTGTGTGGGGGATGTGTGTTTGTTCTCTCTTTCCTAGTTGTATGTGTGTGGGGCGATGTATAATTATTATTCTTGCTGTATTTGCTTGGTTTATTAGCCTGAAGTTTATTATTATTGTTTATTATTAACCTGTTGCATGTCGTACAGGAATCCATCCACTGATGGATGCCTAATACTACTACTACTATTTGCTTGGTTTCAGCTTTAACTTCTGTGGTCACTTCTTAACCTTAGACCAGCAATCAAAGCTGCTTGCGGGCCTCATATCAACTGTTGCATGTGGTACACCTGTCAACTGCTGTATGTGGCCTGCATCTCTCTCTCTCTCTCTCTCTCTCTCTCTCTCTCTCTCTCTCTCTCTCTCTCTCTCCCTTCTTCCTGTCTCCTGCGTTCATGCATGTTCAGAAATTCGAAATTCGATAAATTTTGATAAAGTGTTCGGAATTTAAGGTGAGCCACAAACATGATCTCCCTCACATTCTTCACCCTGATCCCCAGCTTCACCTCCCTCATCAAACAAGCACTGTAAATGGAATTTCTTGGCAAAAGAAATAAAGCAAAATTGCAATATATAAAAAATAGGTTTTCATTTAGTGTCATATAATCCAATTTTATGAAAGATTGTGCAGGGAGAGGTGAACCTTTGATCCCTGAAGATCATACTGGACTGTGAAAAATGTCAGTGTTTGTCATGCTACTTTTAATTCAATATTGCTTCTGCTTTGAGTCATTGAGATGGTGGAATGAACGTAGGCTGTGAAGGGCACGAGACTAGGAACTACAGTCAGAGTCGGTTTTTTCATCTATTTCTGCCTATATGGATCCAGCGCCATTTAATTGGCCAACCTATTTTTTTCCTCTGTTCCGCCTGATACAAGAAATCTCATTCCTCATTTCTCTTATTATGTGTACTCATTAAACTGTACATGGGCTTCGGCTCAACTGTCTTCTTTCAGTTCATTCCACGTGCTCACGCCTCTCATGCTGAGTAAGAGTTTTCTTACACTTCTAGATCACTGTAGTGTCCAGCTATGGAACGGTCATTTAATTGTTACTACACTTAAGTGTAGTGACAACTGTAGTGTTACTTCACTACTACACTTGTACTATCTGCTTAGTCAATCCACCTGCGACTCTTTAATATTAAGTATTATGACCCAGGCTTACCGTTGATGAACCAGACTTACCGTTGATGACATTAACTTATTTTAATGTCACAGACTTAAGTTTTACCTTTGAAACTAACATACGGTTAGTTTCTTAACAAAAATATATTTTCTAGGTAATGGGTGAAGTGATAAATAAATATTACTCAATGTATATGACTATCTTCATGCTGGAAAACTAAACTGTTGTGTACTGCGTTATGACAAGAATTTTGTGCTGATGTAATATGTTCTATTGTTTCCATGGTAACGCTGGGTATCAGTTACTGAATTTTATTTGAACTGATTTTACATGACTTCACTTATTTGTCTATTTTTTTATATTGGATATATATATATGCAACAATGTAACAATGATAGAATGAAGACCTTCATTCTACTTTGCTCTGATGAAGGCGAATTAGCCGAAGACGCGTTAAGCATTCTCTATTTTTCACATGTGGTTATTCTGCCCATATATATATATATATATATATATATATATATATATATATATATATATATATATATATATGTCGTACCTAGTAGCCAGAACTCACTTCTCAGCCTACTATTCAAGGCCCGATTTGCCTAATAAGCCAAGTTTTCCTGAATTAATTTATTTACTATAATTTTTTTCTTATGAAATGATAAAGCTACCCTTTTCACTATGTATGAGGTCAATTTTTTTTATTGGAGTTAAAATTAACGTAGATATATGACCGAACCTAACCAACCCTACCTAACCTAACCTAACCTATATATATAGGTAAGGTTAGGTTAGGTAGCCAAAAAAAGCTAGGTTAGGTTAGGTTAGGTAGGTTAGGTAGACGAAAAAACATTAATTCATGAAAACTTGGCTTATTAGGCAAATCGGGCCTTGCATAGTAGGCTGAGAAGTGAGTTCTGGCTACTAGGTACGACATATATATATATATATATATATATATGCAATGTGGCTTCATATATATATATATATATATATATATATATATATATATATATATATATATATATATATATATATATATATATATATAAATATATATATGAAGCCACATTGCATACCGAGCAACAATACTCAAGATATTGCCATGCGCACATCATGCGAAGAATTTTTCCTGGAACTCTGATAAATCGAAGAAAAATTCACTGAATTGTGGGTATAATAAACGAAGTAGCGTGCGAGAGGGAGTCTACGACGAGTGTGGACTATTGCACTTGGGTCATGCTGAATCAATTACGTTTGCGAGAATGTTGTGGCATTTCTTGTACCCTGAGAATCCTTGGGTTTTCTCCCTACAATACGTTGTACAGGAGACATCCACAAGAATATTAATTAGACGTGATGCTCTTACGCCATGAAAAGATCCGCTGCCTTAATTAAAACTCTGACATTGAAATCTTATTAATAAAATTTAATATAGCGAGGACTGATGAAGCTACAGGATGTATATTAACACCCATTGCAACATTTCGAAAGATATCACAATATTTGTTTTTCCTTCTTTTTCCAGGTATGAGTGAGAGGTCTCAAGCTACGAGTGCAAGTGAGAAACGGTCTTCTGGTGCGTATTGTAGAACGGCTCGTATGTAGAATGGAACGTACTATGTAGTATATATAGATGATGACGTGCAAGCACATATATGTCCGTGGGTATGTGCAAGCGTATACTGACGGACACGGTTGCATGGATGTGCGTATATTCATGTACACTTTGTGCACATGAACATACACAGAATGTTCAAGAACACATATACATAGTAGGAGCAGAGCTCAAGACACAGAGGGAAGCTGTAAGTTCAGATGTCTCAAAGGATGCATTCCTTCCATCATATAGATCTTCTCTGTCACAACAAAACTCATCTTGTAATTTAAATCTGCCAATTAGAATATATTTTCGTACCTTTTAACTCGGTCTTTGAGGTTAATCATCGTTATGTATGGTCAGTAGCTGGATAGGTGACCGCGAAAAGAGCCGAGTTGCTCTGCTAGTGAGATTTTAATATCCCTAACAAGCTTCCTGCTCCCAACAATGGCTTACTATTATACCAGTTTAATGAAAATATTTTTTACGAATATTTTCAAAATTTCTCTGTACCTCGTACATTGGGAAGAAATTCTGAAAGCTAAGTCATTTGGATTTTCTGCCCCAGAAATTACAGTTTATGTCAAATTGCTCAGTTTTATGGTTTTAACAGTGAGAATATTTTGCTTCTGGTGGCAGCAACGCAGGAAATGAGAATTGGAATTAGAGGAGGACCACTAGTCATGCATGGGTAGCAACCACTAATGGGGAGGAGTGAAAGAGAGAGAGAGAGAGAGAGAGAGAGAGAGAGAGAGAGAGAGAGTGAGAGAGAGCACAAGAAGATGAGTTGAAATAAGAGATAAATACGATCGGGACTGTGTACTCACATAACTGTACTCTCATTTTGTGCCTGAAGAATCGAGTATCAGCTCTAGGGCCCCGCCTTTACAACTGTCAACCTTTTAATGCAAATGTGCCCGACTCACTAGAGTTCTCCATGTAATACAGTGATATCAGCAACAGCCTCCACAGTATCATTCCATTAACTCACATTATTATATTAATAAACAAAGACTAAATATGTGTTTTGACATCTCTATAACTCATAAGTCTTGGTGTGTGTGCGCGCGTGTGTGTACTCACCTATATGTACTCACCTATATGTGCTTGCAGGATCGAGCATTGACTCTTGGATCCCGCCTTTCTAGCTATCGGTTGTTTACAGCAATGACTCCTGTCCCATTTCCCTATCATACCTAGTTTTAAAAGTATGAATAGTATTTGCTTCCACAACCTGTTCCCCAAGTGCATTCCATTTTTCTACTACTCTCACGCTAAAAGAAAACTTCCTAACATCTCTGTGACTCATCTGAGTTTCCAGTTTCCACCCATGTCCCCTCGTTCTGTTATTATTACGTGTGAACATTTCATCTATTTCCACTTTATCAATTCCCCTGAGTATTTTATATGTCCCTATCATATCTCCTCTCTCCCTTCTTTTCTCTAGTGTCGTTAGGTTCAGTTCCTTCAGCCGCTCTTCATATCCCATCCCTCGTAACTCTGGGACAAGCCTCGTCGCAAACCTCTGAACCTTCTCCAGTTTCTTTATGTGTTTCTTCAGGTGGGGGCTCCATGATGGCGCGGCATACTCTAAGACGGGTCTCACGTAGGCAGTGTAAAGCGCCCTAAAAGCTTCCTCATTTAGGTTTCTGAATGAAGTTCTAATTTTCGCCAGTGTAGAGTACGCTGCTGTCGTTATCCTATTTATATGTGCCTCAGGAGTTAGATTAGGTGTCACATCCACTCCCAGGTCTCTTTCTCGAATCGTTACAGGTAGGCTGTTCCCCTTCATTGTGTACTGTCCCTTTGGTCTCCTGTCACCTGATCCCATTTCCATAACTTTACATTTACTGGTGTTAAACTCCAGTAGCCATTTCCCTGACCATCTCTGCAGCCTGTTTAAGTCCTCTTGGAGGATCCTACAATCCTCGTCTGTCACAACTCTTCTCATTAATTTTGCGTCATCTGCAAACATTGACATGTATGATTCCACTCCTGTAAACATATCATTTACGTAAATTAGAAAGAGGATTGGTCCCAGCACCGATCCTTGAGGTACTCCACTTGTTACTGTTCGCCAGTCCGACTTTTCGCCCCTTACCATTACCCTCTGGCTCCTTCCTGTTAGGTAGTTCTTCACCCATACTAGGGCCTTTCCGCTTACTCCTGCCTGCCTCTCAAGTTTGTATAGCAGTCTCATGTGCGGTACCGTATCAAAGGCCTTTTGGCAGTCAAGAAATATGCAGTCTGCCCAGCCTTCTCTGTCCTGCCTTATCCTTGTTACTTTATCATAGAATTCTAAAAGGTTTGTTAGGCATGATTTCCCTGTCCAGAACCCATGTTGGTGCTTGTTTACAAACCCAATGCTCTCCAGGTGCTCAACAAGTCTTAGCCTAATTATTCTTTCAAGAATTTTGCAGGGGATGCTTGTCAGTGATACGGGTCTGTAGTTAAGTGCCTCCTCCCTATCACCCTTTTTGAAAATCGGTACGACATTTGCCTCCTTCCAGCAACTGGGCAATTCTCCCGTCATAAGTGACTCATTAAAGATCATTGCCAGAGGCACGCTGAGAGCCTGCGCTGCCTCTTTGAGTATCCACGGTGATACTTTGTCTGGTCCAACAGCTTTATTTGCATCCAGTGTTGTCAACTGTTTCATTACATCCTCTGCTGTCAGCTCTATATCCGATAGTCTTTCATCTTGGGTAATCTCTTCTAACAATGGGAGCTGCTCAGGCTCGGTTGTGAACACTCCATGGAATTTTGCATTCAGTACCTCGCAGATTTCCTTGTCGCTTTCTGTATATGCCCCTTCTGTTTTCCTCAGTCTTGTCACTTGGTCATTTACCGACATCTTCCTTCTTATATGGTTATGTAGTAATTTTGGTTGCTTTTTCGCTTTGACTGCAATATCGTTCTCATAATTCCTTTCCGACACTCGTCTTATGTTAATGTAATCATTCCTAGCTCTGTTACATCTAATCCTGTTGTCCTCTGTCCTTTGTCTTCTGTACTTCCTCCACTCCCTCCTGCTTCTCACCTTTGCTTCCTGACACTGTCTATTAAACCATGGGTTATTATATTCCCTCCTGCTTTTTTCCTTTATTGTTGGAATAAATCTATCTTCAGCCTCCTTGCATTTCAATATGACTTGGTTCATCATACCTTGCACTGTTTTTCCTCTAAGTTCTTCCTCCCACTGCACTTCTCCCAGGTAGTCCCTTATCCTTCTGTAGTCCCCTTTTCTGTAATCAAGTCTCCTTTCCCGGACCTCTTGTCCTTTGGTCACAATTTTAAGCTCCATCATGTAGTCAAAGACTAGGACACAATGGTCACTAGCTCCTAGTGGTATTTCATGTTCCAACTGCTCGATGTCTTCTACATTCTGAGTGATAATGAGATCTAATAGGCTGGGCGTATCCCCTCCTCTTTCCCTAGTATCTTCTTTCACATGCTGTGTTAGAAAATTCCTGTCAATAACGTCTACCAGCTTCGCTCCCCAGGTCTCCTCCCCACCATGGGGATTCCTCGTTTCCCAATTTATCTCTCCGTGATTTAGGTCCCCCATGACCAGCAGCTTCGCTCTCATTCTATGCGCTAAAGTTGCTGCCCTCTGCAGTTCATCCATACATGTCTTGTTGCTGTCCTCGTACTCCTGCCTGGGCCTTCTACTGTGTGTGCGTGTGTGTGTGTGTGCGCGCGTGTGTATGTGTGTGTGTGTTTACTAGTTGTGTTTTTGCGGGGGTTGAGCTTTGCTCTTTCGGCCCGCCTCTCAACTGTCAATCAACTGTTTACTAACTACTTTTTTTTTCCCACACCACACACACACATACACCCCAGGAAGCAGCCCGTGACAGCTGACTAACTCCCAGGTACCTATTTACTGCTAGGTAACAGGGGTACTAAGGGTGAAAGAAACTTTGCCCACTTGTTTCTGCCTCGTGCGGGAAACGAACCCGCGTCACAGAATTACGAGCCCTGCACGCTATCCACCAGGCTACGAGGCCCGTATGTGTGTATGTATGTGTGTGTGTATGTGTGTGTGTGTGTGCGTGTGTATGTGTGTGTGTGTGTGGGATCGATCAGTGACGGAGCGAGCCTGATGTAGTTGTGTTGGACATGTACGAGGTGTCGTACGTGTCCCGCAATATATCAGGGACTATGGCACTCTGTCAGGGACTATGGCACTCTATCAGGGACTGTGGCACGGTGTCAGGCACTAAATCTCCAGAAAGAGGAAGTGCCAAAACCTCTATAAATACAATTTGGAGTGAATGGTGTAGAATATTTGCACACGGTGGATTTTTTCTATATAGTTAAAAGTGGATATGAAACATCTCTTTTTTTATATTTTAAAAGTCAATATTGACATTTTACATGTCCAAATAATAATTAGTTCCATTAAATCTCTCGTATGCTAATATATGTTCACGTTAATTTGTTATAATTTGACCTGTAAGAACACGCCTTGATCCTCCTGTTCTTGGAGGAAATCCAAAAGGTTCAGTATATTCTCCCTATCTTATCACATACTTGGGTCCTAAAGATATTTGAGTCGCGGTAACACAGTTGGATTCTTTCTCGATTCATAATTGGGAATTCTGGGTTCTAATCTCGGGTCGGACAGGAATGGTTGGGCACATTTCCTATCACCTAATGCATCTGATCACCTAGCAGTAAATTGGTATACCCGAGAGTTAGCAACTGTTGAGGGATTGTATCAAGGGGAGGGTCAGAAGTTCGACTTCAGAGGTAGGGGGCGTCGATGCAAGTCTCTGATAAATATTCGCAGGCTGCCTGTCCCCGACAAAATTTATCATATCGCGACTATTGGTAAAACATAATCTCAGTTTTCGGTGACAATTTAAATCTAAATATTAAGAACAAGAAAAATTATAATGTTCAAGAATAAATGTTAGTAACAACAAAATATTATGAACAAGAACAAAATATTAGAAGCAAAATCAAAATATGTCTAGAACAAGAACCAAACAGTTAAAATATACAGTTGCATAAACTGTTTCTTAATGGTATATAAAACAACGTAATATATTCGTTTCGTCCATCGAAAAAAAAAAATATTAAATTTAGGTATGAGTGGAGACAACTTCAGGGCCGAGATGACAACAATTATATTTTTTTTATTATCTGCTTAAAAAAAGCGGCTCCTGTCAACTAGTGAACAAAAACACGACAAGGATGCCACAGGCAATCCTGTCCTGTCTCACGTTCACTCAGTTGGTAAATGGACAGATTTTCAGTGTGTGTGTGTGTGTGTGTGTGTGTGTGTGTGTGTGTGTGTGTGTGTGTGCGTGTGTGTGTAGGGGGAAAGTACTCACTAGGGGTACGTTGTTGTTGGAAGGTACCGAATTCATTTTTTCCTCCTGAGGGAGTTTATAACGCCTGGAGTCGTTCAGTGTGTCAGGATTTACCTGTCTCATGCAAGGGGGGGGGGGTGGAAATGAATGTTTGCCAACCAGGTGAATTATGGGTGTTGGGGTCAAGGGGGCGGATGACGGACGGTTCTAAGTGTGTGGGTGGGGGGGGGAGAGGAGGGAGGGGGGTTGAAAATGTCTGGGGTGAGGGAGTGTGGGGGGGGGGGTCTGACTGTGGTGGAGTGAAGGGCGATGATTATGTCGTTGGAGAGGCTTAGGAGCGTCACTGGTCCTGAAAATTTCGGTGGGTTGGAGTTTCGGCCGTGGCTTGGGGCGATTTGGGAAATGTTGGTAATGTTGAGACTTGGAGGCTTGGGAGAGTGGGTTGGGGCTTGGGACGGTGGGTGGAGGCTTGGTAGTGCTGGTGGGTTACTAGGCAGTTCTAGAAGTGAGGGCTTGGAAGTGTGGGTGGTGGGGGGGGGGGGGCTTGGAAGTGCGGGGTGGGGGGGTGGGGGGATTAGGGGCTTGGCGGTGTCGTGAGGGAGGGGGGGGGGGTATCAGGGGTCTCGGTATCAGGGTGCGTGACTTTTAACCTAACCTGTAATTTAGCTCTTTGTTCTCCCACATTAATTAGACTCCCGTGGTGAATTAAATTCAAATTAGTGTACGCTGCACTTAACCTCTCCCGATTTAGAAAGAATTCGAACGATTTATATTGAACTTGCCATATCTGACGGTATGGGTAATTACTGATATTTAACTGTCAAAACCAGCACTAGGGAGGGCATGCACACAGAATCATGTGAACGACGTTAGATATATTAACGATGTTGATAATTGCAGACAATATTTTTTGTTAGAATCAGTGATTATGTTAAGAAGGAACTGAGGTTTCATAAACATTATATCATTAGTTCCAAATTGCAACTTGTATGTAGGTTCATCTAATTTTAGCAAGATAATTCGCGCTACGTATAAAAGATGCTTCCGCTGGCCAGGTGAAGTCAGCATGGGTTAAGTGATCTTAGTCTGTTAACAATACTTTCTCTCTCTTCAGTTGTAGCTGAAGAGTGAGGTTGTCATGGGGAAAGTCGTCAATCGTTAGTTCTCTGAAACTGTGGGAATAATAAGCAATTAAAACTTCGCCTCAATGAGGCATATACGGATTAGCTTCAAATGGCCTAAAGTTCATTACAAAGTGACCGGCTTTATTTCAGAGTGATGGAGAAAGAGTTGGAAACTTTTTTCTTCTCTTTAATTTTGTTATAAATTTATATAACATAAGCTGCTGTTACACAGTGAATGCACAACAGTGTTATTTATATATAAATAACCTTATTAAGATTAATCAATAGCTCGGTCGATAGAACTTCCCCCTCACACGCATGGGGTCCAAGGTTCGAGTCTCCAAGAGCTCAGATGAATGGTATGGATTATTCATCTATGAATAAAACTTTGGAGGTGGAGGGGTGGAATCGAACCAGCGCCTTGGGACACCTCAGACGCACGCATTATCCATTCGACCATAAGCGATATAGAGATTACTCAAGGCGGGACAAAGGTTTGGTGTTCTGACTGCTATAAAACTTACATAAATGGAACTCTGTTTGCTTCACTAAAGTTTATATCGGGACACGCGCTATAGACAGGTCGGAAGGTGAATATATATTAATTAAAAACACATGTCTTACTAACCGCTCAGGTAAGACTTTATCACGCATCAAAACATTGTGGAAACCGCATGTGTACGATCTGCTTTGTTACCTCTCTCTACCTCCTTGAGGTTACCTTGAGGTGCTTCCGGGGCTTAGCGTCCCCGCGGCCCGTTCGTCGACCAGGCCTCCTGGTTGCTGGACTGATCAACCAGGCTGTTGGACGCGGCTGCTCGCAGCCTGCCGTATGAGTCACAGCCTGGTTGATCAGGTATCCTTTGGAGGTTGGAGGTTATTGGAGGTTTGGAGGTTATTCCAACCTCTGTTGGAATACTAACTAACTAGGGGGGTTTTCGGGGCAGTTGTCGTTGTCTTCGGCTACAGAGGTACGCGCCCTCCCTGCAGTTGGTCTCTCGCTGCTTGGGCGCTTAATAACAGGGACGAACAGTTAAAAGGAACGATGCCCAGAGTATCTGTCCCTGCCCAGGACTCGCTCCTGGGCCCCGTTATCCCTGGCGATGGTTGGTGAGAGCGCGCTATACCTGCTCCCTAGGGACAATAGTTGTCCTTACGGTAATAACGTCCCTCAATATGGCGTCAGAGAAATTCTTAAAAATATACAACTGACGTACTGATTAAAATGCAATTTTATTATATCTTCTAGATCTCGATCTCTACTTATCTAAAACTGCTCAATAACTGAACAGTGCCACACTTGCTTAAACTGAATTATATCCTATATCCAAATGTAAACAAAAATCTATATATGTGGATATGTTGATAATATTATATTACATAGGTGATCATTTCCAATGTGGCTTACAGGCAGTGGGCTCCAGCATATATATAACCACGAAGTATATATTGTTTATATATCGTTCAACCATGAATTAGGGTTTATGAACTGAATTAGGATTTTATGAACTGAGTTTCGTTTGAATAGATTAGTCCATTAGGTGTCGTGGAAGGTGACATTATGACTGGTGACAATATTAGGCGGGTGACGTCAGTTGACTTGATGTAAAAGCCTGTGTCGTACAAGGAGGTGACGTCAGGACTTTGGCAAAGGGAACGGTGACACCGCAGACAGTGACCACAACAATCACATTCACAGTCCAGATGAACAGGTAAGCAGAGAGGGGGAAATAATTCATAGTTGAATGGAACATATGTAGGCAGGTATGTGGAAGGCAGTCGCACATGTGCAGGGAAAATTGCTGCAAAATTATAGAAAGACCGTAGCACAGGTATGTGTCACCTGTAGATCTGTTAGTTCTACAGGTGTAGTAATGGGGTCCCACATCAGTGGCAAACAGGAGTCACTCAGGTGTAGTAATGGGGTCCACATCAGTGGCAAACAGAAGTCCCTCAGGTGTAGTAATGGGGTCCACATCAGTGGCAAACAGGAGTCACTCAGGTGTAGTAATGAGGTCCACATCAGTGGCAAACAGGAGTCACTCAGGTGTAGTAATGGGGTCCACATCAGTGGCAAACAGAAGTCCCTCAGGTATAGTAATGGGGTCCCACATCAGTGGCAAACAGGAGTCACTCAGGTATAGTAATGGGGTCCCACATCAGTGGCAAACAGAAGTCCCTCAGATGTAGTAATGAGGTCCACATCAGTGGCAAACAGTGGCCAGGTGAAGACTGATGCCTCAGACATGAAGACAGGGCGCAGGGCCAGCAGGAGATGAAATAATTATGGCCAGGTGTCGGGATCTCCGGGTCCACAGCATCACAAAAACAGAGACTAATGGTGTTTTTAGTGCCACTGAGGGGCGGCACTGCCACACAAAATGATAACCTAACACTGCTCTGAAAAGTGAAGACAGTTGGTGATAATCAATTATTCTGTAATTGAGTTAGTAATTATGAATTATTACGAATTCACTTGTTATGAGAATCGATTTTTTTTAGGTTATCAGTATTTTTAGTTCAGTAACAAAAGTATTTGATAAGGAAATTTTCATAATTTTTTTTCTTAAGTCTGTAATAAAAGGTAATTTTTTATGAAAGATTTATTTAATTCAGATATAAATATTTTGATAGTACATTATATAAGGCGTGTTAGACACGTACAAATATAGCATTTAATCCAAACAAGTTGACAAAATAATAGTCGTTTCCACCCTTCTCATAATCACAAAATTTTTGAGTTTGTTGACTACTAATGTCTTTGAAAATACCGTTTCATATCAGAATGTAATTACTCCGCGGCAGAAACTCGCCATAGAGTCGAGTACCATACATCGGATTTATTTTAGTTAATCACATCGAGGCCCCGACTTTCTCTCTCTCTCTTCAGTAAGTAGTAACATTATTTAGCTTTAACAACCTTCTTGAATTGTCTCCTTTTCAAGGTGCCAAGTTGTAAAACACATCTGGTGCCACTCTAGGGACTTGGTGTGCTGACTTCATCAAAGGGTTCATTATCTCTGATGGCCAGTTATCGACAATGTAAATTTTGTGGGGAATAATGTTCACATATGCCTCTGCTTCTCTGCATTAAAGGTGATGGGACACCATAATACTTCATGCAGATTTGTATTTACTTTATATATATATATATATATATATATATATATATATATATATATATATATATATATATATATATATATATATATATATATATATATATATATATATGGGTGTGTTTGGTGTTTGGTGGTGGTGGTGTGTTTGATTATATATATATATATAATGTTACTCAGTAACACTACAACAGCCAGCTATTCTCAGTAGCACCACAACATCCAGCTTGGGTCAGTAATGCTGTGCTCTCTTGCTAACACGCCAGACGTCATGCATAAAGCATTTACTCATTTACACAAGCGCCCACGTACACACTACACATTTACATACCAAAACACCCAATGGAACACCTGGTAATACATTCGCCAAACCGCACTCAACTTCAGAACACCACACTACTTCATAAAACACGTGTTAGACCCATCAAGAACGACCTTCTCAGCCAAACACACTCAATGCCACCAAACACACCCATAATCAGCCACAAAAAACAAACAATCACCGTTTCCAAACACAGATAATACAATCAAACTTGCATAGCTATCATCAAGCACAGCTTCCACCAACACACGCACACACACAGAATAGGAGATGAAGTACTTAATGAAACGGAAAGAGAGAAAGATCTAGGAATTGATATCACACCAAACCTGTCTCCTGAAGGGAGTATGCGGCCCCAGCATGGAGCCCGTACCTTGTCAAGCACAAGACGAAGCTGGAAAAAGTTCAAAGGTATGCCACTAGACTAGTCCCAGAACTAAGAGGCATAAGTTACGAGGAACGGCTTCGGGAAATGCACCTTACGACACTGGAAGACAGAAGAGTAAGGGGAGACTTGATCACAATCCACAAAATCATCAGGGGAATCGACCGGATAAACAGGATAAACTATTCAACACTGCTGGTACGCGAACAAGGGGACACAGGTGGAAGCTGAGTACCCACATGAGCCACAGGGACGTTAGAAGGAACTTTTTCAGTGTCAGAGTAGTTAACGGATGGAATGCATTAGGCAGTGATGTGGTGGAGGCTGACTCCATACACAGTTTCAAATGTAGATATGATAGAGCCCAGTAGGCTCAGGAATCTGTACACCAGTTGATTGACAGTTGCGAGGTGGGACCAAAGAGCCAAAGCTCAACTCCCGCAAGCACAAATAGGTGAGTGCACACACACACACACACACACACACACACACACACACACACACACACACACACACACACACACACACACACACACACACCAATATCAAAAGCACCAAATCACAAAAATACACCATAAAATAAAGCACACAAAAATGCTCCCAATTACCCCTAACAAAACTCGTTCCTAGATATAACCCATTTCCTGAACCAAAAATATTACCCGAGTCGAAATATTACTGATTTTCATCCTGATGAGGGAACCACAGGTGACAATTATCAATATTCCAGACAAAAATAATCCCAACGAACACCACATGCATCTGTCGGTCGCTAATACATGTATCAGTGTCCGATATCATGTGGTGATGGGAGGATTTTGTGGGTCTCGTTCCTACTCATGCTATCTCTCTCACCCTCTATTTCTCTGTCTCTCTCTGTCTGTCTCTCTCTCTCTGTCTCTCTCTGTCTGTCTGTCTCTCTCTCTCTCTCTCTCTCTCTCTCTCTCTCTCTCTCTCTCTCTCTCTCTCTCTCTCTCTCTCTCTCTCTCTCTCTCGTATGTATGAAATCGTATAACGTTCTATTTTGTCATTGCGAAACAAAGAGTATAGTGCATCACGAAATTGAAATGATCGAATAATAAACAGTTGTCTTACGTTATAAAATATTTTCCATCAGATATAACAGCAAAACAAATTATCAATAAAAGTAAAAGAAGAATTTGTTGTTTCTTCATCACGAAGTAAAGAAATTGTTCGTCGTTGTTATCGTAATTATATATTCGTATATCGCTGAAAAAATAAAACGAAGAAAAATAGATATTTACGGTTCCATATAAAAGCAGGTCTCTTGCTTACAAAGGTCCTGCAATAGCAAGGAAATTATGATTTAGTTGACTTTGATGCAAAGATGGCAACTTATATTTGTATTTCCCTTCTGTGTTTGCTGCAGAATATTTTAATAAAAGTTGAATACCAATACCATTAATGGACAAGGAACAACACTTCAATTTATTGCCATTGGCGAATAGGATGCATATACAACACTTAGTATACATACTTCTTTCGTCTTGTCGAGAACAAGAATATTACCTATTTACTACTAGGGTACCTATTTACTACTAGGGTACCTATTTACTACTAGGGTACCTATTTACTACTAGGGGTCCCTATTTACTACTAGGGTACCTATTTACTACTAGGGGTCCCTATTTACTACTAGGGGTACCTATTTACTACTAGGGGTACCTATTTACTACTAGGGGTACCTATTTACTACTAGGGTACCTATTTACTACTAGGGGTACCTATTTACTACTAGGGTACCTATTTACTACTAGGATACCTATTTACTACTAGGGTACCTATTTACTACTAGGGGTACCTATTTACTACTAGGGGTACCTATTTACTACTAGGGTACCTATTTACTACTAGGGGTACCTATTTACTACTAGGGTACCTATTTACTACTAGGGTACCTATTTACTACTAGGGTACCTATTTACTACTAGGGGTACCTATTTACTACTAGGGGTACCTATTTACTACTAGGGATACCTATTTACTACTAGGGGGTACCTATTTACTACTAGGGTACCTGTTTACTACTAGGGGTCCCTATTTACTACAAGGGGTACCTATTTACTACTAGGGTACCTATTTACTACTAGGGTACCTATTTACTACTAGGGTACCTATTTACTACTAGGGGTACCTATTTACTACTAGGGGTACCTATTTACTACTAGGTGAAAAGGTGCAGATAGATGAAAGGAAACATGCTAAACTATTTCTGACCCGGGAAATGACCTTCAGGGTCAGAACTCGCCGATTTCTGACCCGTGAGAAAGAGACTTTTAGAGATCGAAATCGTAATTCGACAACGAAGCCTGTCGATAAGCGTGTAAATCTCTGGCCAATACATATGCAGGGATAAAGCTATTCTCGTAACTACTCATCAGTATTCTTAATTTCGATAGTTACTAAACTCGATGAAATAATTATTCGAGCCTAAACAAATTTCATATATAGTCGTCAACGTAGCAATGCTTCCCAGCGAAATTTTGAAATAAGTTGTTTATGACTTAAATAACCTTTGTTAATTGATGATATTTATTCTATCATAAAAACAAGGTGGAAGATCATGCAAAAGACGTATAGTGGACGTATATAGACGTATAGTGGTCTATAATGCAGTAATGCTGCCTTCCTTCGTTTTTATAATAGTGCCACCTGGGCCGTTTTCCAAACATCTATCAAGTTCCTCCCTCTCCAAGGGAAGAATGATGACTTAAATACTGTAACAAGGGGTCTATGATGTTTCACCTTTTGAATTTTTCTTGGTTAGTTCTTGTGTATGTATATATATATATATATATATATATATATATATATATATATATATATATATATATATATATATACATATATATATATATATATATATATATATATATATATATATATATATATATATATATATATATAATATAGTGCCCATTCGCAACTATATTGTAATTTTAAGAACTCGCAATCTAGATTTGTTTGTACAATGTGTAACTCCGTAAATTGGATCAAGCTCTGAGACTGATGATAGACACTATACATTTTCACATTAGAGGCAATGTTCAAATACTTCGCCCCCCCCCCCTCCTCCCAAAAAATAAGTCAATCCCAGCACGACTCTTTTTAGTGAGCGAACACGTAAATACGAGCTGCACCACTTGCAGCTCTCTGCCTTGTTATATCTGACCCGTGTGGTGGGACTTACCCTGATGGAGAGGGTATAGAGGGAGAGCAGACCGGAAAACACTCCACACCTGCTGAATATTCCAGCAGGGATATTTTCCTATTTCCTTTCCACGGGTCGTGCTGAACAACTATTTTTTTTCCTTCGTTTTAATCTCATTTATAAATATATTTTGTACTGATTAGAGGTGTTTCATATTTTGCTCAGCTGTGTAAAAATATAAATTTCAGCACACATTACATATACACATTTCAGCACACAATACATATACACATTTCAGCACACATTACATATACACATTTCAGCACACATTACATATACACATTTCAGCACACAATACATATACACATTTCAGCACACATTATATATACACATTTCAGCACACATTATATATACACATTTCAGCACACATTATATATACACATTTCAGCACACATTATATATACACATTTCAGCACACATTATATATACACATTTCAGCACACACTATATATTCACTTTTCAGCACACACTATATATTCACATTTCAGTAGTAATATTTACTTGTTCTCTTAAACCTTTTTTTGCATTCATCTTTCCAGTCCTTGTTACTGGTTCATTAAATCGCGATCTTTGTTATTTGCTCGTGCCGACCACTCCACCTTGGCTTGTTCTCCTCGCCCCATTCAGGTCGCTGAATCGTTAACATTTCCCCTCAAACTTTAATGGGTACCTCGAATCATCCCTTCCCTCTCCCCTCTATTCTCTGGCCGTCTCTTCCCCCCACTTCCTCTCACCACCTTCAACCTTTCAATTTTTATCTCCAGCAATTTTCCTTTTGCCTGAGATATTAACCTCGCCCACTAACTGCTTCCCTTCATTGCAATTATATTTTGCATTATGCTCTCTTTTCCCCTCACTTGTTTATCCGTTTTCCCCTTCCTCTATTTTAATCATTGCATTTATTTATCTCTTTCATTTATTTCCCCCTTCTGCTCTTTCGGTAATCCGGAGTGTTGAAAAAGTTCTTCATTGTTTTGACTACTGCCTGTTGCAACAACTGCCTGTTGCCCGCACGTATTGTTTGTTAAACAACTGTGGCGGGATTATGATCGTTAAATGGCCTCTCATAGTCGGGCGGAGAAAGTCTGTTATTAATACCCAGTTCCTCCATCATACCATAGATGCACTCCACAACAGCCGGCTCACTCACAGGGGCCTGTTTACTGCTAGGTCAACAGTGGCGTCAAGTAAATGTGTCCAAACGTGTCGCCCGGCACGGGATTCGACCCTTGGTCCAATCGGTTGTGAGCCGACTGCGCTAATCATTAACAACCATAAGGTTACGTCGCCATTAACAGCTATAACATAACCCGCTAACAATCCAGCCTTCGCAAGGGTGTTTTCTTACGAATTGATTAAATAGTTTAACAAAAAAAAAATATATATATATAAAGGACTTGATTGGTTCAACTGGAGGAAATAAATATATATCCCGGACACACATCCCAGTATTTTACGCGCATTTTAAATGTTTCAAATTACTGAATGTTATTCTACAGAGTATTTTAAGGCACTACCTTTTAAATAATAGTTTTTAAAATGACAAATATATATATATAATATATATATATATATATATATATATATATATATATATATATATATATATATATATATATATATATATATATATATATATCTTCCCCCTTATAATCGCCACGCAGACGTTGAGAACTGCACACTTAACTTACCAAAGTTAAATCGTTAACTTCCATATTCATTTACTGTTAATTGAATTTATATCATCCTATTTCAGGTTTAATAGTTGTCGCTTGTCTCACGGTGGCACTCTTTCTTCCACTCCAGCACCCATCGCTCACTCAGGAACAAAAAACAGTTTGATGTGGCACTCTGGATTAGAACGATCTAAATACTTTCAAGTAAAAAGTTGTTGAAAATTTATTGTTAGTGCGAAACTTTTGTAATTTTCAGATTGCTTGTGATTTAAGTTGATGCACGAACACTACAGGATTGAGGGTACAACCCTTAAAATTTAGGGTACAAAATTTTCATAGCTAAATATAAATCTCATTTGCATTTTTCATAACTATTAACTCGAGTTATTAGTAATGTCGCAACTACCATCACCATCTCAGCCAACGGGCTGGCCGACGTACTGTCAACGCCCGCCAGCAATACCACCAACACTCCCGCGGTACCTGCTACCACCCACCCACGACCCCAGAGCCCACTCGAGGCTGGGCGACCAAAGACAAACCCACCGGGGCTTCAGACGACGGTTCGGACTCTTCAAACGAGGAAGATTCAGTAGCAGCGACCCCACAAGCCTTCCTGGTGGAGGCCCTCCTCGCCAAACACCAACGACAGCGCGGCCTTGTCAACCCGAAGCATAAACACAGGACACTAAAGTGTACCGAGACTCAGGACACAGGAGAAACATCCTCCTGAAGTCAGACGGAGGACGTCAGAGGAAGAGGCAAGACTGAGGCGTCTCCACCCAACGTCTATACACTCCTCGCTACTCTCCACCTCACCTCAGCCTACCAGGCCGTTTCCCGCCGCCCAAACACAAAACCAAGATCAATAATCATGAAAAACACTCGACGCCATCACGCGGTGGATAGGCTACCCAACTCTTTACCCTCCTCATCCACCATCCACACCCTCTTCCAGAATGAATACTCCTCATCCTTCTTCCTCTCGTGAGTCATGAGAGGAAGAAGGATGTCATGAGGCTTTTGTTTACATTAAACAGTTTACTAGCTTACAAACTTTACAAACCACGATTATTATTGTTGTAAATAACATCGTGATGCTTCGGAGCTCATAAACTGTTAAATATAAATGCAAAGAAAGCCAGCAAGATCGTGGGAAGATCTACTGGTTTCGTATTTAGATGTGTAGATGCTTGATAAATTCTGGCCCAGCACACCGTGACACATATCAACAAAAGGTTCCAGAATTCAAAGACTCCACTAGGAGGAATGTCAGGAACGTCCATGAAAGCGTCATGCAATCCAGATATTTCTTTCATTCGTCCTTTTCATCCAAGCACATGCAATTGCAAGGTCTTGCAACCACCACCGTTCTGATGAAAAGAAATGATAGTGGCTGGAACGAGGTACATATTGGCAAAGTCTTGAAATTGAGGCCGAATCCTACCAAGAAATTTTGCAAAATATCAAAAAGTGATGAAGATTATAGTCTTACTGTTCTCTATGTGAATTATTAGGTTTAAACGATCCTTCCTCTGGCTTGTGGAGGAAGGTGCATTGTTATAATTTAACTGTCAGACAACACGAGTTCTTAAGCATTTTTGTTAACATGCGGTTTCACATAACAACTTGATTATGCTTGATAACAGATAGCTGTGATAGCTGGATAGTGGATTTGGGTTTCGTAGTACAGACGGCTTCAATATCACCTCATAACCGCGGCTCTAGTGAAACCCGGGCATAGCAGGAATATATATATATATATATATATATATATATATATATATATATATATATATATATATATATATATATATATATATATATATATGTGTGTGTAAAACTTACTTACATATTTGAGCATTAAAACATTTCTTTTTGTTTATTGGTTTAGTGTTCGAATTTAGACCTATAAACCTCTGGAGGGTATTAAGGCTACCACGAGTGTTTACTGACCAACCAACAAGGATGGTTTAGTTCCGCAGACATGGTTCAGAGCTAGAGTAAACTCGTCTGATAAACACCGAGAAGAGAGGTACACCCCGTCGGTATACACCCTGTCAGACCAAGTAACTCTTGTAGTTAAGTCGAATTACACTTTATTCCGCTCTGCTGGTGTCCGTGTTTTATTGAGTACAACAAGTTGAATGCGTTGAATTCAACGTATTCAATTGAGTTGAACAAGTTTATATATATATATATATATATATATATATATATATATATATATATATATATATATATATATATATATATATATATATATATATATATATATATCGGGCAGGTCCTTAATCCTAATTTTCCCCCTGAATGCGATCCGCCAAATCGTTTAACAACTAGGTTCCCATTTTACTGCTGGGTGAACAGAGGCTACAGTTAAGGATTGACGCCCAGTGAATCTTATTCGCCGATGGTATTAAATTTCGGGAAGTTTTTAATATCTAATATTGATTTTTGTAAATGAATTATCTAAAAAAAAAATCACGATGGATACAGAGGCAATAAACTTAATTAAAATTCCTGTAATTCCTTTGCTCTTTTACTCTATATATGATTTATAAGTGGCCAAAACTAATGAAGCTCCTTGCCTCTCGTTCTTATACAATATATTTTACTCCATACTGAATATTTTTGCTTTGTTGCAGTATCAGGTTAACAAGATTCTGCTTCATAGAATTTTATTTATTTCAAAAAGTCTCTATTTTAGTTTCACCTGGCCTTCTGTTTAGCAATAAAAAAAATAAGTTTTATATTTTTTTTAATTTCTAAACATCAAATGAAAATTTAGTCTGATGACCTCCCATCTCACCCCACGACCTGCAGGGAGGGACCATCCCACCCCACGACCTGCAGGCAGGGAGGGACCATCCCGCCCCACGACCTGCAGGCAGGGAGGGACCATCCCACCCCCACGACCTGCAGGCAGGGAGGGACCATCCCGCCCCACGACCTGCAGGCAGGGAGGGACCATCCCACCCCACGACCTGCAGGCAGGGAGGGACCATCCCGCCCCACGACCTGCAGGCAGGGAGGGACCATCCCACCCCCACGACCTGCAGGCAGGGAGGGACCATCCCACCCCATGACCTGCAGGCAGGGAGGGACCATCCCACCCCACGACCTGCAGGCAGGGAGGGACCATCCCACCCCACGTCCTGCTGGCAGGGAGGGACCATCCCACCCCACGACCTGCAGGCAGGGAGGGACCATCCCACCCCATGACCTGCTGGCAGGGAGGGACCATCCCACCCCACGACCTGCAGGCAGGGAGGGACCATCCCACCCCACGACCTGCAGGCAGGGAGGGACCATCCCACCCATGACCTGCAGGCAGGGAGGGACCATCCCACCCCACGACCTGCAGGCAGGGAGGGACCATCCCACCCCACGACCTGCAGGCAGGGAGGGACCATCCCACCCATGACCTGCAGGCAGGGAAGGGACCATCCCACCCCACGACCTGCAGGCAGGGAAGGGAAACTCTGACGACCCACAAGAAATTGATGGATCCTGAGCACCAACGCAATTGCAGGTTTGATTAGAATTTACATACTGATGCAGGAAGGTGTTGCTGCATTTTGTTGCGTTGATGTGAGCTTGAACATCCAAGGTCTGATTTAAATTTAAATAAATTTTCCTGGGAATGAAGGCATGCGAGATTAAGCTTCCCGGTGTTATGCCCGTGTTACGATCCTGTTAAACGTGATACCAGTAAATTTCAGCTTACCTACGGCCTAAATTCCTGTATAACTTAATTCTCTTGTCAGAGCTAGGTGGTTGGTGAGGACCTCTCAACAGTGGGGATGGGGTCCGTCATGGGTATTTACTCTCATGTTGATTAGTCAATAATTGTTAACACTCCCGAGCAATATTACCAGTTTATGTGTTCTATTATTGTTTAATGTGGTTGTACTTCAGAGTCCTTCTTTTCTCACTCATTCTAGACTACACAACAGAATGTTATATGATATATACCGAAATACATCTTGAATGTGTGTGTGTGTGGTTTTTTTTGTGCGTGTGTATTTACTATTTGTGTCTGCAGAATCGAGCTATTAGCTCTTGGACCGTGTGTGTGCGCGCGCGTGTGTGTGTGTGGAGCCTACTTTAGCTTATTTAATATAAAACCACTTATAACTCCCCTGAAACACATTTACCATGTTTGTACCCTAATTGCCACCACTCTCTTTCCCCTCTCATAATCTTGTGTGTAAAATATTTTATGCATACATGCGTGGATATTTTTATCTGTTAGTAGTTGTTTGACTGATCGTAGGATCTGTATTTCTGATCCTTCCCTTGTGCGTCCCTGTTTCCCACGAATCCTTCATTTTGTGGGGCCACGCCTTTCACAGTAATTTTATGGATTAATAACCCTTCCGATCATGACTATTGTACACTTACGTATCTTGATTCGGCAATTTCGTTGGTGTTAAACTTGTTTTCGATTAGTCTATTACCCTTTTCTTGGCTCAGATCACTACATTTGTATGGTAATAATGTTAGTCCTTTATTAATCCCAGCCTTCAAAATGTGTTTGTCTGTCATTAACGACGTGCGTCGCTAGCTCCGTGCGTGTCTGCGTCGGTGCATCCCTCTCTTGCCCCGAACACTGCCCACTCTCCCCCGAGTTCCATTTTTTGTATCCCATTTTAAGTCGGTATCATTTATAATTCATCTAATGTAGAATGGCTGGGTGCCTGGTGCTCTCTCTCTCTCTCTCTCTCTCTCTCTCTCTCTCTCTCTCTCTCTCTCTCTCTCTCTCTCTCTCTCTCTCTCATTCTCTCTCTCTCTCATTCTCTCTCTCTCTCTCTCTCTCTCTCGCATTCTCTGTCTCTGTGTGCATGTTTGTCTGTCTCGCTCTCTGGCTCTCGCTGTCTCTTTGTCTCTGTCTTCCCCTACCCCCACAATGCACTGACTGGCTACCAATTTGCATCTTCATTGTACATTCTCTGCCACTCGTTCTTTTTCCCGCCAGTAGAACTGTCTTTGTTTCTTCTGGCTCAAGAATTAAGTGTGTGTGTGTGTGTGTGTGTGTGTGTGTGTGTGTGTGTGTGTGTGTGTGTGTGTGTGTGTGTGTGTGTGTGTGTGTGTGTAATGCTATCATGTGAGGGGGTTATTCGCTTGTTAATTCCCTGTCTGTCTGTTTGTATAGCCGCAAACGCTCTCCACTTCAGCCGACCCCTTCAGCACGTATAAATAAACATTGGAGGGCCCCGATCTGGAAACTCCAGTGAATTTCTACCCACACAACACCGGCCTCAATCCTGTTATCGACCCGCTCGCTTTCCCCCCTCTACCTCCCTCCACACAACGTGTCTATACCTTCATTTAAATGCTAATTGGCCAATGGCTTCCCTGATTTGATTACCCAACTGTCCAGTCGCTCAAGCTTCGAGGCTAGTTGTTCCAGGTCTATAGGACAGCGAGCTGAATACGGCACTGCATCACACACATCGATAAATATTCATTAGAAAGAGACGATATCGGAATAAGTGACCGTAGATAAGTGTGTTTGAAGGCAAATAAGAGTGAATGAAAATAAATGTGTCTGAGATAAAATTAAAATAAAAAAATGTCGACAAAATGAAACTTCGAAGATAAATTTTCCACGGGTTCGTAAAATATGTTTCCTGTAAAGCGCCTGCGGTTACGATGTGAGGACCAGGTTTCCATAGCAAGAACTAAATCTTGAAAAACATCCATTGCTAAATGATAATCTTAAACTTTGACAACTTAAGTACCAAAATTTGGAAATATATGCATGAGGTGCCTTGGAAGTCAGGCAGACTGACAAGCTGATCGAGCAGATCAGTCGGTAAGAGCAGCCAACATAAACAAATTGTAAACAAATTGAGAATCTGAGAACATAACCAATAGTATTTATTAAGCTAGAGGAGAACAAAAAACTTTCATCAATTTATTATAAGCAATAACTACGGAACTTCCTAATGCGTGACATCCACTAATTCCACTGCTTTTTTTTTAACTGAATTTTTTTAACGTAACTGAATTCAATTAAGTTAATTGAACTTATCTGAGCAGCCGGAATCTTATAGACAAATGACCTGGTCAGTTGATTCATTAAACTTCGAATTAATAAGTGAAGAACACCTCACTTCTCCTCGTTCCTCGCCCCGACGCCTCGCCAAACCTCTCCTCCAGCGTCGACTCCTGCAACAGTACCAAACGCAACGGTACTTTACCACGTACCACGACGTCTTCCGTAGTCGGTACCACGACGTCTTCCGCAGCAGTTCCAAACGCCGGGGACCTGAACAAATCCACAAGGGCCGTGACGAGGATTCGAACCTACGTCCGAGATCATCCCAGACGCTGCCTTAATCGACTGAGCTACGACATGGTCAAATGAGTTGAAACCGAAGTTCTACTGAACTTAGTGGATCCTGTAGCCTCTCCGAGACACAAACCAGGGCTTTAGACAACTCCCCCATGCACTTTGTGTGTAATGAAGCCGGGGATCTGTCCACTTACGAGGTACCAGACGCCACTCTCGTAGAGGTACCAGACGCCACTCTCGTAGAGGTACCAGACGCCACTCTCGTAAAGGTACCAGACGCCACTCTCGTAGAGGTACCAGACGCCACTCTCGTAGAGGTACCAGACGCCACTCTCGTAGAGGTACCAGACGCCACGGTACTCTAGCGACGACTCCCGCAGCCGTACTACACCCTACAGATCATCTTGCCATACCTGCCTCTGCAGTGTTTTATTGTGAACAAATATTGTCGCTTGTTAGTATTGGATTCTGAGATACAAAAGAGTAAAGACCCTACATGGCAGAGTTAACGTTACTTAATCTCACTCTGGTCCAGATTCCTATGTATTACAACCTACACTACAAATCTTCCTTAACATTAATACCAGTGGTACACATTATGGAGAAAGCAACAATACACATCACAAACAGTAAACTACACAACACCAAACACGCAAGCATGACACCAGTAATAAACTACAACACTGAAAATCTTCTAAACCGTACCGACAACACACAAGAGAACAAGAAAACACAAGAGAACAACAACACAACACTGAAGGGCAAGACAAACCTCCAGAACCAACTGCGACAAAACACCTTCAGGAGCCAACACCGCCGCCTTGACAGCCCTCGCACCACGCAACATAAAACAAGTCCGCCTCGACACCATAGAGGCGCTCCTAAGGGGAATTTGATATATGGCATGGCAGGGAGCCTGGGACTCTGGCAGCAGCACTGCGGTAGGCGTCTCCGCCACCAGCACCCGCTCCTGCAGCAGTGCTGGCTTGCAAGACGGGGCGCGACAAGCCGCATGGCAGGGAATAGACGGCCTTGCAACGGGAGACGGAGGAGGCCCTGAACTCAAAAGGAAATATATAACCACATGTTATCAATAAATCATTTATTCCCGAGGGTGACATTAGCAACTAATTTATGCAACGCCTTTGTCATGCATAATTATTGGTTCATTTATTCACAGGTATTCATTATACTTTAGGTTTTCAATAAAGAATGGTATATAATTATTCAAATTGCCTTACTGGCATATTATTTATAATTTCAGTTAGGAATTTCTTAAAGAAGCCTATATTAGCATAGACATTTCCTGTGTTAATTTGACGAGAATGAAGTTAACAGCTAAAACTTATGTCAGTTCTGTTATCATTAACATTTGTTCATGTGTTCTTTGGAGGCGATCGCGTTCTTTCTTGTAAATGATCGGTTGAGGACGTATATAAACAAATTGAAATAACACAATCAGAAAATCTATTGATGGACGACTTGGTTATTCACCATCTCTCATCCACTAGAAAATGAGAAAACGAGTCAATCCTCAGTAAGGAAGCTTTCTCTCTCTCTCTCTCTCTCTCTCTCTCTCTCTCTCTCTCTCTCTCTCTCTCTCTCTCTCTCTCTCTCTCTCTCTCTCTCTCTCTCTCTCTCTCTCTCTCTCTCTGCAGCCTGCTAAAAATATTCGAATTATAACTTCCATTATGTGAAGTTTGTCATAGAAACTTGACGTGAAAGAAGGAATGAAGAGCCTACATTACTATTACATACAGACAATTGGTCGGCAGGTATTACAAGAGGTTACCAGCGGTTGGAAAGGCGGGTTCCAAGAGCTAAAAGTTCGACTTAGCCGGCACAAATAGGTAAATACTGATAGGTACACGCACACACACACACACACGCACGCGCGCACACACACACGCACACGCACACGCACACACACACACACGCGCGCGCACACACACACACACACACACACACACACACACACACACACACACACACACACACACACACACACACACACACACACACACATACACGCACAACTCTAAAATAAGTGGGCCCGGCAGAACAGCTTTACGACCGTAAGCATAATGAAGACTGTGAACTAATTCTCAGTAAAGGGAATATATTGCTGACAACACATAGTGCCTTCTCTAGCCCTTTAACCTCTGCTAGGCCCTCCACCCTTCCCTGGCCCTTAGCTCTCTCTCCCCCCTAACCTTCAACCCTTCCTTTACCCTTAGCTTCCTAAGAATCATCGGCCATTCTCTGACTGTCTATCCTTCCTTGGCAAATTCACCCTGTCCGAGCCCATCACCCTTACTGACATTCACCCTTAGCGCTCACCCTCCCTCACCCTTAACCTTTCCTGGCCTGTGGCCATCACCATCATCACAGTATCTACCAACTTCAAGAAACGGGATGGGTATGGGGTGCATAATAAGGAAAGAAATTGTAATTGAACCTCTTTTACCATTGCTACTTTGTTCTTCACCTTCGTGGATCACTGTATACCGAATTATATATATATATATATATATATATATATATATATATATATATATATATATATATATATATATATATTATATATTATATATTATATATATATACTTTTTCTCATTTCCTTGCTGATCCTGATGTCGTGATCCAATAGGCCTTCCGTTGTCTCGATTCCTTTTGATCTCAATCCATTCACTTGTTCCGAACATTTCCTGTCTCCCAGAGCCCCCACCGACCCCATCTATTCCACCTTGATTACGTTCTCATCAATCCTCTTCCTCCGATCCCTTTACCGGACATCACACGGATATGTATTTCCTCCTCGGACAATTCGATTCCCCCCTCCACCACCACCACACACTGTGAGCCGTCTGTCTCTAGCACACCCCTGTCTTCCCACACTACCACCTTGTCTCCCAGGAGTCTTCTTCCACCACACTACCACCTTGTATCCTAGGAGTCCTCTTCCACCACACTACCACCTTGTATCCTAGGAGTCTTCTTCCACCACACTACCACCTTGTATCCTAGGAGTCCTCTTCCACCACACTACCACCTTGTATCCTAGGAGTCTTCTTCCACCACACTACCACCTTGTATCCTAGGAGTCTTCTTCCCCCACACTACCACCTTGTATCCTAGGAGTCCTCTTCCACCACACTACCACCTTGTATCCTAGGAGTCCTCTTCCACCACACTACCACCTTGTATCCTAGGAGTCCTCTTCCACCACACTACCACCTTGTATCCTAGGAGTCTTCTTCCCCCACACTACCACCTTGTATCCTAGGAGTCCTCTTCCACCACACTACCACCTTGTATTCTAGGAGTCCTCTTCCACCACACTACCAACCTTGTATCCTAGGAGTCCTCTTCCACCACACTACCACCTTGTATCCTAGGAGTCCTCTTCTACCACACTACCAACCTTGTATCCTAGCAACCCGTTCTCGCAAATTCGTAAAGTCAATATTGACTTATTAACTACGTGCATAGGTGATATACTAAACATAATAGATACCCTTAAAAAGATTCATAGAAAACACCGACCTTACCTAACCTTGTTAGTATCTTAAGATAAGCATCTTATTGCTTCGTAATTACAATTATTACTTAACATATACCTATTATAGGTTAGGTAATAATTGTAATTACGAAGCAATAAGATGCTTATCTTAAGATACTAACAAGGTTAGGTAAGGTCGGTGTTTTCTATGAATCTTTTTAAGGGTATCTATTATGTTAAGTATGTCACCTATGCACATATTTAATAAGTCAATATTGACTTATTCAATTTGCGAGAACGGGTTGATCCTAGGAGTCCTCTTTCACCACACTACCACCTTGTATCCTAGGAGTCCTCTTCCACCACACTACCACCTTGTATCCTAGGAGTCCTCTTCCATCACACTACCACCTTGTATCCTAGGAGTCCTCTTCCATCACACTACCAACCTTATATCCTCTGAGTCCCATACAATACCACCTGGTATCTGTCTCAAGCAAAACTGTACACGGTCCTCACATAATGAATGAAGTATACAGTATGCAAAACTGTTCATCATTCACTGGTGGATTCGGTAGTCAACTGAGGCAAATGAATGAAGGCTGCTAAGGAATTAATTACTAATGCAGTTAGTATTTGTACGAGTCGAGATACGCAGAAATTAGTAGTGATCAGTACTCTGTGAATTAGCTGATATTGTTTAGTGACCATAGTTACATACTAGTCAAAGACAACACAAGATAAACTCTTATGTGTTCTAGGGGTGAGAACGAGGCTCTCATTCTGAACACTGACCAATCACATGCTCGGGAACGCGTTCCTTAAGTCAGCTTGTCATATACGAAACGCACTAACGAGTACATGACAATGTCATTGCAGGCAAATGACCTTTTAACATAGAGCCGGCCAAACACCGCACTCATTGGCTCAACGCGGCGACGTTCGACAGATTCCTTAGCCAGTTAGGATTAAAAAGAGGAAGTCAAAACTAACTACAATACATCATAATTATTTAATATTATTATAGTCTATTGCTAACTCTAACTTATTACATTAACATTATTATAATATTAGTTTAATTCTGCTCAAAATCTATCGATCCAAAGTTCGATTCTTGGGCAGACTGAGACAAGTTCAAGTACGTTTATTGAGACAATAAAATACATCTCAAAGGGATAGAGTAACTTAGGCTATTTCTACCCCCCAGTCTGAGACGATTGGATAACATGTTGTCTGTGTGGCTAGCAATAGATACCTGGGAGTCAAGCAACTATTGTGGGTTGCAACCTGTTGAAAGGTCAGTCAATGGAGTAGGAGGAACGTGATAAACACAAGCAGGCGTCCTGTCCCCGATAACTAAAAATCACGAAGCAATTTTTCCCCACCATCATCAGTCTGAATGTCATAATAGCTCATTTATCCGGTTGAGAGATCTTACAGATTCGCTAATGAGGAGTCACTGGTAGTTTGTGCGTAACTCGTAAGATTATCTTACATACCCGGAAGTCGTATCAAGTCGTCACTTTGAAGTGGTAATTGATTTCTAATCTTCTTTGATCCTTCTTTAATTTCTTAATTTAGAATTGATCCAGAAATATTCATATTATATGATTTTTTTTCGATTTGTAAATCAGAACCATCTACAATATTCCAACGAGTACTTATTATAAATTTTGCATGATTATATACTTTGCTTATATATATATATATATATATATATATATATATATATATATATATATATATATATATATATATATATATATATATATATATATATATATAATATATATATATATAATTATATGTAATTACTGGCGATGCTTATAACTATTCAAAAATAATTTACGATGCCGGTAACTATTCAGCGATTATAAAGCAACGTAATAACCATAGAGAATGATAATTATGATTAATTAATATCGATTAATTATTTTGTTACATTGATATTGAAATTATAATAATAGATCTTTGAATATAATGTTGAAGGAAAGCGGTGAGATGATACTAGGAATGTAAACTGAAGATAATATAATCCCAATATTGATAATGGTAATATAATATAATATGTTAAATGGTGTAAAGCAACTATTCCCAAGCAACTGAAATGGGAAGGAGGAAGAGAGAGAGAGAGAGAGTGAGAGAGAGAGAGAGATTGAGAGAGAGAGCTGGGGGGGGGGGGGCATGAATGTTTTCAAGATTATTACTAGACGATCAAGAGATATATCCAAGGCTATTTACTCGATCTAACTATTTTTGGCATTTTTAATGCCTTGAGGCGGGCCGATCTCCGCACACACAAAGGCATCGAAGTCAATCAAGAAAATGGAAGAGTAATTTGAGACCAATTCTGCTTGAACACTGCAATGTTTTTAGTTCTCAAGATTGTAAATTCCTAATTCTGGAGATTTTGAACTCGAAATCGATTACAACTGAGTCATAGCTTGCAATAACTATTTAGGATAATGGGTGGGGTTATATTAGCAGTTATGGTGGTGATTATGATAACCGAATTGTTTCAATGTGGTGATTGTATTGGTGATGGTGTTTGGACAAGTAGTTGTGGTAATGCTCGTAGCTGTAGTGGTGTCGACATTTAGTTGTGATAGTTTTGGCATACGTTGTGTATGCTAAAAATATATCATACACATTATACCATCCATGCCTCCTCATATAAAAGTTCCTACAGTAACGATGTGGTCCCTCATATATACAAAGCCGTGATGGACCAATGGGAAGTAGTCTTTTGAAGTATGGATTTTGGACAAACCGGTAAAGGTTTTATATTTATGTTGCTAATGAAACCTAACCTAACCATCCTAGGCCAATTACGCGCTACCTGAAGTCGTTAATTAAACCTAATTCAAAACATAGTCGTCAGTACATTAATTATAAAACAATATTAGAGATAAGAGACTTGCTGTATACAAGACCTAATTAATAGCAAAAAAAAAAAAAAAGAAGTTTGTAGGCTATACGTCATCAGTCAGAATCGGGAGGGTCCCAGGTTCGAATCCTGCGGTAGGATCAGAGACAGTTTGATGCCTCTGACCACCTAGAAATAAATGGGTACCCATGAGATAGGCAATCACTGTCGGTTTAATCCATTAGTCGCCCAAGCCGCTTTCTCAATTAATAGGAACCATTTTTTTTACGTTATGGAACCAACGTTATAATTATAACCTATTATGAGAAGTAAAGGCTCACAAATGTCTACGTTTTCTATGCATCGGACTCAATAGGTGGGTTGCTTAGGATCGTATTTTTCTGGTTAGGTGGTTGGATTTTCTAGTTTGAAATCAAAAGGGGTCGAGTCCTCAGAGTTGGATCAAGCTGTTAAGTGATAAACAGTGTGTGTGTGTGTGTGTGTGTGTGTGTGTGTGTGTGTGTGTGTGTGTGTGTGTGTGTGTGTGTGTGTGTGTATTGATCAGAACACAACTATATGAAATCCATGAGATAAGATCGTGAACGGGCTTCGTGTATAGACAGACACAGCGGTACCTCGTAGACGGTCCTGTCCGTCACTCCGTGTCAGTAATGTAGCCTCAGGGATTAATTAATGGTTCCTGTCGCGCAGGAATACTTTTTCTGGTTGAAGAGTTTTCACAAATCTTGCATGTTCGTTCTCTAACTCAGTAATAGGGTTCCTTAGGGCTCCGTAGGGTTCCGTAGGGTTCCGTAGGGCTCCGTAGAGCTCCGTAGGGTTCCGTAGGGTTCCGTAGGGTTCCGTAGGGCTCCGTAGGGTTCCGTAGGGCTCCGTAGGGCTCCGTAGGGTTCCGTAGGGTTCCGTAGGGTTCCGTAGGGTTCCGTAGGGTTCCGTAGGGCTCCGTAGGGCTCCGTAGGGTTCCGTAGGGTTCCGTAGGGTTGGCCCACGTGTTATTGGCGGAAATACTTTCAATATGTTTTTTTTCCTCTAATTCAATATCTCTTTCCTTCATTCTGTTGACACTTTCATTCCTAAACCCCTTCCATATTTAATGTATATATGAATTATTAAATTTCACTCTAGTTCAAAACAATCACGAATTTTGTAATTTGAATACTAAAGAGTTCGTAAGCTTTAATGCTTGCAATTAACATACATAAAATAATAATATTAAATATCAACAGGCTGTGTACCTTTCAAGTTCCATTAAATTTAAAGTTGACAACAAATCCTGAACACATGTTAATACTCAAATTGCTCTGCAACTTGCAAAACATCCAAGGAATGCACATCATTAAGCGATTTTTTCCCCATTCTGCATTCTGTAATTATCGTCATGACATTATTATGTTGCGGACGTGTAGCGTTAACTAATGACAGGGTGCAAACCGCTCCAATATAGACACAAAACATAAATGATAATTCAGTTCACTTCCAGGTGTCTTGCTTCCTGTTTTGCTCTTAATTATCCACACGGGAATCTCATTATTTATACTGAATTATCAAATTAGTCACGTATCAAGGCTCAGATGGTGTAGAATAAATTCGTATCGTGTAGTTCACTGGGGCGAGAAGGTGAAGTTGTGGGTGAAGGGAGATGCTGTATTTGGAGGCGGGGTGAGGGATTTTGTGACGGGGGTACGAAAGTGTGTTGGGGATGGTGTATAATGGGATGGGAGGGAGTGAGGAACGGTGTAAAGAGATAGTGTAATGAGGGGAAAAAAGGGATGAGGGGGAGGTAACAACGCGAAATTTTTTTGAAGAACTGCAAATGTGGTCGAGATTTTTTATAGGAGGAATAGACCACTTGCCGAAAGCTTTTGCTTTGCTAGTTTAACAGCAAATAATTTTAGAAGTTTAATCTCAAATACTATTTGTCCTAATCTTGAAACCACAAAGTAATAAAATATTTTCATTGTGGCTATACACAAAAATGATCACATTAGCATGTTTTCTAATGGATAAATAAAGCTTGGAACATATACATACTAGAGCCACCTTGGGACATATACATACTAGAGCCACGTTGGGACACACATTCACAAGACAGCTAAGTGGGCCATGGAGCACCAGTTGAGAACCACCGTCTTAAAGATACATGGTTATCTGTGTCTCAAGATGTATATCTATATGTGTATCTATATATATGTGTGTGTATATGTGAGTACCTGTATTTGTATAGGCGCACGTGGAACATGTGTTTGCTCATGTATGACTTGAATAATTAATTATATTTTGAAGAAACAATACAAATTTGAACATGACATCAATTATTTAGACCGCATTAGAAGAAAAATATAAAAAAAAGAAAATCGCTAAGAGATATGTTATCCAATTAGATAAAATGATATCCAAATCGATCAAATGATTTTGAAGTCGATAATATTATATTCAATAAAATGATATTCAAATAGGTAAAATTAAATCTCATTAAATATTAAGACAAAGAAATCGCTTCTTTTTATGAACGATTAATTCACGGGGGAATTAGATCCCATTATTCCAATTAAAATTTAACGACCACGTGGCTAACATCTTGTGAGTAATGAGCATCACCTCGGAGTTTAAGGAGATGACAAATTTGCCTTTTTTTCTAACTTTTCTCTCGCTACACATTTATACTTAAAGCTTCTGTGTAGTGTAAAGATTTATTTTTTAATAAATAACATATTCGTACAGGATTTTCTCATATGTTGACCAGACCACATACTAGCAAGTGAAGAGACGACGACGTTTCGGTCCGTCCTGGACCATTCTCAAGTCCATGAGAATGAATATATATTGAACGTAATGAGAATGAACGTAATATATGAATTCTCATTCATGTATTACGCTATTGTCATTTCATTGAGTATTAGACGGGAGCGTTCGGTGGAGGACTCCACTACCTACACCAGAGTGCGTGCGGGTTATGTGTAAAAACTGAATTTGTATCAACAGGGGGCTTCCAAATTTCATTATGATTTCAGGCAGACTTCAGATTGTGTTACGCTTCAGCATATCATGGTGTATGGGTAAGGCGTAAGTCTGAGGTTAGTCAGGACGTTAGACGCTCTCTCAGAGTTCGTTTCCTTAGGTTTTCTCGCAGACACATCACGTTACTGGGATTTCATTGTGTATATTTGTACAATCTCCCGTGATATATATATATATATATATATATATATATATATATATATATATATATATATATATATATATATATATATATATATATATATATATATATATATATATCCCTTATTCTTCCGTAATATCGTGATTATAGACAATTAATTTTATATGTAATATTTGTTACTATTCAAATTACTGCACCTTGCTGTACGACAAGTCAAACAGACAATAGTTCCGTGATCATTCATGCATGCAACTTAAAGTAAGTACAAATGTGTGCTTCTGTGCATGTGTACAAATAGCAGGAGAGCACGCAATTATCCCAAGCAGTAGGAGGGGGAGCAAGCATTTCTCCCAAGCAGCGGTTGGAGGTAATACTTATATACTGTTGGTTACGAACGTTTTATTCCCTTCGTAAGGTATTGATGTTATTTCAGTCTGCGCGGCACAAACCGAGTTAGTCTTGGCAACATGTATATATGTGCTCGTCAACCCTAGCCTCCAAATGAGCGGGATAAGACATGTAGATCTTGGCAGGGCGTCTTCGTGAACCCTTGCAGATGTACAGAGAGAAGGCCATGTCGTAGTTGAATGCCTGGGAGCAATTATATGGCAAGCGTGTTTACTCTTGAGTGAGCGCGAGGGTGTGTGGGAGATTTAGAGGAGATTTCCACGCTACTGGTGTCACGGGGGAAATTGCCATGGACATTTAGAAACAGAATTAGTATTTTGTACGCATGTTTGCGTTCGGATGTACGACAGTCCCGCTGTGAGTGAGGAAGAATCATAAATCACAGAAAAAATATAAAGATTGAGGAGTGAATGCTGGTTATGTGAATATAAGTGAGCGTGACATAGGAACGGGGAAAAGAACCAGAGTTTTGGGAGCACGTCAGGGAAAGTTTTTGAGGAGAAATATACATAAAGGGCAAACTTAGGGAGGACCTGTCGACGTTTATGCTAAAGCAATTTTGCTTAAAAGTGATGTTAAGTAGACTCTCTAGTTAGGTTAGTTTAGGTTAATTTAAGGTATTAAGTTTAGTGAAGATTAGTTAGAATAAAAAGCCAAGATGTGGAAGTATATAACCTCTCGGGAATTCGGGAATACCTTAAGTGTGTGTGTGTGTGTGTGTTTGTGTGTGTGTGTGTGTGTGTGTGTGTGTGTGTGTGTGTGTGTGTGTGCGTGCGTGCGTGTGCGTGCGTGTAAACTCACATTCGTAGTCTGTGGGGTCCCTGCTCGTACTCACTTCTGCTATAATTCAACATTTCTCTGCGTATGTGGCCGCGAAAGTAAGCCTACATTTAACATTATAACCCCAGGCCACTGCTGCAGACACTGTGTGCCAATATTGTCTGATAATCTCGAGCTAATGTCCCCTTAAAAGAATTTAAGACAACATTATCACTGAGATCAGCTCCGTGGGGGTTCGTAACTTGTCGATACATTCTGCTGTAACAAAGACACAGAGTTAGCAAGATGCTCTAATGGTGTACACACGTTGGAAAATGTTTTTCCAACGATACTCTTGTATCATGTGCAATAACAAATAATGTTTTCTCTTTAACGTGTTTAAAGACATGAATACCTGCAAAACACGTCTGTTTTGATGTGTTGGTTTAAGGAACATGGTTTTACTGATATTTCATTCATAAATATAATTAGTTTAAAGGTTTTTAAGATGATGCGTAGCTTTGATCAATAAAAAACTGTCAAAGATATTTTAATTATTAAAATGTATAAATGAACTCGCCCCCTCCTCCCCCCCCCCCTCTCTCTCTCTCTCTCTCTCTCTCTCTCTCTCTCTCTCTCTCTCTCTCTCTCTCTCTCTCTCTCTTCATACGTTGTTATTTACAACCACAATTCCACTGGAGCATTAGGTATTCAAATGTTTTTGTACCTTTGCTGTAAATATTTCACCCCCTGGATGTTTGGATATGTAATTAACCTCAGACTAAACCCTGTATTTAACTAGTTAACAACACAGCTCCTCCTCCCCTGTGTTTGCCCGAGTACATACCTCGAGGTTTAAGCTTGAAGTCGAGGCTGTAATCTTCGGTGCTTTCTTGTGTGAATTTTGAGATTAAATAGTGTGGGATACAAAGTTTAAAGACGACTGCTGGGGCTCGCTTAGAATGGGTAATTATGCCGAACACCCCTCGGTGCGTCCGTAGTGTATCAAGAAGTTAGCTTAAGCTAGACGGACCTGTGATCACACTGAGAGAGAGAGGTTGACCCCCCTTAGGAAGTGTTGACCAGCACGTAAAGTATTAGCCCATTGCTACGTTCGTCTAGATGGAAGGTGGTGACCGACATGGAAGTAATAACTTAAGATCGATGTGGGTCCTTAGGATAAACCTAATGTATATATTTTGGGTACTTTCATTTAACTGAATTTCATTTAAATGTTGTTTCAAAGAGCTTGAACAGGCTTTTCAGGTGTGCTATATAGCATTTGTTTTTGTTTTTTACTGTTTTCCGGGGAAGGCATTTTGGTTATGTTTAAAATGCTGCAGATAATAATCGTTCGTTTGCCGTTGCTTGTAATTCCAGTCAGTCGTGGTAGGGTTAGTGAAGCCACCACTGATTATCATTACAACTAATTTCAGAAAAGGTTATCTGTTTACAGAAAATCTTATCATTATCTGTTACTGAAATGAAACTGAATAATAACCGCTGCTACAGCCAGCTTCAGACGCGAGATATAAAGCCACGATTTATGTCGAATATTTGTCCTGAAAAACACTGATAATTATCCCTTTAATGCCACCTTCCATATACAGAAATAATAGGAGCATGGCACGGGAAGCGTCACCTGAAGTCGACACACCACTCTTGGACGGATGTTAGGGGGTGATGCCAGAAAGTCTTGTACCTAGCTTTCTCGACGTGGGAGCGCGGATATTGGGAGGTTCCTGGTGCTTTCCGGGCTAAGGGTCTTTCTCTTCATAGTCCGATGAATTCGGATGGGGAATTGAGATGCACAGGATTTTGACAGAGAAGAGGTCATTCTTTTTCAAGAATTTTGGCTTCATATTTCGCACTCTATACAGTTCTTTGAAGGATTTGACCATGAATATAGTTGTGCGGAGTTTTTTATGGAAAGATTGAGAGGGTTGACAGAGGAAGAGAGAGAGAGTGATAGAGGGGAAGGAGACACGAGAATCTCCTGTAAAGGAGACGACTTGGAGAAGAGATGGTAATTCGACGGTTTAGCATTACTAAATTTAATAGTAATTCGTATGCTTGGGCATATTCTCTTCAGAAACATTTGGAATAAGTTTGCAAAATCATGTGATTGATATCTGAAGACTAATTGATGAAATTGTCCAATAAATGTTTGTTCCCATAACACAATTAAACAGCACGACCCCTAGTTTCTAATTAGGATTGAAGTGTACTCGTGGCTTGTTTGATTGAACGTTGTGAAGCATCTTCCTGTCCCGGAGAGCGCTGGGTGACGCATCTCAGGAACTCTGATGCTGACAAATGAACGAATGAACACTGCCACAGTTATTACGGGAAGATGCTGGGAGTGGGTAAGAGTGTTTTGTAATCTAGACGAGTGCTGGAGCTCGGGCATTACTAGCTCTCGTGATTTTCAGATTTTTATACATGTGAAATGCTGAATTAAATATCTGACGCGAAATAAAAATTGTTTAAGGCTATTTAATTTTTTTTTACTTATTTTATTTTACTCATCTGCTCACGATGGTTCTCTCTGATATCTTGTTAGTCGAGTGTCTTAAATAAGTCTTTTAGATAATGGTTTCACGACACAATACGCATTAGAGAAGAGCGTTTTTATTCTGCTTTTCATTAGAGGTATAAGTTAAATAACTTTTTGTTAGATTTGTGAGAGATCTCAACAACTCGCCGAAAATTCATCTGTCGAAAGCCAACAAGGAGGTTAAAAATGTGAATGTAATAGCTTAAAGCTCCGCCAAATGGTATTTGAATTTATGATCCTGACCCTTATTCGATCTTAAAAAGCTAGGCAACATAACTCGCGAGGAAGTTTTACACTGAAAGTAGGAATCGAATCAGAAAGTTTTAAATTATTTGCTAAAAACTGTCAGATGGTCTTTGGAGTTGGCATCTTGTATTACTGGCCTCTAAAACTAATGACTTTTGGGAACGACCGTCAAGATGTTTATGAAACTTAAATCTCTTGTCCCCTTGTCTGCTCTCAAATTTTGGTCGGAAATAATAATTTTACCAAGTAAATGGTAATGCTAGTTTTTTCATTTTTAGCCCTAAATTTTGCGTTATTAAAGATGGCTGCAGAGATATAAAATTAATATATGTTTGCAGATAATGAACCTGAGGTCTTTTGCGTTCTCAGATTAAAGTGAAAAATGAAATTTTACTACTGTGATACATTAAGACATATCTTATATGTTTTTTGTTCCTCTGTATTCATTGAGGATGCAGTTAAATACTGAACATTGAATTACATAGTGCATGTTTACTCTGAGTCTAATTTCTCATCTTTGTTGACTTTCAAAGCTTTTCAGTCCTCATAAATTTAAGGTTTTTCGTTTTCACAGATAATTAGTAATGCAATAGTTGGATTAACTTTCACTTATGACATTTTAGACCAAAGCTTCAAAGATTTGCCATCAAGGGGAAATGGGACAGGAAATCAGTCATTTTAATTAAGTAACTTTAGCACAGGACATGTTGCAGAAATTAATATAATTAACCAACAAAAACACTAACATTGATAGAACAAAAACCTAAAGGGAAGGGAAGGGAAGGGAAGGGAAGGGAGAAAGCGCCAAGCCATTACGACTATATAGCAAAAGGCAATAAACTATTATGTCGAACTTCAGAGAAAAATAATTATGAAGCAAAATATCAGGCAAACGTTGTAAAGTTCTTTTATATTAACAATCCCATCCCAGAGTGATCGATCCCACACTAGTTCCACTTTGGTCTCACTGAGATCACTCCCGTCCCTCTGACCCATGCCCGGTCCCACTGACCCCCACTCTAGTCTCGCTGACCCCTTCGTCACGTCGCAGGAAGGCAGAAGCGTTAGGGGAGACATGATCACCACACACAAGATTACCAGGGGAATTGATAGAGTAAATAAAGTCAAATTATTTAACACAGGGAGGTACTCGCACAACAGAACACAGGTGGAAACTAAGTACCCAAATGAACCACAGACACATTAGAAAGAACTTTCAGTGTCAGAGTAGTTAACAAATGGAACACACTATGCAGTGATGTGGTGGAGGCTGACTCCACACACAGTTTCAAATGTAGATGTGATAAAGCCCAGTAGGCTCATGAATTTGTACACCAGTAGATTGACGATTGAGAGGCGGGACCAAAGAACCGAAGCTCAACCCCCTGATCCCAGGGACCGCACCACATTCATCTGCACCACCAACGCACCCTCCACCTACACCGCTACTTTAAAATGATCGTTATACCAAGATTTTTTTTACAAAGACGCCATGAGCACATGTTCATTTTTTAGGACGCTGCTCGACGCACTTACACCTCGGAACAAAACGCATAACGCAAACTAAAAATTCTTGGAATCGCTGTAACGCAAAAAAAAGAATGTTATAAAACATGATTATTTAATGAAGTGAACTGAATGGGAACCCAGAGCCCGGAGCACACCAGTGCAGAGTGGTTGCTGAGCGAGTAGTCAGTCCTGCTAAGGTTTCCCAATGTCAAGAAAACGGTCAATTTAAAGTGTTCTCTCCTAACCTACCAGAGGACCCAAAACAGAAAACAGAACAGTACGTCACTTTCGCCAGCCGCTTCCATTTTCTAGTACGACAGTTTTTGGCCTTTGGTAACTGCCTACGAGCGAAATGCGACGTAATCTGTAGGAATGGTTGCTCTGTCAGGAGGGGCGCGGGGTATGGGACTGGGTGGGAAGTAAGAACATAAGAAGAACATAAGAATGAAGGTAACTGCAGAAGGCCTATTAGCCTATACGAGGCAGCTCCTATTTATAACCACCTAATCTCATACATATATATGTCTAACCTAAATCTAAACTTATATAACTAAGTGACCTTCCCCCACGCCTCTCGTACCCGGGATTATTATCCCACAATACCAGTTTCAAAATTCCTAGAAACGTCTACCAAGTTGTGTGCCACAGGGTCACTCGCGTCCGTCCTCGTTCCACGACGTCGCTGAGCAAGATAAACTTAAGAAGGAAGAAGGAGCCTTAAGAAGGCTCCTTAGGAAGAATGTATGTACACGCAAACTTCTCTCCGAGCTTCCACTCAACTGTCTGTATGATACTGATCACACTTCTTCCAGCTGTTTCCTGAAAAATACACGAGGGTAGCGTCTCCATGCACAACTAGCAAAGGTTAATCAACGTTTTGTTTCAGCGCTTAGGAACTGGCAATAAGCACTGTACACCACCTATCTTGAGATGATTTCGGGGCTTAGCGTCCTCGCGGCCCGGTCCTCGACCAGGCCTCCTTTTTGTTACCAATCCCCAGGAAGCAGCCCGTAACAGCTGTCTAACTCCCAGGTACCTATTTACTGCTTGGTGAACTGGGGCAACCAGGGTGAAAGAAACTCTGCCCATTTGTTTCTGCCATCACTGGGGATCGAACCCGAAACCCTAGAACTACGAATCCCAAGCGCTTTCCACTCAGCTGTCATAGCCAGGGCCGTGGATTAGAGAGGGTCAATTTCACCTCCAGACTCGCTAAAAAAGGAGGTTTTCCGAGGACCTGGACAGTTGTGGAGTAGAATGGACGCCTGGACGAGCCATAAAGCGCTCTATATTTATGACACGAGTGAGATAACACAGCTGCCGCCTCTACCGACAATTAAATGCTTAGCCTCCAAATTATACCCATTAATTAAGTTGATGATGGTAAACAATTAGAGGTAATGCCCTTGGTAGTGTGAGCGGGGCGTCATAACTGCCTTTTAATGCGCGCGCTTACTACCCCTTCACCCCCCCCCCCCCGCCCTCTGCCTCCTGCCACGTGAAACACAACTGTATCTCTTGTTACTCAAAGCTCCTCCTCCACCTGCGTCTCTCTCCCACACGGCACTAACTACACTAACGCTGTGCTAACTGCAGATCACCTCGTTGATAACATTTACATACAACCAATGGCGTTTACTTAATCTGAATGCAGGCCCACAACCAGCAAACACACTCTGGCTATGATGACAATGCTCTCGCCCGACCGACAGATTTGACCAAATAAACGTAGCGAGAGGTTTAACGAGCATCTGCTTTGTTTAATCATTATAAACATGATTTTGAATTAAAAAAAGGTCCAATTAGCGGGATGGAGCTATCGTGCCCGAGTGCCTGGTGTTGGGACATTTGCTATTAGGTTGCAGGGATAGGGTGATAGCTTATGTATTAAAATGTTGAAGAGTTGACAATGTGTATATATATATATATATATATATATATATATATATATATATATATATATATATATATATATATATATATATATATATATATATATATATCCACACACCGAGAAGTAATATATATTCTCTGGTTTGGCTGTAAGTTGTTGTAGTGGCATTAATGACTCTCCCGCGGCTGATAAACCTTAAGACCGAATAAATCAAGCTCGGTTTTATGACAGTTTTAAAGTATTCTCGTTAGCTGCTGAAAATGAATAAACTTGCGTCTAAAGTGAAGATCAGGAAGATCTCACACATCTGTTTTACATATCATTTTGAATTTGAATGAATTTGGAGAAAAGTGATTAATTTAGAAAAATGCATTAGATTTGTATTTTCCTGAAATATGTTCATTTAACTTCATATATATTCATACATTTGTATGAAGTTAGCAGACGGAGGCAGCTACAGTAATACAAGTGTATTGTTTTCGTATTTCCTCTCAAGGAAGAGAATGTATAGAGTACGTAAGTGTGAGTGAATTGTAAGTACGTAAATACGTAAATTACGTAAGTACGTAAGTACGTAA
This sequence comes from Procambarus clarkii, assembly GCF_040958095.1. Taxonomy (NCBI): domain Eukaryota; kingdom Metazoa; phylum Arthropoda; class Malacostraca; order Decapoda; family Cambaridae; genus Procambarus; species Procambarus clarkii. The sequence goes on from NC_091232.1 coordinate 9,690,768, forward strand.
ATTGAGTGAGTGAGGTTAATTCTCATTAGAATCACTGATGAATATTCCAATTACCTCACTGCTACTTATACTTATTTCCCTACGTTGTTGCACTGGAGTCCGGCCCAGAAACACTGGAGACCCCCCTTGCTGAGTTGGTACCGCCAACCTTCTCCTGCATATTATTTTCGTGCTGTTACTCTATTTCTCCAATTTGCTGAGAATAACGCATGCATGATGAGTAAAGCGCACACCAGAAGATGGAGAAACGACAACGTTTCGGTCCTTTCTGGACCATTATCGATACGTCGTTCTTTCACCATCTTCTGGTGTGTGGTTTCGTCATCATATCTTCAGTCACGTTACTGTGACTCATCGTCTGCATGCAGATGAATTAAGGGATGAATTAAGCTTGAATGGTTCCTAAGCCAATAGGCAACCGAGAACTCCTCACCCCTGAAAGATTCGAACCCAGAGAGCCAGGGCTCCATGCACCTTAGCGTATCCGGTTCTTAACCCCACTAACTGTTCAGAAGAGTTGGAAGCCATCAGACCCTTAACACAATTCCCGAGAACATTAAAGGGTTAAGGGTCTGACGAATTCCTATTCTTTGGAACAGTCAGTGTGGTCTATTGGGTTAAGTACTGGATACGCTAAGGTGCATGGAGCCCTGGCTGTCTGGGTTCGAATCCTTCAGGGGTGAGAAGTTTTCAGTATTATATATATATATATATATATATATATATATATATATATATATATATATGTCGTACCTAGTAGCCAGAACGCACTTCTCAGCCTACTATGCAAGGCCAAATTTGCCTAATAAGCCAAGTTTTCATGAATTAATGTTTTTTCGGCTACCTAACCTACCTAACCTAACCTAACCTAACTTTTTCGGCTACCTAACCTAACCTAACCTATAAAGATAGGTTAGGTTAGGTTAGGTAGGGATGGTTAGGTTCGGTCATATATCTACATTAATTTTAACTCCAATAAAAAAAAATTGACCTCATACATAATGAAATGGGTAGCTTTATCATTTCATAAGAAAAAAATTAGAGAAAATATATTCAAGAAAACTTGGCTTATTAGGCAAATCGGGCCTTGAATAGTAGGATGAAAAGTGCGTTCTGGCTATTAGGTACGACATATATATATATATATATATATATATATATATATATATATATATATATATATATATATATATATATATATATATATATATATAATTTACTGTATTGAGAGCGAGAGAGGAAGTGTGTCTGTGTGCGAGAGGGAGGCAAGAGAGACTATGAGGTGAAGGGTGAATGAAATATTTCTTGAATATTCAATCCCTGATCGTCTTTTCAATTATTCAAACTCCACATATCCATAACCTAAACTAACTTAGAATTAAAAAAAAATGAAACAGAAATATTTATGGAACTGAATTTTTCAACTGAGATGGATCGAAAGAAAACTCGCATAGAAGGGAAATGTATATTCAGCGGAAAATCAAAGCCTGGCGTGGTGAAAGGACACACCACATCAGCAGTCTTCTATAGAGTCAGACTCACTCACCAGGCTCAGCCCGGGTGAGGCTCTCTCGCTCGGGGAAAATAGTGGTGAATGAATGAAGTCGTTACCAATAGTTTAATATGTTTTAATATTTTTTGTGTGAGAAATCGTGTTTCTTTTCTTGGCTGGTATGTGTGTGTGTGTGTGTGTGTGTGTGTGTGTGTGTGTGTGTGTGTGTGTGTGTGTGTGTGTGTGTGTGTGTGTGTGTGTAATTACCTAAGTGTAGTTACAGGACGTGAACTTTGCTAGAGTGGTGTCCCGTCTTCCCAGTACTCTTTGTCGTATAACGCTGTGTGTGTGTATGTGTGTGTGTGTGTGTGTGTGTGCTCAACTATCAGTGCTTTTCTATCAATGACTACGTAGAAGTTAGATTTCGCAATTTTCGCCCCGCCAATTAACCTTGTTGAACCTATTTTAATAAAGTTTATGTGTGTGTGTATGTTTCTGTGTTGAAGGTACAGGAACTATTATTCAACTGGTGAAATATATCATTGACCTCATTGGTCTAAACGTATTTTCAGTCGAGTCCTCACTACGTGATTCAGTGGGCTCACTACCGTCACTCTGAGACTCATTTTGGTGCCAGGTATAAATGTGGGACCCATGTCCTGGGCCCACCTTCTTGAGAGGAGACGGTCCCGTCCCTTACGAGGGGTCTGGTCCAGATCCTTTAGTTCACGAGAAGCAAGGTTCAGGTACCATTGCTTGTGAGAAAATTGGTCCTGGTTCCAGACGTCTTAAGTAACCTGTTTTGCATTAGTCACATCAGGTCTTTAAGTATTCTGTGTGTTGATGTCCGGCGATACTCACTCAGATTAATGCGCATTCAATCTGACACTCGCGTTGTTACATAAGAACAGTATAGCATTGAAATAAATGACAGTGAAAAACGATAGCAGCATTAGTAACTTGAAGCCCTGGTTCCTCCAACCTCCCCTCACTCTCACACCATTGCCTCTCTCTAAGTAGACTTTGAAAAGTTGATTTCTTAGTCGATATTTTTATTATAATTTGGCTGTGCTATATGGTAGGACCATGTCACCATGATGGTCACCATGATGGTCACCATGATGGTCACCATGTGCGACCATTGGTGACCATCCATGGCCCTCGAGGCGTTTTGTCTCTCAAGTGGTGACCTCTTACAAACGATTAGAAATGGATTATTGCTCTCTCCAAAAAAATTTAAACATTGAAATGTTTAAAAATAAAAAAGCTTAATTTTTTAAATTTATAAAACATTCTCCTATTAAAAAATAATTTCTCTCAACCTATTCTTCCCTTTTTTAACTTTTCAACCCTTTCCAGTTTGGTATCTTATTCTTTATATGAACCGAATGGAATCCTGGTGACGATCTTGTCCAACTTTTCGTCTTTCGCGCTGTCTACTCACCCATCCTTCTCAGTCGCTCACTTCCCCTTTCCCATCACTCTTACCTTTATATCACCATCTTCTCTTTCCTCTCTTCTAGCTCGTCTTATAATCTCTCGACACGTAGCCAATCCCTCGCTGTGCTCTCCCCTCTTCTTCACCAATATTTCCCTCTTTATTTTTCGCCACACGTTCTGTCCTTCATCGGTTTTCCGTTACCTCCCCTTCTCTGGCCTATCTACCCACCTCTTTCCTTCCCCTCCCTTTCCTGGCCTCCCTAACCTCCGAGTCGTCACGAAATCAATATTACATCGTAAAAGATCCCAAAGTTGCAACTGAGCAGTAACGTCCCGAGATTCCCCGTCGTTATTAGCAACGACTTGAAGTCAACTAGGCAACAGCCTGACAACGATCTGAAGACGACCCGGGAACATGATCTACGAGCTAAGAAATGACCTGTCGTTTTAGCTGCTTATTTTATGGAGTGCTGACTGTGATCTGACGATGAATTGACAAAGATCTGCCGTAAATATGATTATAAAGCAAATGGAAACAATCGATGGTCTCATGACTTGTCGACTATCTGATGACCTGGTGATGATCTGTCGAGATGGCGATGACCTGATGACTTGACGACGACTCTTTAAGCGAGCCACATTTGATGAAAATGCGAGAAGATGAGAGGCGAATATATAACAGAAATTAACACTGCCACCAAAAAGAAGCAAACGAGAGGCCTCATAGCATGAGAAAAGCATAAATAGGATTATATGTAAAGAAAAGATTGATAAGGGAAGCGCCAAAAGATATTGAACAAAAGATAACCAGAAGAAAACTTTAAAATGCGTATAAGGAGTAAAGTTTGACGATATCAAAAGGAATATCACTAGAAGAAATAAGCAGCTGCAAAATTGCTTTACTTTATGGAATTTAAAACCTGTTAATAAAAGTTGTGGAAATAAATAGAAACATGATAAGAGTCAAATAAACTTTACGAAAACTGAAAGATATTCAGCAATGAAGAGAAGCAAATCATCACAAGACAAGAACCATAAAAAAATGAAGAGACACAATAAGGCTTACTGCATATGCACTATCACAGAGCACCAAAAGAGGTAGAAGAATGTGGATATAAGATTATGATAGATCTTTATCATGCATATATATATATATATATATATATATATATATATATATATATATATATATATATATATATATATATTATATATTATATATATATATATATTATATATATTAGTATATTTTGGTAGCAGTCTTTCCTGTAGACATATATTATTAAATATGACCGAAAAAGTAAGATTAATAATTCTAACACGAATTTTCTCAATCTTTCGTACATTACGCTTCACTGTTGGAGGTAAATCAAAAATCACTTCTCCAAAATTCATTTTTATTTCTAGTCTGACGCGACACGGGCGCGTTTCGTAAAACTTATTACATTTTCAAAGACTTCACAAATACACAACTGATTAGAACGTATCTCTGATTTTATATCTACATTTGAGTGAGGTGGGAAGGGTGATGTGGCATTAACACAAGACAGAACAGGAGGGGATATTAATAGGGTATTAAAAGTATCAACACAAGACAGAACAGAAACAATGGGTATTGAATAGAAGTGTTTGTAGAAAGCCTATTGGTCCATATTTCTTGATGCTTCTATATTGGAGCGGAGTCTTGAGGTGGGTAGAATATAGTTGTGCAATAATTGGCTGTTGATTGCTGGTGTTGACTTCTTGATGTGTAGTGCCTCGCAAACGTCAAGCCGCCTGCTATCGCTGTATCTATCGATGATTTCTGTGTTGTTTACTAGGATTTCTCTGGCGATGGTTTGGTTATGGGAAGAGATTATATGTTCCTTAATGGAGCCCTGTTGCTTATGCATCGTTAAACGCCTAGAAAGAGATGTTGTTGTCTTGCCTATATACTGGGTTTTTTGGAGCTTACAGTCCCCAAGTGGGCATTTGAAGGCATAGACGACATTAGTCTCTTTTAAAGCGTTCTGTTTTGTGACTGGAGAGTTTCTCATGAGTAGGCTGGCCGTTTTTCTGGTTTTATAGTAAATCGTCAGTTGTATCCTCTGATTTTTGTCTGTAGGGATAACGTTTCTATTAACAATATCTTTCAGGACCCTTTCCTCCGTTTTATGAGCTGTGGAAAAGAAGTTCCTGTAAAATAGTCTAATAGGGGGTATAGGTGTTGTGTTAGTTGTCTCTTCAGAGGTTGCATGGCTTTTCACTTTCCTTCTTATGATGTCTTCGATGAAACCATTGGAGAAGCCGTTATTGACTAGGACCTGCCTTACCCTACAGAGTTCTTCGTCGACTTGCTTCCATTCTGAGCTGTGGCTGAGAGCACGGTCGACGTATGCGTTAACAACACTCCTCTTGTACCTGTCAGGGCAGTCGCTGTTGGCATTTAGGCACATTCCTATGTTTGTTCATACATAACAAACATAGGAATGTGCCTAAATGCCAACAGCGACTGCCCTGACAGGTACAAGAGGAGTGTTGTTAACGCATACGTCGACCGTGCTCTCAGCCACAGCTCAGAATGGAAGCAAGTCGACGAAGAACTCTGTAGGGTAAGGCAGGTCCTAGTCAATAACGGCTTCTCCAATGGTTTCATCGAAGACATCATAAGAAGGAAAGTGAAAAGCCATGCAACCTCTGAAGAGACAACTAACACAACACCTATACCCCCTATTAGACTATTTTACAGGAACTTCTTTTCCACAGCTCATAAAACGGAGGAAAGGGTCCTGAAAGATATTGTTAATAGAAACGTTATCCCTACAGACAAAAATCAGAGGATACAACTGACGATTTACTATAAAACCAGAAAAACGGCCAGCCTACTCATGAGAAACTCTCCAGTCACAAAACAGAACGCTTTAAAAGAGACTAATGTCGTCTATGCCTTCAAATGCCCACTTGGGGACTGTAAGCTCCAAAAAACCCAGTATATAGGCAAGACAACAACATCTCTTTCTAGGCGTTTAACGATGCATAAGCAACAGGGCTCCATTAAGGAACATATAATCTCTTCCCATAACCAAACCATCGCCAGAGAAATCCTAGTAAACAAAACAGAAATCATCGATAGATACAGCGATAGCAGGCGGCTTGACGTTTGCGAGGCACTACACATCAAGAAGTCAACACCAGCAATCAACAGCCAATTATTGCACAACTATATTCTACCCACCTCAAGACTCCGCTCCAATATAGAAGCATCAAGAAATATGGACCAATAGGCTTTCTACAAACACTTCTATTCAATACCCATTGTTTCTGTTCTGTCTTGTGTTGATACTTTTAATACCCTATTAATATCCCCTCCTGTTCTGTCTTGTGTTAATGCCACATCACCCTTCCCACCTCACTCAAATGTAGATATAAAATCAGAGATACGTTCTAATCAGTTGTGTATTTGTGAAGTCTTTGAAAATGTAATAAGTTTTACGAAACGCGCCCGTGTCGCGTCAGACTAGAAATAAAAATGAATTTTGGAGAAGTGATTTTTGATTTACCTCCAACAGTGAAGCGTAATGTACGAAAGATTGAGAAAATTCGTGTTAGAATTATTAATCTTACTTTTTCGGTCATATTTAATAATATATATTATATATATATATATATATATATATATATATATATATATATATATATATATATATATATATATAAGTGTTTCAGACTTTAAGATAACTCGTATATATTGGGACAATAAAGAAAAGTAGGATTATAATAGAAGTTGTAAGTAGCGATTACGTACTTGAGAAAAAGGGAGATAAAGTGGGTGTAATGGAAGGGAACTGAGATGCGAGATAGAAGAGATAAGAGGAAGCCGCCACTAGCAGCCTCCAGCAGCCTCCCAGACCCGTCATAACACCAGCTTAACATGTTTACTCTCCTCACCGTCTGGTCTTGATGAGTCGTCAAGATGCTCTACCAGCAGCATCTTTACTTACCCTCTTACTTATTCCTCTTCTCTCTTGCTTTCTCTTCTCTACTTGTTTCTCGTCTCTCCTTGTTTCTCATCTCTTTTTGTTTCTCTTTTCTCCTTGTTTCTCTTCTCTTCTTATTTCTCTTTTCTTCTTGTTTCTCTTCTCTCCCTTCTTGTTTCTCTTATCTCTATTTTCGCTTGTCTTCTATCGTTTCTTATTTATCTTTTCTTTTTTATTCCTCTTATATAACTTCGTGCCATACTTTACTTCTTTATTTGTATATAAATGCTATTGTAAATTTAAGCTTTTATATATATATATATATATATATATATATATATATATATATATATATATATATATATATATATATATATATATATATATATATATATTTATTTATATTTATTTATTAACGTATTGAAGTACATCTGCATTTATACAGCTGCCATAGACTATATGACGGATTATATAGTTTGTGTCACATGCCCTACTGGGGCATGTGAGCAGTAACATGCACCAGTCAACTTTGGATGCATAATAAGGATTAAAAAACATCAATGAATAACGTAACTGCAAAGCTTATTTCAGGTACTTCATACAGACAGGTCACAAGGGACTAATGCCTTACTTTCTATGCCGTACGATAATTTTTTTTATTATTAACACAAACAGGTACATCTGCATTTGTGCAGCTACATTAGACTATAAGAAAGGGTGTACAGAGTGTATAAAAAAAACTGGCTACGTGATGCTAAAAATCCCCATCACACAGAATGGTTAGTCATACAGAGGCATTTGATAAGTAGTCTGCACTGGCAAATTCTGGGTGCATTATGAGAATATCATGAACACAAGAGTGAATAAGGTAGCAGTGATACTAAAAGTCCTCATCTCGCATGATGGTTAGTCATACAGGGCCATACGATACTAAAATTCCCGTGCTAATCTCGCTGAAAAGTCTACGCTTGTGACTTGCCGCGTTTCATTGTCTCATCGTCATCAAAGATCGATGGTTAATTATGGTACCCTTGTTCAGCATAAGCAACCGCAGTGCAACTGAACTAACTCGCGTTCTCAGGTCAGTAATACTTTATATTAAAACCTTAGTTGTTCATTTATAAAAAAGCACAGTGGAAGTAAAGTGATTAAACAGGATATTATTTGAACTTTTTAGTATCTATCTGAAAGGCCTACTTGATGAATTGGCCAGGTATGTTAGCGAAAGGGAGTCATGAATTGACCAAATTTTATGAATATATTAGTTTTTTGGTTCTTCCAAGTATTGTGATAACTAATTCTATATTGCCTGTGAGAAACAGTGTGGAAATTTGTTCAACAGTTCTGTTACGTGAAAGGTAACTTTGTAAAGCTTTAAGTATTTTTTTCAGCTATTTAGCATAATATGTAACTGCTACTAGATAAAGCTGAGCCGTTTATATAAGAGTAATTTCCTATGAGAGATCTGATATTATTAAATACTTCAATGATCAAATGTCTCTCTTCAGATATAAACAAAAGGGAAAGGGGGGGTTAGAAATAACCTAAGCTACTTTCCCTTTGAGATGTAATTTCGTGTGTCAGTAAACGCGCTTAAACTTGAATGAACAAAATATTCCGTGAGTGTTCAGTTAGAGTTCAGCAATTTGTCCCTCGTTATTAATTTGGCCATGCAACAAGAGTGCTATAAACTCACTTTATTGATTCGTGACCCGGTATATGGTTTAATCACACGGCCCCGCAACAGATACATTAAGGTTTTAGTAGTGTTTGGGAACCGAAAGCGTGGCAGTATCCGAGCCAAGATCCCTCTGTAAGACCAACAATCACAGCTCCTTCATTGCTTCTGAGGGCAGAGATGTTGACCAAATTTCTGATAGCGTCCCCAAGAGGTAATAATGTTAGAGGCGGTCAGCAATAATGGTCAGATGTTATTACTTCAGCGTCCCTGTGTGTGTGTGTGTGTGTGTTGGCGTCTTCCCTCAGTTGTGACCGGGATCTCATTGGCCAGATTATGGTAGGATTTGTCTTGTATTGTGATGATTCTATGTAATTTTGCATATACAGAATTCCTATGATTCAAAAAATATCTGTCAGAGCTTATTATATCTACCTCCTTTCGGTATGATCGTAAATAGTCATTATAGGTGCACAATTTAATAGTAATAATAATATTAATAAAAATTGACTTTCAAAACAGCTCACAGATTAATATAATTTGAGTTCGTTGTAATTATTCTGAACTGAACAAGGTGCCCCTTGAACGAAGCAGTCATTAGCGTCGAGCAAGTCGGAATTAATGTTAACAGTGGCCAGAATTTTCACTTAAACTCAGTAGCATCTTGGCGCTTGATAACTAAATTTAAAAAATGCAATATCAATTATAATGTTGCTCATGTTGAACCCTGTGGACTAGATGTAATAGAAAAGATATTATCTACTAAAATGCGTAATTGACTCTATTTTGTTTGTCATTCTCTAGCTCTTTCTCGTGCCCTCCCTATCTATCTAGCTCTGCCCTCTCTTACTCTCTCTCTCTCTCTCGCCATTTCTCTCTCGTTCTCATATAGTTATGTGATGCCCACTAGTACGAGGATTAAATGTGGGGTTGTTATTGACATTCCTTGGGGGGGGGGGGGGGAGCTATAGAAAGGGAGATTGGAATTTGATGAGAATGAACATTCATGTACAAGATTCCTTCATTAGGATGGAATTGGGTATCCCCATTCCTGAAATAATAACAAAATATCTACAAATATCTGAAACTACAGTAAAATTCCTGTTAGAAAACAAATTATATATATATATATATATATATATATATATATATATATATATATATATATATATATATATATATATATATATATATATATATATAATATATATATAATTATATATAATATATATATATATGTAATGACATTTAAATGCGAGACCAACCTCTTCTTTTATGTATTGTTGGCTCACCTGTTTACTCAGTAAAATCCTCAAAGACGTAGTCGTGCCTTTTGAGAATGTCAAGCACGTGAAGACATCCTTTGGTGCTAGTGATTTCCTTCTGTAGATTTTTCTGTATTGTTCATCCAGCTTATTTTACTAATGTATCTTTTCCTGATTTCAGTTTAATTATATTTGGTAACCATCAATGTCTTCTGACCCCATAGCGTAAGTTTTGTGCGATGCTGTGGGGCCACTCGAGGGTACAGTCGTCTGGTCATCTATGCTTCAAATATTTTAGAAGCAGGCCACATATAGCTCACGGCACTGGACATGTCACAAAGCACAATAGATTACATTTGTTTTGCCCATAAAACTGCAGCTCTCTGCAAACATGTGAGACCTGGGTGTGGTACAATGAAAAGGACTTTCATTGTACCCCTATTACGTTAAATAACGGAACACAGTGTTTTTGTAGGAAAAGGTAGGGAGTGGATCAAATAAAGAAATGACGAGTAAAAAAGTGGATAAAGGATATGGGAAATAAATGAGGATAGCAAGAGAGAAATGACTGATGGAGAGAGAGAAGGTACCCTTAATCTCAGTCCCTTAATTGGATGCTATACAGCAGTCTAATTATTATCAAAATCCTTGTTGACCTTATTACACGTGTCAGTACCTCGCTAACAGGAAATTGGAACTGCAGTTCATTCATTTTTTCCCAGTAACTCCAAATACACACCAAGAACGAGATTTATTTTCTGCCATGTTGGTATCGTCTCTAGTTTTGGAACCTAGCTAAGAGTAACAAAACCCCAGGATTCACAATTGATCACGAACTGAAGCTTTTTATAACATCCTGCACACTGGTAACGAATGATATAGTCAGTGAATGTCCTGGAAAACATATCTGGGAATCATTATAAAGTTTCTCCTGATTCATGGCGTGTGTCAGGCTAGGTGCGCGAGGCATGACGACGTATGAATACACAACAGTGCCTTGCTGCCCTTTTCTTGGAGAGGCGAGAGTGGTATTGGCAGGAAGGGGGGTAAGAATACTGAGTTAAGAGGAGGAGGTAAGTATATTAAGGCGGGAGGAAGACATAAGAATGCTGAGGCAGGAAGGGATAAGATTAATGTTTTAGGTGAAGCTGTGAAGAACAGAAAAGTATTGGCAACCAGGAACAAAAGAAAAAAAGAAGTGTTATGACGTATATAATATTTTGTGTCCAACATGGGAAGTAAAGTGTATATTTGGGACCGGGAGCAGAACAACAGGGAGAAAGAGGAGAGTGGGAATGAGAAGGGAAAGCTTGGAGAGATGTAGGGAGGATGGGTAAGGACTGGTGGGGAGTGGGAGGGGGAAGTGGCTGGGTGAAGTAATGGGGATGGGACGGAGGGAATGGTAGGGAGCGTAGGGGTTGGTCCGTGGCGGAATGGGTGGAGCTGGGAGTGTGTGTAGGGTGAGTGAGCAAGGACCTGACAAGAAGAGATTAGTGTTGGCGTTATTTTGAGGTTATATTGAGATGATTTCAGAGGGCTTAGCGTCCTCCCGGCCCGGTCCTCGACCAGGCCTCCCTTTTGTTACACCCCCCCCCCAGGAAGTAGCCCGTAGCAGCTATCTAACTCACAGGTACCTAATTACTGCTAGATGAACAGAAGCATCAGGGGTGAAATAAACTCTGCCTATTTGTTTCCGCTTCCACCGGGGGATCGAACCCGGAACCTCAGGACTACGAATCCGAAGTGCTGTCCACTCAGCTGTCAGGCCCCAGGATATGTTGTGGCGTTACCCCAACATATCCCCAAACATTGCAGTACGTTTGGGATAGTGAAGTAATAGTGTACACATGAACGGTGGACTGTGGTGCCCCAGAGAAGGTGTTGAGAAGCAGTTTAGTTTTATGCATTCCGTTCTTTTGAGAGTTGTCACAACGAACGACATACAAATTTTTAATCGAAACAGAAACGTTAGTACCCAAACCACACCACTGAACCTGACCTTCCGATTCATAAAAAACACTGAGTCGCAACTTCTAATAGTACTCTGTAATTTGTTCGATTGGGAACCTTAACGTACAAATTGAGACACATTTACTGAGAGGATGGGTTGGGTTATGACGTTTATGAGTGATCAATGATGAATGTCTCTGGTCTTATCTGAGTTGCAATCCGAAATATGGATCACAGGCTCCGCGAATAATCTCTTCAGCTCATTGTAACCATCCCCCAGGATGATATCTTTCAGCTTTGTTTTGCAAATAATGAATTTCCTATAAACACAGATGACTTGCTTTCACGTACGAAATTCATTACTCCTGTATCTTAAAACAATAGATTTCTAAATTTTAGCTTCTTTATGCTCATCTATTGGTTATTTTACCAAGTTAAGTAGAGCTTTGAAATCAGCTTGGAGACGGTATATTGCAGAACCTAATGCAGTAAAGTCTTACTAAGGTGTTATCGTAGCTTCTTGTGTCTCAGGAGAAGGGTGTGATTATGTTTTACAAACTGCATGTTTTACAAACTGCATGTTTTACAAACTGCATGTTTTACAAACTGCATGTTTTACAATCTGCATGTTTTACAAACTGTCCTCCAGATATATAAGGATAATATCCTTGCCGGCAAGTTCGCAAGACTACACGTGTCTATGAATGATAGTTTCAAACTGGACTTAAATCTTACTTGAACCATCTCTGCGTCTTCATAAATTGCAAAATTTCTCCATCTTAGTTTACTGAGACAGGTTTATAGGTGGAAATCTGGCGAAGTCACAGCGGAAGTGCCTTATGAAAATGTCATAAATTTTATGAAATATATGATCTAGTTACTTGAGTCAATGATTTAGTATGTTGAGAAAAGCTGATGGAACTTATTCGGATCATAAAGCATTCGCCTTTTGACTGAAGATATGTTCAAACAAAAATGTTAAAACGATCGTTGTATAATCTCTAAGTATACACGGATATACTTACAAACATTTCTTTGATTATCATTATGTAACGAAAACAATGAACATATCTTAAAACAGTGAAGGTATTTAATACCCACGTTACCAACTTGAGGTACTGAATGTTACTGAAATATTTCAGAAGACACCTCAAAATACTTGTAATGATCAGAGTTTAAACACGAAAGCATGAGAGCATCGTAAAAAAAAGAAAAACGCTGGAGGATTTAACCTGAGCTTAACGTTGTCCTGAAAGCTACCAAGTTTATGAGACAGCAACGCGAGTATATACACGTAAGCGAGTATTAGCTAGGCTTTATTATAACTTGAAAAATCTTCAGTATTTTTTCCCCAACATCGTAATATTATTTAATAAAGGTAATTTTGGAAAGGTTTAACACCTTAATCATCATGCTCTCGATCAGTAGCCTGCAGATTGACATTAAATTAGACACTTCTGAATTATAAAACACAGAAGGCCTTCCAGGAAACCTGCCAAATGTGTACCAAGAACGTAAAGTCAGGAAGAAACTCCAACAGAATCTAATAAGAAAGCAACGTCTGTCGTAAATCTTGAAAAGGTTTAATAAGAAGACAAAGTCCGTGAGGGGGAACTTCTACTGGAACGTGGTAACTTTGCCGGAGCCAGGCTGACTCTGGAACATGCGTGGTAATTGGGCTGGATCCAGGCTGACTCTGGAACATGCGTGGTAATTGGGCTGGATCCAGGCTGGCTCTGGAACATGTGTGGTAACTTGGCAGGAGTCACGCTGGCTCTGAAGGTAGTGTTCCCCGGGGTAGCTGCAACGCTTCTTGGCTGCCAATACGTGCTTCTTATCTCCTCTCCCTCCAATACTTGGGAAACTTCCACCACCAGCAACTCGGGCTTATTCGGGGTTTTTATTTGCCATGATTGGGAAGTCTTTGGAGGGAATTTCAACATTATATTGCACTACAACATTCTATAAAATTTAGTCGCAATAAGAATAGTAATGTGCTTTCCTGTAATCTGTCTCTGCTCTAGTTATATAATTTATGTTCTAGTCATCGGTTTGGTTGATAAAGAATGTCGAATAAATTTAATATATGTTATGTGTTCTTTAGACATGGCTAATATCGTCTAGCACGAACCACAGGTGTGTAAACACAGAAGTAATATCGCCATCAGATGAAGGGTTTTGTTTACTAGTTCGCTCAATTTTCATGCGCATTTTATGCCAATTTTGTATTTATTATGTTTTTCTTCCTACTTTTTTTGCTCTCCCTATGCTTATCTATTCGATTTTATATTCACAACAATAACAACATTGTCATTCACTCTTTCATTTGCTGATTAGAAACCAAGCAATTGTGTCTTGTTTCACTTTGTAAGTTTTTCACTTCAGCATTTCCTGTCCCAGTCGCTGCCGTTTTCTGACCTAATGGCAATGGAATATTCACCAATAGTTCTCCTTGTGAGCCTTCCTTCTTGCAAGACCTGTGTTGCATAGCATAAAGCCGAACTTCTGACGAGAAGTTCTGAAAGTATTGAGAGCTTGAAGTATTGGGCTCTCACAAGAGTATTAACTCAGCTGTTTGTTGAGAATACAAGATGCACGTTGTCTCCGTCCCCGCCGGACTACCCCTTAGGACGAGCGAAAAATTAGTGCAGATTTCTCGGTGAAGTATGAAAGTTAAATGAGGTGGCTGGAAGAGCTACCCTTGGAGTCTGTCTATTTGTCTCTCTCTCTCTCTCTCTCAGAGAACCTGCATATTGTTCGGTGCGGGCTGGCGACGGAATGAAGCATGCTCTTTTTTTTTGTCCCACACGTCGGTATTCTTGGAGAAATTCTTAAATTTGTAGACTCTATTTGGAGAAGAGCACCTGAGAAATTGCCGAGCAGTTGAAGGTGACAGTCAGTCGGGAATTCACCATGGGTTCTTGTGGTCACTCGTCGGCTCAAGAGAGGGAAAGAAGGAGGGTGTCTTCTTCATTTACAGGAATTTATATATTTTCCCAGAAATATTATGATTTGGCTGTCGGATCCCAGTAGTCTTCTTGGCTACCCGGGTTGGTTGGTCATTTTGGGGGACTCGAAAAAGAAAGTTTTGGGCTATCTTCTCGCTTGTAAATGTAACCACACAATCTAAGCACTTTCTCTCTTCACTTTTGTTTCCTCCTGATGTACATAAACCAATATTAAAGAAATGCTGATAAGGGAATAAATGGTTTTATTAATTATAAAGTAATTGCAAATACTATTTAGTTTACATTTAATGAAACATTCGATACAAAGCTTTTTGCTGTGTTTTTAATACAAATGTTTTTCCTGAATATTTGTGTTTCTCTCTAATTTACATCTGGATTGGATTTTGTTTTTATTTCAAACACGTGTCACAGTACGTTTGTAACTAGAGAAATTAGATAAAATTAGAGGTAGATGTCACGCTATAGGTCAAAGGCAACTGTCTATCCAGTGCCAGCAATTGTGTATCCATGTGTCTCGCATCTTCCACGTGTCCTGCAGCTATCTATGCGTAGTGACATTTGTATAGCTGAAGTCTTCGTTATTGATGATTGAGGAAAAATTAATAGCGGCTTAAAAACAAAGCTTTGGCATTTATGCGAGATTTAATGCTTTTGTATTGATATCTTTACGGTAAAGAATAAATTAATCTATTATCAACAGATCTCTCATTGCAAATTTCTAGGAACAGATTTTCTAACAATCTTATCCTCTGCAGGATGCAATATTTAGAGAATGACCTGCTGCTCATTTATCTTGATATTCGCACTAATTGTAGGAATATATGTATCTATATAAACATACATACATATATATATATATATATATATATATATATATATATATATATATATATATATATATATATATATATATATATATATATATATATAAACTTTCACAATTGCAAAGTGACAAACCGGCTCATTCAATAACGTATATCCATTTAATGGCGTCGATTCTGCACTTTTTCATATTCCATTTTTTACACACACTGTTGATCCAAATTCCGCTATTGTGCCAAATCACTTAGACTTATATTTTCTATTCAAATGTGGCAATGGGTATTAATAGTACCAGTAGAAGGTACAACAGCAGCTGTATTATAGATCGCCACAGCTTGAGCAGAACCGTTCTGTTTGGCCACGTGATTAATTTAGATGGAGCCACAGACGGTGCCAAAGTCCGGTTGTTAACTGACCACATTCGAGGTCATTAACTCATTCATACAACGTTCTATGGTCCAAATACGCAGTTGTAGCTCGAAAGCAGAATTAAAGAAGTTTCCAGTTAAAAATATATGTCACTGCATAACTCCATTGATGTAGTATGTGAATACATCTGGATTCACATACATCTCCAAATGTATTCTGGAGATGTATGTGACTTCTCTCCATGTAACCGATGACGTGAATGACTGTCAGAATCATTACAGTTAATTATGATTTTGGAGTAGAAGGGGTAAAATGATGTTTAATCAATTTATTTGACTCAAAGGTATTCTGATCATCCGTGTATAAAAAGCAGAATATGATATAGTGCGGAATCGAGACCATTAAACGAACATATGTAATTGAACGAGCAGGTTTGTCACTTTGTATTTGGGGAAACGCTTTGACGAATAACTATATAATTTATATAATATAATTTCGCTGAAAATGTAGCTCTCGTTTACTGGTGCCAGTCAAGTTAATTTAGACACGGTTTGGGTTTAATGGGGACGTCCTGACATGATGATATTCCATAGAGTTTGCGAGGGACCACGAAGACCTCTTACTTCAACTATGGGTTGAAACAGTTCAACCCATCTGCCTTAGATTCTATTTCCATCTATACTTGCCAAGAATTATACGATCATATATATTTCACGAAGTTAATATGGCCGGCTTTACTTCTTTAAGATGCAAGTATACTAACTTTTAATATACTTCAATATACTAGCTTTTTAACTAGTATTTTGAAGACAGCTTGTCGGAGTCCTCGCATAATACTGAAGACAGTCTGTCTGGATCTTATAAGTGTAATGAATGCTGCCTGCCAAGGTCATGTCAGTACCTGAGAGCATGGGACCAAGGTCATGTCACTACACTGAGAGCATGTGACCAAGGTCATGTCACTACACTGAGAGCATGTGACCAATGTCATGTCACTACACTGAGAGCATGGGACCAAGGTCATGTCACTACACTGAGAGCATGGGGCCGAGGTGTTTACAAAATCCTTGACAAGTCAGGTGGAGGACACTGGATTGCATCGAACCCCTGAAGAGTCAAGGTATCAGGCGGGTGTTGAGATCCGTCCCTGAGGGAGAAGTAAACCTAATTCCAGCTAGTCTGCGCCTGGGTTCCAGGTAGTAAATTTAATTAAAAGGGTAGTTTGTGGTAATTACTTGAACCCGTGAATAGCCCTGTGCGTTTACCTCTAAAGCGTTGCTAATCAAGAGTGCTTTTTCCTGCATAGCAAGGCGCTGCAACGATCTAATTTTTTTCTTCTTTACATAAATATTCCGGGTCAAATTTTGACAAGCGTGGCTATGTAATTTTGGTTATGTTTTGTTTATATATTAATGTGTTAGAGGAGGGAGGAGGGATGACTTGTGGTTTGAGGGTGTTGGCCAGCCAGTGAATAAGGGACAAAGTGAGTTGTGGGAATAGCCAAATGTTTGAATTTGGGTGTAGGATGTGTTAGGTATGTATTGAGGAGGGAGTATTCTAGGGAGGAAAAGAAAGAGAGACGCTATAGTCTTAATGTGAATGAATACGAGCTCTTCGTGCAATTCGTCTGCTATCTATTCGTATCTGCAAACGTTTCATTGAATATCTTCGGTGGTAATAAAAAAGTGATAGAAATGATCAGATACTGTTTTATGCACATGTCTCACATGTGTCGTATGTTTTTTGTGTAATAAAATTGACTGTGTTTCTGCCTGATTGCAACTACTAAAATAATATTCCGAAGCTTCGTTAGTAGTGATAGAATCAAGTCATTAGTAATATGCAGGCGAGTTCAAGCGTAAAGCATTGACGAGGATTGGAAACATATAAAGTCTTCAAGGTATAGCATATATTCTAATGAAGTAAGGTAATTACCAAGTGAAAATGCTAAACCAATATGACTACATAGCACTTGGGAACGGAAATATGAGGCTCCAGTGAAGGAACGACGCCCAATTGCAGTGTATTAAAAGAACACTACTTACTCTACACCTCCCTGACTCCACTTTGTAAGCATGGAACTTCACAGTTATTTTCCCACCCATTCAGAGTGGGAGAACCATGGAGGGGATGGAAAGGGCTCAATAGGCGCGACATTTCCCTGGGATATAGCAAGGGGACAGGTTCCATAATAGCAAGAAATCTATGGGAGTTCTGAGAGCGACTTACACAGGATTATGCATGTCGGGGATGACAGTCAAAATAATATTCATACACAAGGTCTACGTAAATTGCTCCATAATTCAATAGGACTCAGCATCACCGGGGCCTTGCGCCTGCGCAGCATCACCGGAATTAGCGGGAGTGATGAGTGACTCTCCAATGGCAGAGTGGGAGGCTAGTGAGTGCCTTGAGTGACCACACGTGGCGACCATCTCCATGCACTCGTCATGCACTCACTGGCTGGTGGGTTGAGTGAGAAGGGCGAGCCCCGTCACCAGCTCATGCCAGTTATAAAGGCCAAAGCTCAAACTAAACGCGTCCTAACGCGTCAAACACCAATTGGAACTTTTGATATTGCAAGCGCACGAATACCACATAAAAGTGGATATACATATTCATATTCGAATTTTGAACGTTTTTGGCAGTTAATTCGGAAGAGAGAGAGTAATAAAGATTAACGTGGTATTCATAAAACCCCATTGCAGGACATTTCATATTTACATTTTCCGTGAATTCGTATTAGAGACGCATAATGTCTCTCTCTCTCTCTCTCTCTCTCTCTCTCTCTCTCTCTCTCTCTCTCTCTCTCTCTCTCTCTCTCTCTCTCTCTTCCGTAGTCTATTTACACGAAAATATTTATTATCCCACCAGCACGCTTATCATCCTTGTGTGTGTGTGTGTGTGTGTGTGTGTGTGTGTGTGTGTGTGTGTGTGTGTGTGTGTGTGTGTGTGTGTGGGGTAGTGTTATCAACCATCGAGGTGGAGAAGATACGGGAGAAGGAATGGTAATGACTCTTAACTCAAGGAGAACGCTGAGTGCCTCAGATCGAGGTGTGTGTGTGAGAGTAGATTTAGGGTTTAGAGAGTTGGGAGGGAAGATATATGGGAGCTGGGAAGATGGATTGGAGTAGACGTGGAAGACAGGCAATGCAAGCTCGCAGTCTTACGTAGAAAGATTACGTAAATTGATTAACTAATCCCCGGAAGCCAGTAGTAAATTGGTTATCTAATCCCCGGGCTAAGTGTGTTGATGGGGGGGGGATGTTGTATTTGTTTGTGTAGTTGTGTATTGGTGAGGTTGTTGTATTTGTTTGTGTGCAAGTACAATTGTTTGTTGGCTGTATACTTGCATTCACTTAGACCTGTCTCTCTCTCTCCCACTCTACCTGTGTCTCTCTCCCACTCTACCGGTGTCTCTCTCCCACTCTACCTGTGTGTCTCTCCCACTCTACCTGTGTCTCTCTCCCACTCTACCTGTGTCTCTCCCATTCTACCTGTGTCCCTCCCACTCGACCTGTGTCTCTCTCCCACTCTACCTGTGTCTCTCTCCCACTCTACCGGTGTCTCTCTCCCACTCTACCTGTGTGTCTCTCCCACTCTACCTGTGTCTCTCTCCCACTCTACCTGTGTCTCTCTCCCACTCTACCTGTGTCTCTCTCCCACTCTACCTGTGTCTCTCTCCCACTCTACCTGTGTCCCTCTCCCATTCTACCTGTGTCCCTCCCACTCTACCTGTGTCTCTCTCCCACTCTACCTGTGTCTCTCCCACTCTACCTGTCTCTCTCCCACTCTACCTGTGTGTCCCTCCCACTCTACCTGTGTGTCTCTCCCACTCTACCTGTGTCTCTCTCCCACTCTACCTGTGTCTCTCTCTCACTCTACCTGTGTCTCTCTCCCACTCTACCTGTGTCTCTCTCCCACTCTACGTGTGTCTCTCTCCCACTCTACCTGTGTGTCTCTCCCACTCTACCTGTGTCTCTCTCCCACTCTACCTGTGTCTCTCTCCCAATCTACCTGTGTCTCTCTCCCACTCTACCTCTGTCTCTCCCACTCTACCTCTGTCTCTCTCCCACTCTACCTATGTCCCTTCCACTCTACCTGTGTCTCTCCCACTCTACCTGTGTCTCTCCCACTCTACCTGTGTCTCTCCCACTCTACCTGTGTCTCTCCCACTCTACCTTCGTCTGCTAGCAATAATCTCTCTCAAGTACGCATCGCTGTGTGCAAATCGTCGTCTGATGAAGACACTTCGGTGCGCCTCACTCGCACCGTCACGGATCACGAGTCCTCTTAATTGGATCGTTTTAATTAATCGTCATCCTTTATTTGCTCTGGACTCGTCGAGGAGAGCTGTAAACATGTTTTCGTCTCAAATGTTGCCAAGATGTCAGTCCTTCAAGGAGGAGAATGTGAGAGATGTCTCTTTAATGCTAGTGATAATTAAATTAATTTAAACGAGGAAAGGAGGGATATTACGACGAGAATGCGCTGTCAGTTAGAAACTATGAAGCGAAATATGGTTATTGTTCATGAGAGGTCTTCAATTGTTATGGTTCCGTTTGGATAAAACTTTGTAGTTTGATGCTGTTGTTACCGAGGTAGTCCGGCCTCATCAACTAAGGATGAAAGTGATTACATCCACTCGTCACACCTGCAATTTATGGATGAAAAAAAGCTTTGCAAGAGATTCACAACGGATGACATTCGTTCTTTTCTTGAACAGTGATTAGTAAAAGGTCTCTGTTCGAATCCCAGTTCTATAATTGCTTCCGCAACGTATTACAAATTTAAATTACAAGTTATTGCTAACAGACTTAGACGCCTTATCTCCTAACTTACGTTTGAGAAAATTCCAGTTTTGAATAAATCAAATTTGTTAATTAATGAATGGGTGTTTTGGATCTGTCGCTACATGGAATGATCATACGCCTAAAACAGGTTGTACAACCTGCTGTAGGATGTGGTTAAGACGAGCCACTTAACGACTAATCGTTGAAATGTAAGTTTCGTCCTAACCACTCACTCAGACCTCGACAAAGCACTCAGGAGAATACGAAACACTTGGTGTAATTCTTTACATCATAAATTTCACAAATACATAAGCGTGAGTGTTTATCCTAAATAAACTGAATCCTTCTGGGAAGAGAGTACGCGTGAAGTGCGCACAACGTGAGAGCTTGACGCACTTAAGAGTGACGTCAAGTGGATAATCGCATTGGAAAACGTGGAGTTCGTCGATTTGCGAAACTCTGAAGAGTACTTAAGCCTTTCCAGTGACGAGATTGTGTGTGTTCCAGCCGAGAGTGTCAGTAACAAACTTCTTTACAAATTAAAGACATTTTCGAATATATTACAACCAGATGACACCAGAAGCATCAGCACATGAGACATGAGTAGCGTGAAATGCGTAACGCAATAGTGTGAAAAAGTTAGACAAATCGATAAAAGTGAATAAGAGAATCTGACAGATGTATACAACTCTTAACCATTTTCACTAAGAGTACATTCTTGCAAGTGTTACTATACTGCACGCCATTGTAACATCAGTCACCCTTCTTTGAGTGTCACACTCACCTGCACGAGGGATTGCCAAGCAATATCTTACTTACGTTGACCAAACCACATGCTAGAAATTGAAGAGACGACGACGTTTCGGTCCGTCCTGGACCATTATCAAGTCGATTGTGATAATGGACAAGACAATCGACTTGATAATGGACCGAAACGTCGTCGTCTCTTCAATTTCTAGTGTGTGGTCTGGTCAACATTTTCAGGCACGTTATTGTGACATCTGCATTTTATTTATGTTACGATGCTCAATTACCTAATGAGGCTGATGAAGCCCTAAGTCCCCGCTAAGCATGACAACCAGGGGTGGGATGAATGCTGAATTCCTCTCAGTGTATGCCCTCAGAGTATGCCCAATAGTATGCCCTAAGAGCATGCTCTCAGAGTATACCCCATAGATTACGCCCCATACCATGCCCTCAGGGTATGCCCCCACATTATACCCTCAGAGCATGTCCCATAGAGTATGCCCCTTCGAAAAAAATAATATTTACCAAAAGTGATTAATATCATCTCAATAAAGACATAAAGGATGAAATCAAGAAAATTTCCTTTGCAAAACCATGCGAGATGAACATGCAGGTCGAGACAGCATCAAAGTATGAGATAGAAGATGCAGCATCTGAAATGAGGTTGAGAGTGCTCGTCCGAGCTCAACCCACTTTGAAGCTGAACGAGAAGAAATCTGATAGAAAGAACAGGAAGAAAATATACGCAATATTGAACTCGTGCGCGACAATACAACAACGCTGAAGCGTTGTTTTATATATATATATATATATATATATATATATATATATATATATATATATATATATATATATATATATATATATATAATACATGGTCTATGTGGGCACTTTCTTCCGATCAAATCATTTTATTTGTGGCTGGAATTTGTATTCTAAACTTAGAGCGCTGCCTAATGCAAGGATATGGAGAAATTTCCGGTTCTCAAACCTTGGGTTCCGACACGTGTCATTGATTGCGAACTTGTGCCATAAATATTGGTATACTAGTAATAAGGTGATTGTTGGAGAGCAGGTTCAAGAAAATGCAGAATCGTCAGAAAAAATTATCCTCCACATGAACTTAACCAAAACTTATATAAAATAGGAGAATTACTTAACTCGAATTGGATTATCATTTAAAACTGGATTATCGTTTAACATTTAATTATAATTTAAAATTATTAACCATTTACATTTCGGTTGTTTAAAATTGAGGTATCATTTTTAATTCGTTGCTTATTTATAGTTTGATGATCAGATATATCTTGATGATTGTAATTAGATGATTATTTATAATTAGAATAATATATAACTGGACAATCATTTAACATTTATTATTTTTAAGTAGGTGACCTGCCATAACTAGATAATTGGGTGATTATAATTGGTTGATTATTTACATGGACTCAACGCTGCCAATGGCTAACAAACTCATGCCATTTACTTAGCCCATCACTTGATAGATAATATTGAATTAAACCATGACCAAAAATATTAAATTATTTTAAGGCACTTAAAGGCATTTTAAGGCCAACAGACTGGAGCACTTTGTGAAGAAGAGTCATATGCAAATTGCATTTCTTGAAGGGTGACGACGACTTACTGATAATTAATGTAATCTGAGATAATGAAGTCTGATGATTGCACGGGAAGAAGATAAACCCGGGACACGTTCTCGTGAGATTATGATAAATAATAAGAATGCTAATTAGGTTGATGGGGGTTCCTGGGGAGACGCACAAGGTGATGTATTGCTCTATCTGTCAGTTGAGAATATAATAATTTTTACATTACCTACATCCGTTTTACCAAGAAGGAAATGTATATTGCATATATATATTTTGAATCTTTTTTTCCTCTCCAGTCTTGTCGACGGAAATAATGTGGTTATAATTCGTTCGTTAGAAATAGAAATATATAATAGTTGATTTCAAGACGAGATTATAGTAATTTTTTTTATAAAATCTCTTAAATAATGAAAAGTTCTGTAAGTATTAAATGTTTCCCTCTTCTGAGTCTTATTTATTATACTAAAGAAAACGTCACAATATTTACCCTGTTACCAACTATTATGTAAACACGTCATGAATGGAAGAATGTACAAATCAACTATGATCCCTCAAATATTTTTATACAAAAATGCTTACAAATTCATGAGAGTATGTTTTGAACGCTTATATATCTAGCCAACGAGACATCAAGAAAACCATTGACTTTTATATCATTGTTACAAGAAAACAGTGAAGCGTATTGGGGTTCATAGGAGAAGAGCCTAGACTCCCATCTAATTGCTAATCAGACCAAACGGTACTTAAACCCAAATTCAGCAATGATTAGTCCAGTACTCATTTTTCATTACCTTTTCGTCGTGTGGTGTAAGAAATATATATATATGTATGTATATATATATATATATATATATATATATATATATATATATATATATATATATATATATATATATATACATATATATATATATTGTGTGCGCAGTCTTTCTTGTAGACATATATTATTGAATATGACAAAAAGGTGGGATCAATGACCGTAGCACGTATTTTCACTATTTTCTTGTTTTTCTTCACTAGAGAAGGAATTGGGAACAAAATTAACTCTCCAATGTTCATTTTACAATTTTAATATTTTATTATTTTATTATTATTGTAAAATGAACATTGGAGAGTTGATTTATAAATTCTTATCTTCATCTGCTTCCTTCATTTATTCCTCTGTCCTTCACTCCACTCTCTCTCCCTCTCTCTCCCTCACATTCTCTTTCATATCTCTCCTGAACTATTTTTATCCCGCTTTCAATTCCTTAAAGACTCTCCCTTATCCTTTTTTTCAGTGTTTATCCTACACTCCTTCTTCTATCTCCCCCACATCCTCTCTCCGAGCCCGATTTTTGCGGTTAGACTGGGAGAGAAAGAGGTAGAGATGACAAAAGAATGGAGGAAGGATAGGAGAGGGATAGAGACGGGGATACAGGAAGGACAGAGGAAGGAAGATGTCACTAATGAGACTTAGACAAACAAGGGCACTGAGCCGTGGCTAGAGTTGTTTGTCTGATGTCCGGGGAAATTAAACTAGACCCAAGATTACAAATCTCTATTCTCAAAACTATATTGCTGCGAATATAGAGGTCTGATACTAAGGAAATCATAGACAATCAAATTTTGGAACGACTAATAGGAAAAATCATGACCTCTGTGTGTGTGTATATATATATATATATATATATATATATATATATATATATATATATATATATATATATATATATATATATATATAATCTGGTTTGGGTCACCATTATCTCTGGCACGTAGCGGCAGTAAAGTGCCGAATCATCCAATCCTGAATACTTCATGTGTAAACTCTGCGCTCAGGAACTGGTTCACACTCAAAATTATTACATTAATTAATTTCCAGTCATTAGACCGTTCCTACCTGCTGGTATGAGGGTGCTGGAGTTGTGTAATTTCTTTATCTACTCCCGTGTTCTTAAAGAGTCTTTTATACATATCTAATTCAGCGTTTCCCATTCTATAGTAGGCTGACGGCAGCCGTTCTTCCTTTCATATATAAGTCCATACAATGAGCCACTTACTTCCCTGTGCAGATACCTCCACCACATGCATAACTTATATATCTCATCTGTATGACACTGAAGAAAGTTCTAAAGTTACGCCATCAGGCGAGTAATCGAGTTGAAAAATACGAGTCACGAGGAAGACTAATGAAATTAAACGCTGTGTCACAGGTAGAGAGAGAAAGCAGGAAATGCACATTCATGAGAATCAAAATATTCAGGGGAAATGAGGGGATAGACCAAGACAGTCACTCTAACGTGCCTGCTAGAGTGTCACGTGCCTGCTAGAGTGCCTGTTAGGGTGTCACGTGCCTGCTAGAGTGCCTGTTAGGGTGTCACGTGCCTGCTAGAGTGCCTGTTAGAGTGTCACATGACACTACCGAAGGGACACACCGAGAAACAAAGGTACGTGAATGAACCACAAAGATGTTAGAAGGAGCTTCAGGAGCGGAGTAGTAAAGAAAATTAATAAACTTGGACACTAAATACTGCGGTAGTCTCCGTACACGAATATATAGATGAAGATATGAGAGAATTTAAAGGGTTTTGGAGACAATACACCAGTCGATTAGAGTTAAAGAGACAGGACCCAGGAGCTTGAGCTACACTATCACAAGAATAACTGAGTACACGCATAAACACGAGCTCAATAAAATCAGCGTACCCAGAGGGTATGTACCTATCAGGTGCCAAGTACTTTGTAGTTTCACTCCTATGAGTGCAACCTTGGGTAGTCCGCTAGTTAGGAGTTAATGAGGGAGGCTTCACATGTTTACAAGGCGAGGTTTATGACCAGAGGGCTCAGCAGTACCTCATTACCCGGTCTCTACCACTCCTAAAAACACCCACTACCACCAACCACTACCACCAACCCCTACCACCTCAGCAACCCCTACCCCCGCACAACCGCTACAGCAATCAACAACCAACCCAGCAACCACCACCACAACAGCTACTAACACCATAACTATACAACCACCATAACCATTCATAACCCGAAGAGCAAAGTCGACAAAAAATCGATCTTCGAAAAAGTTAAAACACGAACCAGACACAAAGGGTCGAAAATGCCAAGGCAAAAAGACTTCATTCTCAAGTAGGCACTGTTAGGGAAGCACTGTTAGGAAAGCACTGTTAGGAAAGCACTGTTATGGAAGCATTGTTATAGAAGCACTGTTATTGAAGCACTGATAGGGAAGCATTGTTATGGAAGCACTGTTATTGAAGCACTGTTAGGGAAGCACTGTTATGGAAGCACTGTTAGGGAAACACTGTTATGGAAGCACTGTTATGGAAGCACTGTTATGGAAGCACTGTTATGGAAGCACTGTTAGATAAGCACTGTTAGGGAAGCACTGTTAGGAAAGCATTGTTTGGGAAGCACTGTTATGGAAGCACTGTTAGGGAAACACTGTTATGGAAGCACTGTTATTGAAGCACTGTTATGGAAGCACTGTTAGGAAAGCACTATTAGGAAAGCACTGTTATGGAAGCACTGTTATGGAAGCACTGTTAGGAAAGCACTATTAGGAAAGCACTGTTATGGAAGCACTGTTATGGAAGCACTGTTATGGAAGCACTGTTAGGGAAGCACTGTTAGGGAAGCACTGTTATGGAAGCACTGTTAGGGAAGCACTGTTATGGAAGCACTGTTAGGGAAGCACTGTTATGGAAGGACAGAGCCTACACTCATAAGGTCTACAACAGCAGACCTAATGTCAACATTCAACTCTTCTGACAGCAGAATAATTTAATTACATTATAATAAAGAGGAGTTGAAAAATAGAAACTGACACAGTGCTTTCCTGTTACCTAGCAGTAAAATAGGTACCTGGGTGTTAGTCAGCTGTCACGGGCTGCTTCCTGGGGGTGGAGGCCTGGTCGAGGACCGGGCCGCGGGGACACTAAAGCCCCGAAATCATCTCAAGATAACCTCAAGATAACAAAAGAGAAAGAGACAGACAGACAGACAGACAGACAGACAGACAGACAGACAGACAGACAGACAGACAGACAGACAGACACAGACAGACAGACAGACACAGACAGACAGACAGAGACCAAGCATGTTTTAAGAGGAAGGTAAAGATATTCCCCTTAGCACTAATTACCCAAGTTTTTTTTGGTAAATACAATGAGGAAAATAGATTATGGTCTTTACTAAACTCCTTTCTTTAATTAAGGAAAAATGGCGAGCCATCGACCCATCACCCGTAAAAGGATACCACAACTCAGTCTTCATTAAGACATAGTCCTTAATTAAGGCTCAAGGCTCGACCGTTGCCATACAGATATGTAAGAGCCAGAGGCCAGAGGACAAGAGCTACTGGATGAGCAAGTTTGGTATGCAGGTTTTGCTGCGGCTGCCTTCCTCCTTATCTATTATTGTCGCTCTCTACTGGTTTGTTACAATAATGTGCTATGCTTTGTATTAGTGTTAGCCCTCTCACTTACCCTTGATTTGCAGCACAGGAGGAACTATTTATCTTGAGGATTACCTTGGAGGAAGTGTTTATGGACAACATGAGCCTTGCTTCACCTCTGGTTAGGTACGACATAAGACCTGCCTCAGCTCTGTTTAGGTACGATATAAGACCTGCCTCACCTCTGTTTAGGTACGACATAAGACCTGCCTCACCTCTGTTTAGGTACGACATAAGACCTGCCTCACCTCTGTTTAGGTACGACATAAGACCTGCCTCACCTCTGTTTAGGTACGACATAAGACCTGCCTCACCTCTGTTTAGGTACGACATAAGACCTGCCTCACCTCTGTTTAGGTACGACATAAGACCTGCCTCACCTCTGTTTAGGTACGACATAAGACCTGTCTCACCTCTGTTTAGGTACGACATAAGACCTGCCTCACCTCTGTTTAGGTACGACATAAGATCTGCCTCAGCTCTGTTTAGGTACGACATAAGATCTGCCTCACCTCTGTTTAGGTACGACATAAGACCTGCCTCACCTCTGTTTAGGTACGACATAAGACCTGCCTCACCTCTGTTAAGGTACGATATAAGTCCTGCCTCACCTCTGTTTAGGTACGACAAAAGACCTTCCTCACCTCGCACAAGTTACCTACGCTATGAGCTGTTCTCCTGGAATATAATGAATTCTAACAAAACTCTCGTAATACGTGTCTCAGTGTATTCTACCATGTTATCGTGATGTGTTTATTCAGTATACTGTCATATTTCTCTCTTTGCGCTTTTTAACTGCATTTCGGTTAGTAAATATTGTTTCTTAACTCGCAATACATAAACAAATGGATATAGAGCTAAACCCTAGAACAATGTGAGAATGTCTGTCGTGTTATAACTACGTTTCAATGCTTTTATATTTTATTCCAGCTGCCAAACCCACTTTGCAAGCGCTTACAAACGTTTCAGAGGTTAATTGAACGACACGAGGGTGTGTGCTCGTGCGTCTAGCCTGTTAATAGTGGAGCTCGCTGTACCAGCCCCTGACTGTACCAGCCCCTTACTGTACCAGCCCTGACTGTACCAGCCCTGACTGTACCAGCCCTGACTGTACCAGTCCTGACTGTACCAACCCTGGCTATACCTGCTCTGCCTCTTCCAGCCCCAGGATATGACATGAAGGGAAACAGGAGAAAAATAACAAACACAATCAAATCGAAGATACGTTGAGAGGCATTCTAGGATAGAAGGGTTGTATTTCTAACGTGTTGAGAGGCATGTTAGGATAAAAGGGTTGTATTTCTAACGTGTTGAGAAGCCTGCTAGGATAAAAGGGCTGTACTAACACTTTGTCAGTACAGTGACAGCGCTTGATTACTGTAAAACCCGGAGCTGGGTGCCAGCTAGGCAGCTGAGCTCTGCTGGGAGATGTATATAGTGCTGCTACATTAGCAAGCCCACTGATGTTGCTAGTAATATTCTGACTCGTTACCCGCAAACAAGACGTTCCACATTTATATAAAACTTGAATATTAAAAAAAATCTGTATTTTTATATTGTAAATTATTCATCGAGTAATTCAATTGTACAAATTGTATCGCACAATCTAATTTATCACCTAATTGATTAATTTTTAATGCATTGTGATAATTGATATATATACTTTTGATTTTAGTATCAACTATAATGTAAACTAAACTTCAATTAAGCAAAGCTTTTATTACTTAAGATTGACAGTGTCTTTTGGCAGTAGAGAAGACAAGAGTCTTCAAAATATTTTTGGAGAAGATTCTTTAAAATATTTTTGGAGAAGATTCTTTAAAACATTTTTGGAGAAGATTCTTTAAAATATTTTTGGAGAAGATTTTTTTAAATATTTTTGGAGAAGATTCTTCAAAACATTTTTGTCGACGTCTTTAGTACCGTCACCACAAGCATAACAAACATCAGTTCTGCGACTCATATTCTGATAAAGATCAAACACGACTTTTATACAAACATTAGAATTATAAATAAATAAGAGCCTAAATTGTAATAATATATGACGAGAAATCACCACCAACCAAAACATTCATTCTGTAAACACCATCAACACAAACTATCATTATGTAAACACTACCAACCCAAACTATCATTATGTAAACACCATCAACACAAACTATCATTATGTAAACACTACCAACCCAAAACATTTATTCAGCAAACATCTCCAACCAAAATTGCACTTTCCATCTCGCCTTTGTAAACTCCAGAGCCCAGCAGGTACTTTAACACACAACACAACAGACCAGACCGAAGCTTTACTATTCATTCACCTTTCACATCGAAAAGACCAATGTGAACAATCACATCTTTCACATCTATACACCCCCAAAAAGACATTAGTACACAATAAAATATGCAACAAAGCATAAATCTCGCCCCAGCACACACTACCCCCAGTTAAAATAACGAAGAGCCACTTCACCAACAAATACAATGCATTTTGCAGCGAGAAGAAAAGAATGTGGCTTAACTCTGCCGCTGGAGTTCCTCTAGCGCTCACTAAGGGGTCGACCACGCCAGCTAAGGCCTGAAAGCTTTCTAATTTGTGGGTTTGCATAATCTGTTAAATGCGGCGCTTTCAATGGGACCGGGGGGCCGAGAGAGTCTACATTTGGTGGTATAATAGTGTTTTGCGTGTGTGTGCTCATGTAGTGAGAACAATGTATTATAGGACTGTAAGACACGATAAGCCAGAAGTATACAAGCTTAGCTACTAAGCTTAAGTAGATGAGGTTAGTCATATAGGAAAATATGAATTTAGGAAGTGGTCACAGAGGGACAGAGTGAGAGAAGTAGATATAAAAAGTTAACTAACTGTACAAAAGCACAGTGAGTGTGAGTGTTATGTTATCCTTAATGTTAGACTGGATGACGAAGTGTTGGGGTGGAGGGCATGGCCAGTGTTGAGGGTGGAGGGTAAGGCCAGTGTTGGGGTGGAGGGCAAGGCCAGTGTTGGGGTGGAGGGCAAGGCCAGTGTTGAGGGTGAAGGGCATGGCCAGTGTTGGGGTGGAGGGCAAGGCCAGTGTTGAGGGTGAAGGGCATGGCCAGTGTTGGGGTGGAGGGTAAGGCCAATGTTGGGGTGGAGGGTAGGGCCAGTGTTGGGGTGAAGGGCAAGGCCTGTATTCGGGTGAAAGAAAAGGTGTATTTCTCTCGCATTTAAAAATTCAGAAATAATTACAAAATTACGCTGTATTTATAGGTCAGAAGAAGGGGGAAATCCGCCTCACCTCACCTCAACCCTCTTTCTGACAATAACTTTCTTTTAAATTACTTATAATAATGCTCACTTTACACCGGCGAGGGCCTATTACACGTTAAATACAATGTTTCCCAATTTCAAGAGTTATGAATAATGTCAATTTTATATTTTAAAGATACGGTGCGGTAAAAAAAAAAAATAACCAGGATTCCTTTATACTTATGGAGTTACTGTGAGCGGAATCGCCTTGTCTCACCCTCACTTGGAACATTACCTTTCTGTGGTCCGACGATCAGTGTAGCAGCCAAGCGTGGCATGAAAATTCTATTTTCTTGCTAAAGGATAGGAGATAGACTAAGTGAGTTATGTGCTTTAGGTGTAAACACTTTGGCCTTGATGGGGCGCATTATCAGTCTTTCCCAATCGAATCATAATTATAGATCAGAGTATTATCAATAGCTCATCTGCTTCATTAGGCCGTTCTAATACTGCACTATACATTTGGACTATTGTTGCATCCCTAACTACCACTAAAATCACTAATATTATAACACAAACTACAACTCAAATTATAAATACTGCACCCACTATTCATTACAAATAACGATACCTACAAACGTAGTCACCCATCCAAACACAAGCACTACCACACTCACAGTCTCCAGTACAAACACTCTCACCCTTTGCTTTGGAAGGAAACGTTGTAGGAAATAAATCCTTCAATAATTACTAGAGTTTCTTTAAATTAACACAAATTTGAGTAGCTTGATTGCTTTTCTTAACACTGTTAATAAGAAAATAATAGTTAGAAGAATAGAAAGCTTACACTATAAGAACAACAGCGCCAGTAATGTGGTTATTTAAGAATTGTCTCTAATGCAAATGAAACAAGCAATGTTGCTTCAGAGAAATGGAATTAAAGATCATAAAAGCTTCAGGCAAGAAGTCGCAGGAGTCATCTACAACTACAAAAGCGACTTAATTTTGAGAAACAGCTCAAGAGCGTCTAATTTATTTGCAAAAAAACACTCCAGGTATTTTCTGGCGCGTTTTACGCAACAGAAAAGTGCTTATAACTCGCCGAATAAATTAGTTCCAACCAAAGAATTAAAAGTACGAGGCAAATGGCGTTGTATGAGTGTGTGTGTGTGTGTGTGTGTGTGTGTGTGTGTGTGTGTGTGTGTGTGTGTGTGTGTGTGTGTGTGTGTGTGTGTGTGTGTGTGAGAGCATCACTTCATGGTTTCTCAGCATGAAGTGATGTTCGCCATGACCGCTGGCGTTGAGGTAAAAGTTACTTAAAGAGGTGTTGGCTCTTGCTACCACAATTGACAAAAAGTTACTCTCTCTCCCCCACCACAACAATGGTATGAGCAGCGTGGATGAAGGCCAGGAGCCGCCCCGCTGTTGGGATACAAGATGCTCTACTCTGGTTTATATGTTCAACCGCTAAGCCAGTGTATACCGCTCTGGGAAGAGATAACAACAAATGATGATGGAGTGAAGGAATGGCTTCCTACCACCTGGACCATCGTGCATGGAACACCAGCCTTGTAAAAAGAGATGTCGCTAGTTTTCCGACCGTTCCAATTGGATGGGTGTGAGACCTTAAGGCGGATATGCTGGAGGTCTACGTGAGGATTAAGTCAAATAAGGAGTGGAGAACGCAGATTTTAAACCAGAGATTTTTATGGTCAATAAAAGAATGATGGGTATTATGTGTGATTAGTATTCTAAATCATTATGCCATCAGAAGATTCAGAGATGATAGACGATGGTTTGAGGATAGATGCGTTCTTGGGTCTTAAAAGAATTATCGGTACGGGGACGGGCTCAGGAAGAGCTTCCAAACGTTGAGGAAAAGAATTCGTCGTGAGAAACACAGAAGATTAGGTGTTAAACCAATGAATTACCTTATACCTTATCGCCACGATTTTCAGGGTGTATTGGATGCGTGTGTCTCACGACCTTCTGATACTTATGGTAGAATAGGTTATAGAATTGAGGGGTGAAATAGTTTACTATTGAACAACGGTGCCTTGGGAACCATTTCAACTTTGTACGTAGTTTGTGCCAGTCTGTCTGTCCCTTGACAGTTTAACAACGACGGGAAGAGGGGTGGGGGGGGGGGGAAATTGTCAAAGTAGTTAAGGCTGTGTTACATAACGTTATGCGTGTTAGTGACTTTGGATGACTGTAAAAGTACCAGTCTTATGTAATCTCACCAACCCATTGTACCTACATGCAAATAAAAATTATTATTATTATTATTATTATTATTATTATTATTATTATTATTATTATTATTATTATTATTATTATTATTATTATTATTATTATAACCTATTACAGGCAAGCCAACCATATGGGGCTATCTGGTGCACCTGATTTGTGTGTGTGCTTACTCACGTGGCGTCCCATCACATGTGGCGTCCCATCACATGTGGCGTCCCATCACTTGTGGCGTCCCATCACATGTGGCGTCCCATCACATGTGGCGTCCCATCACATGTGGCGTCCCATCACGTGTGGCGTCCCTTCACATGTGGCGTCCCTTCACATGTGGCGTCCTTTCACACTCACTGAAGATAAAGCATATTTCGACTAGTGTTTGATTCTACGGTAGGAGTACGTCAGAACATTTAATGTACAACAAGTACAACAAAAACGTCATTCTGAAACCTAAGTAAGAAGGTATTCAGAGAGCTTTACACTGCCTACGTGAGACCAGTCTTAGAGTATGCAAGCATATTATGGAGCCCCTACCTAAAGAAACACATTAGGAAACTGGAAACGGTTAAAAAATTTGCGACGAGGCTAGTCCCGGAGTTGCACGGCATGAGATATGAAGAGCGATTGAAGGAACTGAACCTGACGACGCTAGAAAAAGGAGGGAGCGGGGAGATATGATATCAGCACACAAAAATAGATTGACAGAGTGGAACTAGACGAGATGTTCACACGGAATACCAACAGAACAAGGGGACATGTGTGGAAGCGGGAAACTCAAATGAGTCATTGAGATATTAGAAAGTTTTCTTTTAGCGTGAGAGTAGTTGGAAAATGGAATGAAATAAATGAGCACATTGGGGAAGCAAACACTATTCATAGCTTTAAAACTAGGTATGATATAGAAGTAGGACAGGAGTCCTACTTCTATACCATACCTAGTGCTTTAAACAGCCGAAGGCTAGGAAGGCGGGAACTAAGAGCAAACGCTCGATCCTGCAGGCACAAATAGGTGAGTATACATCAGCATCCAATCAGAAGAGCCTTCACCAGGCTTGACAAGGACGCTGTCAGTACGCTCATACACCATTAAGCTTCCTGAGGAGGAAATGATAATTGCAAAGAATCATAAAGTTGAAGATTTTCAGGAAGACACAGATTTGTAGTCCTTACAAATGGGTTGCGGAAGCACAGGAAGGGAGGGACTATCAGAAGGAAAGCGGCATGCCATTACGACTATATAGCATTTGGAATGGATCAAAATAAGAATTTGGGATGGGGCGGGGAAAAGGAAGGGTGCCCAACCACTTGGACGGTCAGAGACTGAACGCCGACCTGCATGAAACGAGACCGTCGCTCTACCATCCAGCCCCAAGTGGTTGGGGCCACAGGAAGGAGACAAACGAGTGAAAAGAGACGATGGGAAAAATAATTAGGAACTACGAGAAAATCACGTAATATTAATTTACCGGTAGATGAAGACGAATAGATGAAGAGAGGATGCGTTTGTTTAGTTCCAGCTGTCTCCGCTTAGTGGGAACACTGTGTTACCCCGACCAGCCCGACACACTGTGTTACCCCGACCAGCGCGACACACTGTGTTACCCCGACCAGCCCGACACACTGTGTTACCCCGACCAGCCCGACACACTGTGTTACCCCGACCAGCGCGACACACTGTGTTAACCCGACCAGCCCGACACACTGTGTTATCCCGAGGTCTTCCTCCTGACTCAGACGACTAGGCATTATATTCAACACAATTGTTGCGAGGGTTATCATATTCAGCATGAATTATTTTCCACTATGGCATGAATACAAAAATACAGTTGAACAAATAAATTTGTATTGTTAATCAAATAAAAAATAAGTTTAGGAGTCCATTGAGATATTAATTAATAGGGGTTAATGACATAATTTATAACATATATTTATATATTTAAAGAGTATATTTATTTATTTATTACAGATTATATTATATATATATATATATATATATATATATATACATTTAATACATTTATATATATTTAATATGTATTTATATATTTAATATACATTTATATATATAATATATATTTATATATTTAATATATATTTATATTACGCTCTAAAAATTAACGATAGGTTTATAAAATGAACTCTATGAATAATTCACACACACACACACACACACACACATACACACACACACACACACACACACACACACACACACACACACACACACACACACATGGTAATTTAGTCAGCAAGGGTCATTAAATTCCCGGATATTACATTCACAAGAGGACAAGCTTGAGCGGTCCGCAGTAATGAGGAGATTTTTATCATGGTGCACAATTTCTTCAGGTTTTGTTTAATGAAAGTCACATAAGATGAGAGTTCTGTCGTGTTAATAGCTAGTACGAGGGTCCTGTGGAGACCAGGGGCGTAGAAGGTGACGATGTTGACTACTGTAACACGTGTTGTGGTCTTGCTTCTTAATAGTTACTTTAGTCGCTGTTTATATCAAGCCACTTGTAGCTCAGGAGTATATACACACACACGGAGAAGTGTATATTATTTATGAGTGTGTATATACGTAGATTTAATGTCAGTCCTGAAGCTATGATCCTATGTTATGAGGACATCATCCTCATAATGCACCCAGAGTCAGCCAGTGCAGACTACTTATCATAAGCCTCTGTATGACTAACCATCCTGTGTGATGGGGATTTTTTTAGCATCACGTAGCTAGTTTTTTGACACTGTATTCCCCTTCATATAGTCTAGGGTAACTGCACAAATGCAGATGTACCTAATGTATTAATACAAAAAATTATCCTATGTTGCCCAGAGCCCTTGGATATTTTATATTGGCAGCGTCTCAGGCACAAGGTCTTAGTCATCTCTTATAAGTTAAGCTTAAACACGTCTTGTTCAGTTGAAATATTATACCATTATTTAGAAAACACACAAGAAATATAGACTGGATACTTCGGTCCCAAGCCGGGACCCTCTTCAACACGGTTCTATACTATATATGTTTTCTTCGAATGGCTTATATTTCGTATTATGTTTAATATTTTCGCTCAATAATGAAGTTTAACATGGTCATCTGAGCCCCTTGTGTCTTATACAGCCGCCTGGTCCAGCACGTGGTGTGTTCCGCATACACTAGTCGACGCTGGAATATGGAACAGTACTCGAAAGGGCTCAGAATTGTGGTTATTTAGCTAATGTCGGCCACTGAGTTGGCTTCAAGAGGCCGTGTTGACTACAAAATGAGCTTCCTTTGAAAATATTCTGCTCTACATGTGCTCTGTTTTTTATATCTTTTAAAAGAACTGACGGCTTCTTTCTCGCTCTTTCTCTGCCTCTCTCTCCCTTTCTCTATCTCTATCTCTCGCTCTCGCTCTCTTTCCCCCTCTCCTAGCACCTCCACTGGTTATTAAAGCAACGTTAACGAAGACCTTTCCCCTTGTTATGACGAGAGTCAAGTCCTTCTTTGTTCCTTAAGTGCGATGGTTCCGTTTCTTTTGTCCCAAGTTTTGTCTATTACACAGGCCGGAGGGCATCATTAGTCGTTTTGGACTCCCCTCGTCTATGGCGGGTCTCGCACTCTTGGACAAAGACTGGGTTTTTCTTTTCCCTTTGTCTGAACAATTTCTTAGAGTAATTACCTCTCTGGAGGACTTTTGATTGCGTGTTCCGCGATTATTTTTTGTCTTGTGATTTGCTTTCCTCCTTGATAACTCATGATGAGAGTCCCAGACTCAGGCAGTGATTATTATTTCGTTTTCTCTTTGTCGTGACTCTGCGTGTGTGGTAACTTGAGTTCTAAGGGACAGTTTATTAACGTGATGCTTCTGCTCTGATAAATCTAGTGAAAAAGCTTTTATTGTTCACTTAACAGCCGGTAAGATTGATTTAGGATTCATGTTAGGAAAATAGTATAATTCTGACTTGTAAAAAGAGAGAGCTGTTAAGCTGTGTCATCTCGGGGTTTCAGAAGTTTTTGTTAATGTTAAGTGTTTGTTACGTTGGACCGACTATGAAAGCTTATTAACTTCCACAAGCAGGTTTGATACCGATAATGTATATAATTCGATCAGATTAGCTATTGCTGCTTGCTACATGCATCCACGAAGCTGTTTTGACGACAGATGGGAAAATGAAGGATAGCGAATTTAATATAAAAAATAAAAAATTTAATATTTTATAATATTTCTTATATCGTGGGAAATAATTCACTATAAACGTATGTAAACTAACCCTACTATAAGCTTACAGTACTACACAAACATTTTTGAATAAAGTTATTGAATTGTATAAGACGACCTGTATTCCTGCTTCGATCGTCTTCACGTGATTTAACAATATCTGATTCTGCTTTGTTTCCATAGCTTTATGTAAGAAAATCGAATATATTTTGTGTATGTTCTTCCTGAAATCCTGTTCACCCTACACTATCACCTGAGCAGTCTCTTATTCCCCGTTGTCTTTGTTCACTTCTTCTTTCCATTTCCTGTTCGGGATTGAACTGCTCTCCGTTCATTTATTCTTCCCCTCTACCGTCTCGTGTTGCATTTCCCCTCCTGATCTTTGGGTTACACCTCTGTCGGTCCGGACTCTTTGTTAACTCAGCTCCTCCATCCCCGTCGATAAAATCTGCTTCCTTCCTCATTAACGTACCCCTCAGGATCCTCCAGGCCTTCGTTATTATCCTGTACCTTCTGTTTCCTCATCATCACCACTACGATCTTTCCTCAGTGTCATTATAATATTTCCCTTTGCTTCGTATTGTTATTATCCAGCTTTCTTCCCTTTACCATCTTTATTCTCCAGGCCCTTTCTCTGGAGTTTCTAGAGGTCGTAAGGTGACTACATCTTCCACTCACTTCGCCCATGTCCTGGTGAAATCTAAATGGACCTCGTTCGTTTGCAATCTAAAACAGCTCCAGGTGACAGTAGAGTGGTCATCGGGGAGGCGTTAACCCTCAACACACACTGCTGCTTTCACCATCTCAGACGACCTCTTGGGAGCTCTGCGATAAGACCTAGTTTATCAGTACCATAAAAACAGCGGATTGGAAGATCTTAGGCTTTGTAAGAAGATGGATCACACACTTTAGGGAAAACTGACCACTGAATGGGATGCAATTTTAGGATTCATTTGCGGGTGACGGGTGATGTTGCCCAATTATGTTAACATCTATGTCGAGACGCATTTGTATACAAAAGGTAATGACGCCAAACTAAGTACATAATATATATATATATATATATATATATATATATATATATATATATATATATATATATATATATATATATATATATATATATATATATATATATAATTCTACTAACAAGAGGATCTGCTAACAACTTCACTTCCAACAAGTTCATCACCAATTATTATTACCAATCTCTCATCTGCTCTAAACACGGTAATGACCACAAATTCTTGAGTATTATAGCAGTCAAGCGCCACCAATCACTACAAGGCACCTCGTTAGCCATGATCACAGGGGATTATGAAACCAGGCGCTGGCTTACCTTACGACCTCCCGTATCATTTAATGAGGTGTTACGTCAGTTTGAATTAATTCTCTAACAAACTGCATGCAGACGGCTTATACGTACATATGTCGCCAGCTAAACTTTACTGATGGGTTAAGCTCCGTTTTCCACATTTGTATATCTGGTTCCTGTATTTCTTGCTTCTCTCTTTCTTTTCTTCCTTTTGTATCTTGGCTAATCTCTTCCAAATTACTCTTCTTTGCTCATCGCCTGACTCTCTCTCTCTCTCCCTTTCTTTTTCTTTCGTATGTCGCTCTCGATATAGATAAATTTAGAATCTATTCTACAGCATGTAACTCTCATATAAAGGCACAACTTAAACGAACTCGTCTCGATCATCGACTAATACCCGTTACCGAGCTGAAGGAAGGATATTATGGAAAAAAACTCTAAGCCTGGATGATTACATAATACACGGAAGGGGATATGATGATAGGATTAGAGATTGGATATGAGGAAGGTGTAAAGGAACGCTGTCCAACCACTTAGACCATAGGGATTCGAACGTCCGATATGCAAGATGCGACATGCAAGATGCTGTCTCTGTGCCGAACACTTCAAAGGGTCGACACCAACGACTGTGATCGACTCTTGCCCATGCCCACGGATATGTTTCTAAAAAATATCTCTAAACTACAGACACATATATTTCAAGACACAGTGGCAATTCCTCAATATCACTAGCAATGGTGGTTCGCATAACGTTACTAGCAATACTAACTATATCATTAGCAATACTGGCCACATCACCATTAGAAACGCTTGTCAAAACATCCCTAGCAACACCGATTACATCACTAGCTATAATGGTCTCAGCATTACTAGCAATACTGGTCACAACATCACTATACCTACGGAAGTTATACATGTTCAAAATGAAATCAGTCTCCTCGTGAAAAAGTTCTGTAACTAAGAAGAACACCAGACTGAACAGTGACAGTGAGCATCAACAGTAAGTGTAAATACAAGCAGAAACAGCGCCAGCAGCCACGAAACTGTTGACACTGTCCTGTTAACCACAACAACAACAGCAATAACAATAACAGAACGCGGAAAACGACCAGGAGCACGAAAACTTAATTTTATGCTCGAGACAAATCTATTATGTGCTAATATTAGTTGTAATAACACTTTTAAAAGTGCTGTATTGTTCATGTTAGAGGTCCTTTATAAATCATAGCTGACAAAATTATTTGCTTAGTAAATCGTTTGATCTGATCATTGCCTAACTAGATCATGTTGCGAATATAATGTTATTTTTAGAATAGGTGATTGCCCTATGGCAAGATGATTCCCCTATGGCCTGAGATCCAGACGAAGTACACCATCCCAAGGTCCATACGTGGTTTGCCAGCCACGTATGGACAGGAGTATGGACGAACACGGAATCAGGTATTCGAACACAAGTTCAACACCTGATTCTGAAAACTAGGCTCACCAGTCGTAGTTGCAAATAAGGTCCACTACTCGGGGATTGGAACGAAGTATCTTACGTATACCTCCAGACGAGGAGTAAGTTACCGGGAATCTCAGAAGAGGCCTACTACCGGTATTCCCAGAGTAGAGCCACCATCCGGAGTGCCACAATAAGCTTTGGGTGCTTGCCGTTGGACCAACCTTGTATCTTGTTCAGTACAATAAAACGAGTCAAGTCGCTCTTCGTCCTCCCACACCTTCATTGGCCTTCCACCCTCCTTCTCCCTCGGTCTTGTCCTGTCCTTCCTCTTGCTCTATTTACAGATGAAGCAGCTGTTGTGATGGCTGCAGTTTGTTTTGCTTTTGATTGCATATATTTCTGGCTATTTTTGGAGGAGATATTTTTTCTAGCGTGGTGCTGCAACTGCGGGCTCTCAGTTGTTTCTCCTGGTGATGTCAAAACAGGCGGGGCGGGATGGTGGACTCTATCACGTGCGTCATCCTGGTGATGTCAACACGGGGGGCGGGATGGTGGACTCTATCACGTGCGTCATCCTGGTGATGTCAATACGGGGGGCGGGATGGTGGACATCACGTGCGTCATCCTGGTGATGTCAACACGGGGGGCAGGATGGTGGACTCCATCACGCGCGACATCCTGCAGCAAGCGGGCGACCGGCCACTCCATCACACACCATTTCCGCAGCTTCCTGGTTCGCTACTCCCCAAAAACAAAACCTGAGTGAGATCGAGGCACGATTTTTCTTCTTCGCTGCGTAAGACATCCTCCTTCTCTGTCAGCGGTGGCGTGTTTTTCCTTCTGGCTTTGTTCTGTGTGTGAGAGTCTTCGACGTGTTGCTCTTTAAGTCCTGCAGTTGCTTGTCACGCAATTCCCTTTTTTCGCAAAAATATAGTCAGCCATTTCAGCTATCTATTATACTACTGATTCCTGTAAATGTTATAGAAATAGTGGACCGTATATTATTTGTATTTATATTTTTTGATTTGTGACATTTTAACTCCTCGTAGACTAAGAGAAATTATCTTCAACATTCGATAATATTCAGTTCGGAATAATATTACAAACAACAAACAATCATATATTGGCTTCTTTGTCACATTACTATCTAACCTCGTGTCAGTTAATGGCCTCCCTCGACAGCTTTCAATCATCTGACGTTATCTTATTTGTTACCCTGCAGAAGGTGGCAGTTGGCATCTTCCTGTATCCCTCTGAGTTTAGCTCCATCAAAATGTTCGTCTTAGTAACTTTTTTTTCTAAACTACCATCACTCGATTCATACAGCCTCTAATGTCCCTCATGATCACCTTGAAGCACCTGGTGTCAGCCGTGTTCACTCTCTCTTATATTTAAATCTCATTTCTGCTATTTTCCTGCCATCTTATTTTTTTTGCAAAAAAACCTGTGTAAATGATCATAATGCAACAGGTGGAATTACTCAGCATCTAACAGTGAATAATCTTTAGATTTTCCTCCACAGATGGTCGTGGCGGCACCGGAGGAACAGGAACGACGCGGCGTGGGGACCCTCGATACCTGGATGTTATCAGAGAAAGGCCCATCAGGGTGACGGTCAAGGTCCTGGTTCCCGTCAGAGAACACCCTAAGGTAGGTACCGACGGAGAGGGACCGACTACGGGAGGATATATATGAGGGTGTGATTGTCTCTAGCGGAGAGAGAGAGGGAGGGGGGGGAGGCTCTTGGGTAATAAATCCTTAGGATTGGAATTAATGCGATTCATTGAAGAGTAAATAAGAATGTGAATAATTAGGAAGGCAAAACACCGAAAACTTAGCTCATTGACACCATCTCATATGTAACCACAACATCACGAAAGTCACATTAATTAGCAAACCACGCCAGTTTTTATGGATCTTATGCGGTGCACAAGCTCATGAACGACTCTCTTGTTGGTGGTAAAGAAA
This sequence comes from Procambarus clarkii, assembly GCF_040958095.1. Taxonomy (NCBI): domain Eukaryota; kingdom Metazoa; phylum Arthropoda; class Malacostraca; order Decapoda; family Cambaridae; genus Procambarus; species Procambarus clarkii. Next base: position 9,732,708 of record NC_091232.1, read on the forward strand.
ACAGCAACTTGAGGTCACCTTCCAATTCAATTCTTACCATGGAAAGCTCTCCTTTATCAGTCCGTCCTCCTAAAGTTCCCCAACGTCAAGAAAACGGTCAAGTTAAAGGGCCCTCTCTTAACCTACCAGAGGACCCAAAACAGAAAACGAGATAGTACGTCACTTTCGCAAGCAGCTTTCATATTCTAGTACGACAATTGTTTGCCTTATGTGAGGCATACGATCGAAAAGCGACGTTCTTTGTAGGACAGGTTGCTTTTATGTACATGTATGTACACATACAGTTTCCATAACTGGTGGGTTTCAATAGACAAAAGCCTTAATTACAGAGATCGTTTGTGGAAATATTGGATCTGGTGGCAAGGAAATGGATCCACCAACGTAGCTTTAAACACGCTTGTGATGAATCATTTTGGGAAGTGGCTCCTCATTGATAAATGGTCGTGTTGGAGAACTTAGAAAGTGTAATTCTTCCAACTTTAAAGCAGGAGGAGCGGGTCTCAAGATGATGATATAGGATGAAGAATGAGTGTGGGTGGGGCAAGGTGAGTGAACCACTGAGTGTTTGTGTACCGGAGAACATTGGGTGGATAAATTAAGCCCTTTGGGTTCGTTCTTGACTCATAATCTGGAATCCGGGGTTCGAATCCCGGGTGGGATAGAAATTGTTGGGCATGTTTGATATCACCTAGTGCTTGGCGATGCCCAGCCACTTGGGCTGGACGATAAAGCGATGGTCTAGTTTCATGCTGGTCAGCATTCAATCCACGACCGTCCAAGTGGTTGGGCACCATTCCTTACCCCCGTCCCATCCCAAATCCTTATGCCGTCCCCCTTCCAAGTGCTATATAGTCGTAATGGCTTGGCCCTTTCCCCCTGATAATCCCCCTCCCCCTTTGTTCACCTAGCAGTAAATAGGTATCCGGAGTTAATCAGCTTATTGTGAGGTTTCATCCTGCTTAGGGTCAGTAGTTCGACCTTGTGGGACCCCTACATAAGCCTAATGAATATCTAAATACACATGCTGCCTGTCCCCGACAAAATAATAAAATAAATTAATCGAGGAATCACCATTTAAATACTTTTTATTTCGTTTGGAATAATTATTATCTGATTATCGCTAGCGCATCACGCTATCATTTAAACTAATGTAAATAATGCAATGAAATCGGATAGTAAATTTGAAGAAGCTGCGCGTACCCTGAGGCACTCACTCTCTTCACATTATCGATTCGTCCATTTCTTTAGGTTCTGTAAGTCTGAAGATGGTTAAGCGCGGGCATCTTGTCCTTAATGGATTATGGCCGCGGGCGGTAATCCTGGAAGACGAAGTTGAAGGAGAGGAAAAATGGTCTTGAGAATGGTCTCAAAGCCTCTTTCTACATCAGTTCTCGGTCGTTTTGTCTCGTTCATAAAGTTGAAAAACGTTTTGTTATCACAAATATAACAGAGGCGAGGAAAGGTTAAACGGAAAGTTTAATTCTATATTATACTAAGCGATACGTGTAATATAAAATTAAACTTTCCGTCTGCAGGCGATGAGTGACAATAACGTGGCTAAAGTAAGTTGACCAGACCAAACACTAGAAGGTGAAGGGACGACGACGTTTCGGTCCGTCCTGGACCATTCTCAAGTCGAGTCGATTGACAATCGACTTGAGAATGGTCCAGGACGGACCGAAACGTCGTCGTCCCTTCACCTTCTAGTGTGTGGTCTGGTCTACTATGATGACCAAACCACAACTCAGAAGATGGAGAGGCGACGACGTGTCGATCCGTCCTGGACCATTATCAGGTCGTGTGATCCGTCTTGTGGTGGTGGGAAAATATCTCACGCTAATTATTGCACCGTTAAGAATCAAGTTGGATACACCAGATGATATGAAACAATTAGTACAGATGATAGGCCAACTGCGATACCTTCATTATTCCTCGTTTGCAAGTTCTCGTTGCTGGTAACGGCAGCATCCTCATAACGCGACAAATGTCTTGGTATACGTATGGTTAAAGACGTAGACGACGTTTGACTAAATGTCAAAATGGGACGAGTAATATCTCGCTTTTAATTATAGGAAATTGCTATAGTTGATCCTTAAACCAACTCTCGTATTATTAACAACTTATTTTGTTATATTTCATTGATTCCTGTGAAATATTGCGACTGTTGCTACCACTGTTTACGAGAGTGGATTTGGTGATCTTGTCACCCGGGTCAGGATTTATTAAGCACTTAACTCCTGCATACATACATGCACCTACACACACACACACACACACACACACACACACACACACACACACACACACACACACACACACACCACATTCGCACAAACGCATGCAAACATACACAGATAATTATACACATATTCAAGCCACCAACTATTAATATGAGAGCCACATGCCCACCAATCATTGAGCCTCGCCGGTAACGTATAATACTTCTCATGTCACAAAATGTCATTAATAAGGCACTTGCAGATTTTCTTATTCATAAAGTTGTCAAAGTTATTTTAGTTTTATCTTAACTTTATTTTAAGGTAAGATTTATTTATCTTAAAAAATATATGTAATATGTGTTTTATCTTCGTTTTGCTATGAAGAAGGTTTTCAAATAATATGGTTTTAATTGTGGTCGAAGGAGAGAGAGAGAGATTCACAAGATGAACGACTCACGATATGGAAGAAATGTCTTGCTGGTGTTCACGGCTGGTGTTCGCCGCTGGTGTTCACCGCTGGTGTTCACGGCTGGTGTTCGCCGCTGGTGTTCACCGCTGGTGTTCACGGCTGGTGTTCGCCGCTGGTGTTCACGGCTGGTGTTCGCCGCTGGTGTTCACCGCTGGTGTTCACGGCTGGTGTTCACGGCTGGTGTTCGCCGCTGGTGTTCACCGCTGGTGTTCACGGCTGGTGTTCACCGCTGGTGTTCACGGCTGGTGTTCGCCGCTGGTGTTCACCGCTGGTGTTCACGGCTGGTGTTCACGGCTGGTGTTCGCCGCTGGTGTTCACGGCTGGTGTTCGCCGCTGGTGTTCACCGCTGGTGTTCACGGCTGGTGTTCGCCGCTGGTGTTCACGGCTGGTGTTCGCCGCTGGTGTTCACCGCTGGTGTTCACGGCTGGTGTTCACGGCTGGTGTTCGCCGCTGGTGTTCACGGCTGGTGTTCGCCGCTGGTGTTCACCGCTGGTGTTCACGGCTGGTGTTCGCCGCTGGTGTTCACGGCTGGTGTTCACGGCTGGTGTTCACGGCTGGTGTTCGCCGCTGGTGTTCACCGCTGGTGTTCACGGCTGGTGTTCGCCGCTGGTGTTCACGGCTGGTGTTCGCCGCTGGTGTTCACCGCTGGTGTTCACGGCTGGTGTTCACGGCTGGTGTTCACGGCTGGTGTTCGCCGCTGGTGTTCACCGCTGGTGTTCACTACTGGTGCTCCTCCTCCCCTTCCTTCTCCTCTTCCTTTCTGGTCCTTCTCTTTCAATTGTGTCGAAAAGTTCTTCCTAAATTTTGTTGCTATGTACTTTTTTTAATTGTTACTTGATCCTAAGTTGCCTTCCTCCTGGTCATCAACAGCCGAGCATTTTGTTTTGCATTCAAATTTGTAAATATCTTTTATGATACATGCATTAATGTAAAAAAAACTTTATCCACTGAGTCTCAAGGACTATTTTTGTTTTCCGGCGTACAGTATGATTCATATTCATGATGCTGCTTATGCAAAAGCCGCGTATAATGCTGCAGTCCTCATTATATATGCAATAGGGACACGAACGAAGATGTGAAATATACAACGCTGCAAAGGCAATTTTTTTTTTACTTGGACTATTGGGCACAAACAAAATATTTACAAGACTATTGGGCACAAAATTCCAAGAAATAACAAAGTTTATTAATTTGGTAGATATGTTGATGGAGAGGTGGAAGATAATATTGTTACTTTCTGTACAGCTTGTTAGATCGTTTAGTACGTGGCTCGTTTTGATCTCTGTATTTCGACGTGTTCCCCCCTCCCTTGATAGTCAAAGTTCGGTGTTGTATGAACACCTATTTGACTGCCCCTCTTTCCTAAAATCACCCTTTCTACCTCTAGCCTTCCCCACGCCACAGTATCGTCCTTTTCTCCATATCCGTCCCTCTATCCACACATCTGTACACCATCCACACATCCTGCCACTGTCCATATACTCGCCTTCTACTTCCAGTTGTCTCATTTAACACAACGCTGCATTTATTTTCACTATCTTCCTATTCCACATACACACATCCCTCTCTCTCTCCTAGGCATCACCCCATAATACACACTCACCTTTCTCACTCGTCTCTCACGCCTCAGTTCAAGGTCTGTGGCATCTTCTGGCAACAGTGGGCCCTCCCTTGGCATGGTTATGTTTCCTGCTTCATATCTAACTCTACAAACACCGTGTTGGGAAGCTTTTAAAGCCCTGCTACTTGGCAGCGGCTACAGAAAGCCTGCTTGAAATAGTTAAAACGCAGGTCCAAGTTTTGACAAAGGATGGCCACCCGCAGAGGGATGCAAAGTCTCATTAGGCCACGTTTGCTAATGGCTGTTCGTATTTTAAATGTTGGATGGCCTCAACAAACACATTGTGTGTGTAGGGAACTTTGTTGTTTTATTTTTGGCCTTCTTTGAGGGGGGAATACTCACCTGCTACCAACATGAAGGACTTCTTGGAAATGTTTGATATATGTTTAGATGTATAAACCTATGAAATAAGGTTAATATAAGGTTTTATCTATATATTATTTTTGGGGAAACAATGTAGTGCCTGGTAGAGCTCTGACGCCATATCTGTCGATGTCACGTGACTTTGGATCTAACAGATGATTTTTGTCATGACGCATCCGTAAGAACGGTTGTAATTGGACCACAGGAAGTCACCTGCTCTGTTTGATATCACAGAGTGACATCAAAGAGAGTCATTAGAGCCTTATTACCAGCGATCTCTAGGTGAAGCAGAGGAACAAGAGCACCTCACGCCTAAACACATACAGTCGGCGGTACAGAACTGTACCGAGATGCTCTGCCGTGGTACTAGAGGGTTGTTCCTCTGTTACAGTAGTTGATGTGAGACACTGTTGACCAGCAGTACAGTACAGTACCTAAACTACCAAGGATACAAGAATGAGTAACACAAATACGGGACCAAGGTTAACTATTTGCTTGGGAGATTGGAATCAACATGTCAGAAAAGAGTAAATCCAGATTTTGCAGGAGAGCAAATGGACATTCCCTTGACCACAACTAAAGTTGATGAACTTTAATAATAAGCATTTACAAAATGAAACTGAATAACTGCACTAGCAACGATTCCCATAAATAAACAGTCCTTTACACAAACAATAAATTAATCAATACCAGAGTAAACATTTATTTATTTATTTATTTATTTATATATTTATTTATTTATTATATAAATTACTTTGTCACTTCCAATCGTTCCCACTCCCCTTCTTTCGTTCTCCTTCATTCAGGTCGAAGTTTATAATCATTATTTATAAATGAATAAGTTTTTATAACTATACAAATTCAGAAACTGTAATTCATACAATTTCTGAGAATTTATAATTGTCTTAGTTTACACATTTAACAGATACGGTATTAATTTATTCCAGAAAAAAATATAGACTTAATAACCCAACATATATCATTAAATTATAGTCATATATTGTATAACAAACAACAACGTCACTCTCTTCTGGCTTTCTGCCTTTCTTTCACCCATTCCATCTCTCTAGCCAGCCTGTCCTCTTTTCAAACCCCCCCCCCCCCCCGTTTCAGCCGTTTGGTCTCTTCTCTTTCACCTGTTCCTTTCTTTTATCTAACTTACCGTTCTTTCCACTCTTCTAGTTATTTCCCAGCCCCATTATCATTTTCCATCTCTCCCCAAAACCCATCGCTTCACCCTTTCCAACGCACCCATTTCTTCTCCCTTTCTCAGACAACTTTGCAACAACGCGAAAATAATTACGCCATGAATCAAGACCCCCTGCTCTTGTCAACTCATCCTGAACGTCACTGGACATTCTAAATGGGCACCTTGTTTTAGGAATGTGTTTCGTCTTTTCATAAAATTAATCTGGAGATAAATATGGTTTGATATACGAATTAGCACATTGCCAATTGGTATAACGTTCCATATGTTTTAGTACAGTAGTGGGGGCAACAAATTTGTGTTGTACATCAAACTAGTTCAATTTTATAGCAATTTAGGCACGACATATACAAGGTCTTTGCCACATCGGCTGCTTATTGACACGATTCTTGATTTTTGCACCAAGTACGTGTCGTATTCCTACGTTGTTAACACATACATATGCATCAGCATATGAGAAAATAGATTATTTTCATGGGAGTAAAATAAGCAAGAGGAGTAATGACTATGTATTACGGAGGAATGACTGTCAGAAACGATAAGGACATATTCGTGATTAATAATAACAAGTTTTGGGTGATCTGAACGAGCGAGGCCAAAAGTAGCGGGTTTTGGTAGAGTCTTGGGTACCAAAAAAAGCCATTATAATAACAGCCTTACAAAATACATCACATAAATTCTTTCACTCTGCATGCTCTTGTGCACCGAGCAGTGCACTTATATTTTAGTATATAATATATATTTTAGCATATATATATTTAGCATATTTAGTATTTTATAGCAGTTAACAATTACTGTCATAAATGACAGTAATTGTTAACTTTAACGTGCAATTTTACCATTGCGTTAACCTATTGTAAACATACTATAGCAAATATACAATATTAATAGCCAATGTTTATGCGTGGTTTTGATTCTTTTGTTTTATTTCTCATCTTTTATAAGTAATGTATATAATTATTATAGAGTGTACCACTTCTAGGTAGGAAGGTGTTTATCTTGGTTATCTTGAGAGGATTTCGTGGCTTAGCGTCCCCGCAGCCCGGTTCTCGACCAGGCCTCCTTTTTTTATACATCCCCAGGAAGAAGCCCGTAGCAGCTGTCTAACTCCTACGTACCTACTTACTGGTAGGTGAACAGATGCATTAGGGTGAAAGAAACTCTGCTTAATTGATTCCGCCTCTGCTGGAGATCGAACCCGGCACTTTACGACTACGAATCCCGAGCGCTGTCCACTCAGCCGCCAGGCCCCGTCAGGTCAGGGGAGCGATAGCCTTCGAGAAAATTTCAGAAAATTTATTAGAGAGGATTTTTAGGTCCCCACTCATGTTTGTCATATGTTCTTTAGTCTTATCAATCCATTTTTTTATTAGACACTTAAAAGACGCAAATCTGAAGTTGATTCCAAGGATTTATTTATATAATTATTTTTTAGTTTATTTTCGTCTGATCGCCATAGAGTTTGTATGCATAGTTCACTTTTAGCGCTTAAATTCACAAACGATACTAAATCTGTGATGCTCTTCCAGAATTATCGGGTTTACAGCATCGGGAATCACCGAAATGTATCACTGTCCTGCAATGTAAACTGCTTGCATTACGGGTCCTAAACTCCACTACATCTTTCACAATTATCTTTGATAGTCCTTCTATGAGCTAGATGCGAGGTTGTGTCTTGATCATTTATTTGGACGTGGTTGATAAAATGTTTTCAAATTACACTTAAATAGAAGATATTCTTGGTTTTGTTGAATTAAATGCACAGTGGTGAGGATATTTATATTTCTTCTTGATGATTAACCACCTTGATAGGTCAGTACAGTGTCGCATCGCTTCATGCAAGTCTGCGTTCGATCTCCGACGGCCCAAGTGGTTGGGTACCGCTCTTTCTCGCCGTCTTATCTCCGCTCCTTGTCATCATATCTCTTCCACTTGCTGTATAGACCCTCGGGTTTAGCACTTTCTCCTATTAATTTCTTACTCTTGGTGATTCAAAGTCTCGGTGCTGCCTAACACATTGCAGCTTTATATATATAGATATACAAAATCCAACGTATGTATTCGATATGAATGAATCCCATTAAGGTGGTTACCTGGAGGTCTCGAATTTGAGTTACCAGTGATGAGCCGTTGTTAGTGATAAAACAGTTTACAGCTGGGCTCCACAGTGTATTCCTTCCCCCCCCCCTCTCCTTCTTCTGCCTTCCCCTTCCACACCCAACCACTTGGACTGGACGGTAGAGCGACGGTCTCGCTTCATGCAGGTCGGCGTTCAATCCCCCGACCGTCCAAGTGGTTGGGCACCATTCCTTCCCCCCTCCCCCCCGTCCCATCCCAAATCCTTATCCTGATCCCTTCCCAGTGCTATATAAGTCGTAATGGCTTGGCGTTTTTCCCCCTGATAGTTCCCTAGTTCCCTGTTCCATTACGATATCACAAGCACCCGTGCTCACCACAACAGCCACCCTTGATCATGATCCACCAGATTGTGGTAAACATCCTCCCTCATAACAGGAAAAGTTCGGTGATGAAGGTGATCACCAATTCAGATTTATTTACCTCCATGAACGCGACCATTAGCTGCTTCAACTCGACAAAAGAGTCTCATTTAAGAACTTTTCTTTCCGGTTACATCTGCCATTTCTGAGAATTTTTCTGTGATTATCTTTATGAAGTCTGCGACTCGTCTCTTAAGGACGGCGCTAAGATACGTCCTCCATATCTTATACACTTGGAAATTCCGAACTAAGGTTTCAAACGTGTTCGTGTGTGGATTTCAGCTTTGTTAGCATAAATTCTATTTTTTTTCTTGATTGTCTATTTAAAAAAATTAAGATAAATAATAATAATAATAATAATAATAATAATAATAATAAAAACTATATCAAGAAACTTACAACAATGCCGTAGTGCTTGAATGAAGGTGAAGTAAAGACCCAATATATGTACATAAGTATTAAAAACCTAATTTTCGGACGTAATCTACATCCTTTCTCAAAAAGCTGAATACAATGTTCTCCATTCTGTACAATCTTTCCTTCACGTTCGAAAAATATATTGTATATTGATAATACAGTTTATATGGTTAAATAACATATATTTTGCATGAAGATGAAGAAGAACTACGACCTAAAGAGCCGTAATAATCTGTGATATAAAGAACCTCTAATTTAACAGTCAACAAAGCAACCTTAGGTTGTATTATAAGGCAGATATAGTTAAGTCAATTAACAATGAAGCTGTAAGCTAAGTGGTTAGGATATTGTAGTCTAGCTACAATACATTTCGCTACAATAATAATACATTTTGCTACAATAATATTACCGTTTCCACTAAACGGTTGAGTGGAAACCATATGACTAGGGTTAATTAACTTTATTTAAGGAACTTATGTTTGGATTATTTTAATTATTAAATGTAATAAAGACACTAATATCCACTACAAAAGCAGATCCCGTCCCACTGCGCAATATACCCGAATTATTACTAATGTATTAACTCCAATTGTTATAAATTATCTAAAGAATAGTTTATGTATAAGACAAGATAATTAAATTGATATTATATTGCAAATAGTAGTTTATTTTATGCATGACATTAATATCAAACGTTCATAGAATTATTAATACAATTCAATATTAAGCAAGGTTTTATTACTGGCGTTTTTGTTTACAAGTTTTATATCACGATTCATAATTCCAAAACTATGAAAACTGATTAGCAGTATTTTTCTATATTTTTTGTATATTCGTTTGCCGAATAATTTGTTTTCAATATTTTCATTAGTACCATCACCATGATGATGATGATGAGGATGATAATGATCATCATTTTCATCCACTCATAAGTAAAAGGTAATTTTTTGCAATTAAAAAATTCTTATGTTAATAACCATTGCAACAATATTGATAACAAATTTAATAACAATAATACCAATAACACTATTAATAATAATAATAATAATAATAATAATAATAATAATAATTCCAATTAAAATTATAATACCAAATAATATTTACGTAAATTGTAATACGTTGTGTATTGAAACATACAGTGAATGCACTACAGCTTAAATCGTTTTAATGAAAGCTGTTATGAGCTTGGTTGGCTTATTGGGCGAGCATTACCGCTCGTGCGGGTTTATACGAATGACGGAAATTCCGAATCACAAATTAGAAGGTATATATATATATGCACAGGAGGACTGCTGAACCGATGCGTAAAATATTTAAAGGTACAGGAGGGAATCTGTACACATGTGAGGAATTCAAAGGAAAAAAGGTATGTGCCGTACTGGTGTTGGTACAATTCTAAGGTCAATAGCAGGTGTGTTATTCGGATGTGTAAAATTTAAAGACTTGTTGCACAGATGTGTAAAATTCAAAAGCATGGTACAAATGCTGTGTATGCGTAAAATTCAAAAGCTAAATAAGAATAATGAGCACAAATTTGAAAATAGCTACTAATGCTAAATATGTCCGAATATTAGGTGTGATGCTTTTCGTTATCATGGACGTTTTTCGTGCGTTTTTTGCTTAAATGCCGTGAGACTGGATCAGTAGATGAGTGCGTCACGGTCACACTATCGTCTGATTAGCGTGACAACTGCTCAAGCACTTGACATAACCCCACCACGGCCAGGCTACGCTAGTCACTACTCCTCCACTACTCTCTAAGGCTTAAGGATCGACCAGTTCCGGTGTCACAAAGAGATGGCTTACTGGCAGGCTTTTGGAGGTGTATGGATTACAGATCTACGTTGCATGAACTGTGTGTTGGGAGGGAATTTGATCCGGGGTAGCCCCAGAGACTGTGCAAGTGTTTTTGTATAAATTCGTTAAAATGAACAAACACCCAGAGTGTAGGTTCGAACCCTCAGCATGGCTCCTGTGGATTTGTTCATTGATATATGACGATAATGCGATTTCTTTGTGGATTCTTTAAAGTATTAGTTTGTGTTAGTTCTTTAAATTGTATTCTCATCGTCAGATGTTCATTTTATGTTGTTATTCTGACAGGAAAATAATTCATTGTAAAGTTATTTAAACTAACCCAAATATAAATGTACTAAACAGACATTTAAAGAGGTTATTGAAGTGAGCTCATGGGTTTAGTACACTTTTTATTCATGAGCTCAATAGTTTCAGTTCATGGGAATCATTACTCTTCCTGTTCATGGGACTCATCACTCTTTCTCTTCTAGTTCATGGGACTCATCACTCTCTTCTAGTTCATGGGACTCATCACTCTCTCTTCCTGTTCATGGGAATCATTACTCTCTCTTCCAGTTCATGGGACTCATCACTCTCTCTTCCAGTTCATGGGACTCATCACTCTCTCTTCCAGTTCATGGGACTCATCACTCTCTCTTCCAGTTCATGGGAATCATTACTCTTTCAGCTCATAAAGATTATTTCATTCTCATCACTAGATTCTGTCATTTTTTGCAGGTACCGTTTAGCAGTTAATCTGGATTCACTAATAGCTAGTTCTGGAAACTGTTTAATCCTCAAAATTGTGTATTTCTGGCAGACATGAGCTTCCATCCCTAAGAGTTTGGATTAGGTCTGTTTTTTGTTAAGGGTTTACAAATAGTATCGTCGTCGACTCTATTTGTAAACCCTTCAGATCGTCGTCAGCTGCCAAACACAGCTGACGACGAGTTTATAGCTCTTCGTCTCTTCCTTGTACTTTCATCATCGCCAAAGGGAAATAATGTAAACATGAACTCGTTTAACCTTCGAGTACTGAAGTGGAATATGTAAATTTACTCCTGTGAAGATATACAAGCACACAAATTTACAAGTGTAAAACTCCTGTACACAGGATACGAATCAAAACGAGGACTGGAACAAAACAAGGAATAGTACAAAACTAGGAATAAACAGTAAAAAATACATTATATAAATATAATGTATTTCTTACTCCCTTACTAAGTAAGAAATTTCATACTAAGAAATACATTATTTACATATTTTATGTTTTATCGTGTACGTGGAGGCAAGCTAAGAAATCTGAAGTAATTAAAGCACAACGTTCATCCGCCCCTAATGAAGCAGTTACTTGGGAGAGGGGGGGGGGGTCTCCACATGCAAGGACAACCCCCAGACGCACTGCAGGCATTTTCAATAATTTGGTCATTACTTAGTCGACCGGGAAAACTCCATTAATGGCGAATTCGCACGCGCGCGCGTGCGTGTGTGTGTGTGTGTTTACTCACCTAGTTGTACTCATCTAATTGTGCTTGCGGGGGGTTGAGCTCTGGGTTCTTTGGTCCCGCCTCTCAACCGTCAATCAACTGGTGTACAGGTTCCTGAGCCTATTGGGCTCTATCATATTTACACTTGAATCTGTGTATGGAGTCAGCTTCCACCACATCACTTCCTAATGCAGGCATTTTGTGTGTGTGTGTGTGTGTGTGTGTGTGTGTGTGTGTGTGTGTGTGTGTGTGTGTGTGTGTGTGTGTGTGTGTGTGCGCGCGCTCTCTGAGACAACATTCGGGAATGCCGTGATGAAAGGATGAAAAGAATTGATAAATAAATACAATTTAAGGCGAATAAAATCACCAATTATCATACAAAAACAATCATTAGTATACAAATACCACAAAGACACACACACACACACGTACTTATATTTCTTTGTGTATATGGCCAATATATCTACAATTTATATTAATCAGTAGGGAAAAATCTGCATTGGAATTTAGGAGACTTATCAAGAAAATTTGCAGATTAAATATTTTTGGGGAGTCTTCAAGACAACTCTGTGATCGCAAAGACATTATTTGTGGCTAAAATTGAGTGTTGGATGCAATTTATTAACATTAATCCTCGTTTTAGGAGGTAATAAAGACGATTTATGGGGCGACAAGGCCATTCTTGCAATAAAGAATAACGCACTCCAAGTGGGGAGGACAAATGCTGAATAATAATGACAAACTCCTTATATCCAGATAAAACTTTGGCCATTATAGTAATGAAGTATTAGACGTGGATGTACGTGTGTGATGGAGCGGAGAGAGCGAAGCTTGGTGCAGATCCTCTGTGGCTCACCCTGGCCACCAACACCCTGGTCACCAACACCCTGGTGATCTTGTGGCTCATCCTGGCCTCCAACACCCAGGTGAACTTGTGACTCATCCTGGCCTCCAACATCCTGGTGATCTTGTGTCTCACCCTGGCCACCAACACCCTGGTGATCTTGTGTCTCACCCTGGCCACCAACACCCTGGTGATCTTGTGTCTCACCCTGGCCACCAACACCCTGGTGATCTTGTGTCTCACCCTGGCCTCCAACACCCCACCCTGGTGATCTTGTGTCTCACCCTGGCCACCAACACCCTGGTGATCTTGTGTCTCACCCTGGCCACCAACACCCTGGTGATCTTGTGTCTCACCCTGGCCACCAACACCCTGGTGATCTTGTGTCTCACCCTGGCCACCAACACGCTGGTGAACTTGTGGCTCATCCTGGCCTCCAACACCCTGGTGATCTTGTGTCTCACCCTGGCCACCAACACCCAGGTGATCTTGTGTCTCACCCTGGCCGCCAACACCCAGGTAATCTTGTGTCTCACCCTGGCCACCAACACCCTGGTGATCTTGTGTCTCACCCTGGCCACCAACACCCTGGCCACCAACACCCTGGTGATCTTGTGTCTCACCCTGGCCTCCAACACCCCACCCTGGTGATCTTGTGTCTCACCCTGGCCACCAACACCCTGGTGATCTTGTGTCTCACCCTGGCCACCAACACCCTGGTGATTTTGTGGCTCACCCTGGCCAACACCCTGGTGATTTTGTGGCTCACCCTGGCCGCCAACACCCTGGTGATCTTGTGGCTCACCCTGGCCACCAACACCCTGGTGATCTTGTGGCTCACCCTGGCCACCAACACCCTGGTGATCTTGTGTCTCACCCTGGCCACCAACACCCTGGTGACCATCCGTGTCTCATGGTGTACTTAACCCTCTGGTTCTGTAGATATCGGAGGCCACAGATGTTGGACATTTCTGTGGAATTTGTTTAAGTACAAAATTGTTTATTACAGGTCGTGATGTCGCATGGTAGAGAAAGACAGTAAGAATAAGTGAATAGACATTCAGTTTCGTCGTCTAATATTTAAGGTTGTCAGAGTACGATATCAAAACGGATACGAAAACTCCCCCGTTTAGCCTTTTAAAACTTTCCGATCCACTACAGATAGAGCTGAGCATTGGCTGAGAAAGCTGTAAAGAAACTTTGAAATATCAGCGCTATGATCGCCGCTATAACACAAATGTTAGAATACATGTTAAGCGTGAATACTCTCTCCTCGCCACTTTCTGTCCCATCCTGCATGTGTGTATATATTCTCTACTGGGCGTGGGCCAGTCTTGTCTCCATGGGATCAAGTAATCACATCCTCCGGTCTGGCATGCAAAGCACAGCGACCACAGAGGCATTATTGTCACAAGCCTGCCACAGCCCAGTTTCCCAGAGGAACAAAGAGCAACACCGAATAAAAATGTTGGGGTGGCAGGACAAAAATATCCATACGGATTCAAGGACAGTACAGGTGTTTATATGATCTTTGGGTTAAGTTGTACAAGATTATAGGACTTTAGTAAATCATTCAAATCCCTGTTGTTTGTAATAGGAATACACTCTATGGAATACACTCTATACACAAGAGACACAGGTATACTAAGCAACCCTTAAAACACAAGAAAAACCTTCGTTATCCCTTACGAAGCCTTCTACAACTCAATGCAAAACCATACTTATGCTATAAATTTAATACTGTGTCGTGTTTTTAATATATTTTGAAGACAGGTGGCCAGACTAATACAAAACCTTGTGTGTTATACTTGTAAATTCGCATTTATATTTTTACTGGTAAAAATTTGGTTGACATTTTGCGTGTGGTAAAGGTGGCGTATGTGAGGTGTGGGACCCGTGGGTCGTGAGCAGTGTCCCCAGGGGAAGGGGTTGGGTGTCCCTAAGCCGAGCAGAATCTACCCAGGCCGAGCAGGATTTACCTCAGGCCGAGCTGAATATACCATGACCAAAAAGGTATTCCCAGGCCAAGAGGGGATTCCCAGGCCGAGCGGGATGTACCCAGGCCGAGCGGGATGTACCCAGGCCGAGCGGGATGTGCCCAGGCCGAGCGGAATGTACCCAGGCCGAGTAGGAAGTACCCAAGTCGAGCGGGATATGCCCAGGCCGAGCCGGGGTCACGCACCCTCCCTAAATACTCATTATCCTCCCCCATAACACCGCGTCTCAGTGCTTACGTCCGCTGCTCTAATGTGTTCTCTTGTTTAGCCCACAGCTCCTTTCTTGAGACTTTCTCCAAGAATTTTAAGATTGTAGAGTGTGCGTATGCAAGCGTCCGTGAGTGTTTACTTGTGTAAGTGAGTGTGTGTGTGTGCGTATTCACCTAGTTGTACCTGCGGGGGGGGGGGGTTCAGCTCTGCTCTTTCGGCCCGCCTCTCAACTGTCAATCAATCAACTGTTACTAACTACTAACTGTGAGTGTGTGTTCACTTCTCCTTGAAGATATGAGCATGCGTGTGAGGACTAATGATAACAAACTCGCCGATAACTTGTGAGAAACGTCTAGGTAGCTCACACACACCGCAGATGGTCGATAACCCAGAACAGTTACTTACATTATGTGTTTAGTCCGCGTTGTGCTTTCTTCTTGACGTTCCCGTTGCAGAGTCTTCAAAATATAAAGTGTAAAAATAGACGCCGCAAAGTTTTCGTGAGGAGGTTCCGTGGAAAGCAGTCATGCAAGGAGGGAGATTAAGTTTATCATGCAAACAGCTTCAGCCACTCTCCCAACTATCTTTAACTTTGCCACACCAACTTCCTGGGGGTCGTTCTTAGCAAGTGCTGTCAAACATTTTTCTGAGGTTAACTTCCCTGCTAGAAAACTATCATCTGGTATTTCGTGGATATTTGTCTTGTGAAGTAATTATGAAAAGAAGACACCAAAGCCGGGAAGACTATGTAGCACCTGTTATCGTGTGAAGGATTAATATTCGTGATGGGAATATCTATAAGGATCTTTGTCTGTCTTCGTTGATGATGACTATACGCGCATGTTTGATATACTGTACCATTTAGTAGAGCTAATATTATCCTGTTTGTAGTCGGATTTAATTCTCAGAGGTATATAACAGGTTCACAACAAAGATTTCATAACCACGTACGTTAGTAGGTCTTTAATGATGTGTGCGTGTGCTTGTGTGTGAATAACTAGTCAGACATGGTTAGAAGGAGAGGTGATGCAAGTCTGGAGCTTGAACGTGCCTTGAGCTGGTCTCTGATTTTAATTATTGTTTATAGACTCTAATGAGCTTTTAATTACAAACGTGTATACGTGCCAAATAATGCAAGCCATCTTCTTCAGCTGATTTTCACTTATTTTATTTTAATTCGAGGTTAATTTTTATTATCAGAACTTTATATGGTGTTATTATAAATCTCGTAACCACAGCAGATATTCCTGTTTAATTTATTGTTCCTGTTTAATTCGTTAATTTCATTTTAAGATTACTTCTCAAATTGCTAGACTATGTTAGCGAAATTGATGGATTTCTTGATCTAGGAAGGCTGTTCCAATCAAATTATGAATCGGAACTTCTTCACTAAGAGTAAAGTGACAGTAGAAGTGGACGGTATTGTATTTCTGCAATGCAATATTAAAAATTATAATCATTTTCCCTGCGGGTGTTATAATTTATAATCAAACACCATTAATAATAGCTACAATAATATGATTAATTTCCTCGAACATATGGATATTATTCCCAGTTTTATGTCTGTAACTAAGGTACACTAAAGCAATACAATGATAAGAAAATTAGTCTTCGTTCAATTTGAGACCATTATATGGACGGAAGGAAACCTCGTCAAAATTATCTTATCTTCTCTTCTTCGTCATACGTCAGACTGCGAGCAGCCGCGTCCAACAGCCTGGTTGACCAGATCACCAACCAAAGGCTTGGTCAGAGACAGAGCCGAGGGGATGTTGATCCTCGAAAACAACACAAGGTATCCGCATGGTATGTGCAGACTTGGAGCAGGAAATCTGTCTAATAATTTAATCTCTAATCCTGCACGCGATAGTCAGTTTTCAAATAGAGCCAACCATCAATAACTAATGTTTCCAAACTTTTAGACAGTTTGCATATCCAAATGTTCCATGGATTCTTTGAAGGAATAAAGCCCAAGAACTTGAATTTAGTAAATATTCTAAATCTGAAGCTTGTCGGGATACCTAGCCGTCTATCACGGAGTAGTTATAGATAACTATAGATAATTCCATACTGAAACACATCCAAACAGTTTCCAGCCAGTTTCCAGCCAGCTCAGGGCAGCAGTTAAATGGAATTGGATTCTTTTTGTGTGGTGCTAAAGAGGATCTAATAATTTTTCAGAAACACGATAGAGGGAAATGACTTTATTGCTTCATGTAATGGATGGCCCGGATCCTTTCTGGATGTTAGAAACGTTATTTATGTGATTTACACACACACACACACACACACACGCGCACGCACACACGCACGCACGCACACACACACACACACACACACACACACACACACGCACGCACACACACACACACACACACACACACACACACACACACACACACACACACACACACACACAAACACGCGCGCGCGCGTCTTTAAATTATAAGGTTTTGTCTGTTCGTGGTTGAAGGGTAGACGCTTGTGGCTACCTTCACTCAAATTTTCACAGTATTTGCTGTTGGGATCGTGCCCAACATGTGCGGGTCGAGATTAGAATTGAAGAGTACAACATCATAACCCCATATAGAAGGTAGGATAACATAACATAAATCCATGATTTGACAGACAGTGAGTCAGTCAAAATGAAAACCGAGAGTACATTACAATCGTACAGAGAACATACACATAGCATAAGAGAACAGATCTAAATGAAGAACAGGAAAGAAGTCATGGTAGGCAACATTACAGTAGGCTGAGGGCGTACTCCATCAAAAGTGACGGAACAAGTGTAACGTTTCCCAAGTAATATATGGAGAAATATCTTTGTGATTTGAAACGGTTGTCAGGTTCCAACCCGTTCTCGCACTAGCTTACAGTCAATATTGGCTTATTTAATAAGTGCATATGTGACATACTAATTGATTGTGAATATTTTAGTTTACCTTGAAAAGCTTCATAGAAAACACCGACCTCACCTAACCTTCTTAGTATGTTAAGATAAGCATCATATTGCTTCTTATTTACAATTATTACTTAACCTATCAACGGTATAGGTTAAGTAATACTTGTAATTACGAAGCGAACTGTAATTATGTGATCGAATTGTTTGTTTTCTGGCACCTACGAAGTTCCTGGAAGGTAAAATTGATGGATTCACCAACACAAAACATGACCTTCCCCCCCCCCACACTGGCCCGAAATACTCACTGCACATGAACGCACTAAAACGCATAAACACACACATGATGCATGAACACGTGACGCATGAACAAAAACACGAGGAATAAATGCATTCACGTGACGCATGAATGCATTCGTACGACACAAACGCATTAACGAAGCATGAATTTACTCACATAACGCATGACCGCACTCACATAATGCAAAAACACACCAAGACGAAGCGTAAACACACTCATGTACCACATGAAAATACACATGTTACATTTACGCACTCATGCGCTGCATGAACGACCCCACACGTCACAGCACAAACTCACGTGCCGCGTGAACGCACTCCACGACGCATAAACGCACTCCAGAGCGAGTGCCTGCCCGTATATACAGATACACTCCTGCAAGGCTGTGTATAACCTTCTCTTATGCATGTATATTCATCAAAGGTTCATCAGACACTATTGTCATCAAATCTGAATTTGAATACACAATTTCTGTGGCTAAGACATGTATATTTTCTTCTTCTTCTCTGGAAGCACGTTGACACAGTCTTCAGGCATCGCTCTACACACACACACACACACACACACACACACACACACACACACACACACACACACACACACACACACACCCCTCCTGCATGTAGTTAAAAATTAACGGGGAATTCAATATCCTCACTAATTATAGGTGCATTTGCGGCAGTTGGTGGCTGACAGGTACAGCCACCAATCCTTCTCACCTCACCTCTCCTCCCTCATTTCTCCTCTCCTCTCTCTCTTACCGTCTCCTCTCCTCTCTCGTCTCTAACAGTCTCCTTCCCTCTCCCATCTCCACTTCTCCCCTCTGCTCTCACCTCTCCTCTCCTCCTCCCCCTCTTCCATCTCCTCCCCTCACCGACCTGTCCACGCCCTCCTGCGATACATCTGGCAGAAAACGAATAATGTCAAAGGAATTCCTGGAGCATCAAGGCTCAAGCGAGTGTTATCAGTGGTGAATGGCCTGATGTGGCAAGGGAGAGTGAAGGCAAAGACAAGGTATAAGGCAGGAAAACTGAGAAAATATGATAATCATACAGATGGAGTAGACGAATGAGAAGGTGTGAACATACAATGTTGCATTTAAAATGTTGTAGTGAAATGTTGAGAGAGAGAGAGAGAGGGGGGGGGGCACGAGACGAATGTGATGAAGGGTATCTGCAGCATAGAGAGGTAGAAACAGACAGTATAAATGAAGCAACCCATCCTCCAGAAATAATAGTACTTATTGTAACAATTTGGTACAGTGCCTATGTAAAGCGATGGATCACCCGTAAACCACTTTGATGTACAGTTAATTTTATTGTCCCGTAAGGTAAAAGCCAAATTAAAATATTGCTAGACTTAATAAAGAACATATGTACTATATCAAGCCTGAGATAACGGCCTAAGACTACTAGGAGAGGTTAGGTTAGGTCTTATATATGTGTTCCGGAATTCTTATACATAAAAAGAAAGTTTCCAGTTTGTCCAAATTCAATAATACAAAGGTCAACGTTCTGGTGGTCCATCACTACATATGGGCACGTTCTGCCCAAAAGAGGAATTTTAGGAGGATGGGCTGGAATGGAGAATGAAAATTACATCGAAAAAGGGAATTGCAAGAAGGCAGAGTGAGGGGTGAGAAATAAAAAAGGTGAACAAAACATTTGTGGAAATAGAACGAGGGATTACATGGAAGGCAGTGAAAAGGAAAAAAGCTTGAAGAGGGTGATTTTGGTGGTTGTGTGAAGAGTAAGAAGTATGGTGGAGAGAGAGCGAGTTGAATGAAAGAGAATGGAAGAAGAACTGGGAGAGAAGAGTGGGAGGGTGATATAATAGGGTGCAGTGTAGGACGAGGGTGGAAATAGAGGGTGAGAGGGACAATAGGATGAGAAAGTTAAATGAGAGGGAGAGGGAGAAGAAACAAGAGGAGACTGCATGCTGCAGTTCCCAAATTAAAGTAACTGTCTAATATATCACACCGTCATCGCAAGTTGCCGCAACTGACAGAAAATGGTGTACTAAAATGAGCGAATCTAACCTAATCAATGACGCAAAATTTTATAGATAACAGAAATATTTGTGTTAGTAAGACCAAAAGCATTATGTAAATTTGCATAATGGTAAATGCAAAAATTATATTCAAAAGCACATATATAAGAAATTAAGCAACAGGATGAATGTCGGAGCACTGATTAAAGTTAATTAGATCACATTGCTGTTAGTAACAGCCCATCCTCTCGGCTAATACGACGTTATGATATGTTAGTAACCAAAGTAGCACACTAACGTATCGTACATTGAAAAGTAGCAGATCACAAAAATCCCTGTTTTCTTTGCATCTGTTGGTTAGGGTGAGTGGGTAGTTGAGGTTAGTGCGTTTCTGATTAGGTTAGAACGTGACATTTTGTACGTTGTGGCAAATCGAGAGAAAGGACTAGAAGTGGCTGCCTGAATTGTAGTTTTCACTTTAAGTCAGGAGAGTGGATGTTCAGGCTAGGAGGAGAAGGGGAAGGAGGCGGAAAAGGAAGGGGAGGAGGAGGGAAGGAGGGGGAGGAGGAAGGGAAGAAGGAGGGAAGGAGGGGGAGGAGGAAGAGGTGGAGGAAGAGGAGGAAGAGGAAGAGGAGGAGGAGGAGGGAAGCACTTTCTGAGAGTGGACGGGTCTAGTGGTGAAGATTTTACTTGCATGCAAGTACCCACCGTCTCGTAGACGGATCTAGCTAGCAATGAAACTTGGCATTAATGCAAGTAACCACCGTCTCCACCTCTCGCTCGCAGCAAGTGGGAGGAATATATTTCTTTGGCTTATCTCTGTTACAACAGAGAGAGCGAGGCAGAAATGCCCTTTGTTTCCAGGTGTTGGAATCTGTGGCAGCGAGAGGCAGGCGGGTTTGATACTGCCTTTGTTGATAATTCTTGGCTCTGTTTGGACGAAATCTGTCGAATATATTGCTTTTTTTACCGGATGTCTATAAGCCATATTGTTTTTCCTTTATATGATATTACCATTTCTTCGACCTGTAATATTTATGGGAATTATTACACACATTCTATTACTGGCTCATCATGAATTTATTGAACTGACTACGACTCTTGTAAATAAGGCCCTTTATAATTTATAGGAGGCACTATCCTCTTACTTCAAGAAGTAATTAATTCTAATTTCATAAAAGGTCAATATTATTAGAGACAAAAATCAAAAAGTTGTAAATTCATGACATTTAACATATATTAAATTCGAAAATTTAATGTAATTTCTAGTGTGTGAGAGAGCGTGATAAGAGTAAATTCAAATACTTTAAGTACACTAGGGTTAAAGTTACTGTGGCGTCATAAGTGATGATAGGAACATGAGAGCACGGAATACCAGCTGATCGTCGTCAAAACATAGACACGTGCACTGGTCGGTGGTATTGTGTCCTTGAGTTTGGGTACCCTGAAGGTTAAGGTTGAAGATTCTACGTAAGATTTACTTTAACACCTTAATTTACTCTCCTCTCTCTATATATAGAAGGGGTACCCTCTTAATTATATATATATATATATATATATATATATATATATATATATATATATATATATATATATATATTATACTTATGCACAGAAGAATAACCTTTCCTGTCTCCTGGAGTAAACTGTCCACTTCTGTCAACTCCACGGAGTAAATTTTCCTTCCCTCTGTCACCCTTATAGCATATCGAAGCCTCGGACATGGAGAGGATCAAGGTATTTGACACGTTTTTGGGTTCAGGCATCTATATTGAGAGTCTGTTTGTATGTGCTTGCATATGTATGTTTTGGGGTTAGGACATGTGACACGCTCACAGTCGTGTCATGTTGCGTGTGCCTCACGGTGTCCTGGTAAGAGGGTGCCAGGTAAGTTGACTACGGGCTCACCATAGCCCGTGCTACTTGGAACTTATTCCGAGTAGCTGAATCTATAACAACAACGGTGTCCTGGTTCTCTCCTGCCACCACACTACTGCTGCTGTTGTAATTGGTGTTTATGGTTGGCCACACACACCATCATTCGTCTCCATTAGGATGGATACAGGGTGTAAATTAGTCTACGGCGGCCTCCCCCACACACACACATCGCCTATCTCCATTAGGGCGGTCATGGGGGCGTGAAGTATCATAACGTTAAGTTTTTCACTCTGATTCTGTTGCACTCATCCTCACCTCCCGTACGAAACCATTTGGGCACGAAGTGTCAAGGTTTACAGTGTTTCGACACACAAATTGGCTCCACAGAGCGGCAACGAAACGTCGCAATCATTTGTCGACGCCCACGCCCCCCTCCCCCCCCATTCTCAAGTCGATTGTGAGAATGGTCCAGGACGGACCGAAACGTCGTCGTCCCTTCACCTTCTAGTGTGCGGTCTGGTCAACATACTTTAGCCACGTTATTGTGACTCATCGCCTGCATTTTGAGTTTTACATTGATTTTTTTGTTACAGATGTATTGATGATGT
Source organism: Procambarus clarkii (assembly GCF_040958095.1). Taxonomy (NCBI): domain Eukaryota; kingdom Metazoa; phylum Arthropoda; class Malacostraca; order Decapoda; family Cambaridae; genus Procambarus; species Procambarus clarkii. The sequence goes on from NC_091232.1 coordinate 9,755,515, forward strand.
TATTTACTCTCCTTAATCCAGATATGATTGTTAGTTTTGTGGCTGTTCTTAAACTAAATGATAAATTATGCAATTTTTTAGATGTACAGGAATTCCCTTTTCCTGTTAAATGACAAATGATTAGCATGTTTGAACAAGGGTGGCGAGCAAGGCTTTCAGCGACGTTGCAAGGAATGTTGTGAGCAATGTTTTGAGCAATGCCGTGAGCAATGATGTGAGCAATGCTGTGATCAATGCTGTAATCAATGCTATGAGCGTTCCTTTGTCACTTGTTATTTGAAAAAGAACACAAAAATTCTTGTTTTTTTCTAAATACATAAGAAAATATACTAAATTAAGTAAAAAAAAAATATTTATATATTTCAAGTGATTTTGAAACATTATCAGATAAGTACAAGACGGCAGTATGAGAGAGAGAGAGAGAGAGAGAGAGAGAGAGAGAGAGAGAGAGAGTGAGAGAGAGAGAATCATTCGGGTGGGACCCCTCACCATCTCCCCCCCCCCTCTCTAAATGCATCACTTCCTCTACTGTCCATTTTCCCTCAGAGTTCAGTGCTGCTGCTAGCCCGGAAATAAACGTAATAGCAAATGGAGCCAGGCACTCGTCGGCGGTCGCCAGAGGAGAAGGTCAAATAGGCGCGAGACGATAGAAAAAAGTTTTTAAAATTGGGAAAAATAAAATCAATGTTTATTATGTGACGAGTTACCAGAATAAGATGAAAAAATAAGGAGTTGACGATCAAAATTCTTTTAAATCGGAAATGAAGATAAAACAAAACAAAAAAAGCACAAAAAAACGAAAGTGAAAAGAAAGAATAGGCTAAAAATATAAACAATTAAAATAAGGGAAAGAACAAAGCGGGTAGGAGCGAGAAATAAAATATTAAAATCGAGCGATTGAGTAAACGACATGAGCGTGAAGGCAAGAACATGAGAGAGCGAATATGGCAGAAGAATAATATCGTGAGATATACACAATGAAGTCACAATAGGGTAATAAGTCTGTGGGAAGCGAGTTCGGACGGATTCCAGGTTGTGTAACTTTTAGCATATCGTGTTGAAGAGAGCGTTCGATCCCACCACATGGTTACCATGTGCATTTGCGGTGACCCAGGTTCGATACCCCAACCTGCTCCAGAGATTTCCTCTATGTCATGGGAATTCAAATCATATCTATTAAGTCCTGTGATCTTTATGTCTTCCCAAAAAAATAAGATAATTATGAGGAGACTGTGAAATCAGTAAGACTTTATAGAGCTTGGGTGGGCCAGGAGGACATGTAGCAGTTGGGATTGACCACCCATGATACGTCGAACGTCGTCAAACCACTTGGCGCGACGGGGGTTTGAGCGTAGACCTGCAAGAAGCGAGGTCGTCGCTATACCGACTAGCCCATACATACTGGCGCTAATTACTTGAGCAAATGCACAAATAATTAGCGCAAATATGCACACCTGCCAGGGTGATCGATGACATACCTGCCAGGGTGATCGATGGCACACCTGCCAGGGTGATAACTTTCGCAGGGGACACGAGTGGCTCGCCCAGGTATGATCACTTGGCTGGGCTGGAGATGGAGCGAACCAAGGCTGTCAGAGCCTCTGCAAACCAGATGGCGATATCATCCAAGGACCAATTCATATTACCTTGGGCAGCAGAGCTGTGTGAAAGCTTCAAGAACTCGTACAGTTTTAGTCTATCGTTCACCAAACTGACAAGTGATTCGACGTTTGCGTCAGGGCTTGATTCATCAGTGCGGAGAACGATGGAAACCAACAGTTGCGATAACTGATCATCAACACGGCGCAAATTAACAGAAACTTCTATGTCTGGACTGTCGTCTGTACGATGAACGTCTGCCGAGATCATCACAAAGGGTAGGAGCTCGAAGTTAAGCTCAGGTCCCACGTTTCGAGCGCTGCTGGTGTTCTGCACAGCATTTACCTCCTGAAGAATGTTTACGCTGCCAGGACGCTTAGCCTCTTGTGAGCTGACTACGAGCTGCGTCGACTGGGTGTTCTGGGAAGTGTCGGCGTTGTGCGAAGTGTCGGCTTTTTGCGAAATGTCGTCGCCCCTCATACAGACAACGTTCTGGTCGGGCCTTACGCGTTGCCGCCATTTTGGGAGCTGTACGAGCGTGGGCCTCAGAGGACGACCGGCGACCCGGGCGACTTTTTTGTCCCTGGTGGGTTTAGGAGGCATCTCCCACCAGGGGCGCTGGTTCAGCACATCCGGATAACAAAAGTACCGGACGGTATTAGCTGCGGAGAGGTTGAGTGTGGGCTGAAGGTCCCGGGTGCCAGGGCCCGCCGGTGACGGCGCGCGCGGGGGCTGGGGACTGTGTCTCGCGGCGCTCCCTAGGCTGGGGACAGGATTGGACCATTCGACCCTTAATGGCAAATTCTCTTTAAGCGTTGGGCTCCTAGGGAGGGAAGGACGTCTACGGGGGGATGGGGCTCTACGAGGGGATGGCTCCCTACGGGGGGATGGGGCTCTACGGGGGGATGGGGCTCTACGGGGTGATGGGGCTCTACGGGGTGATGGGGCCCTACGTGGGGATCGCTCCCTTCGTGGGGATCGCGCCCTACGGGGGGAGCTGTACCTCCTGTGGGAGGGGGACGGATAATTGTACCTCTCGCTCAGCTTCGCCACAATCAACCCCACCACGAAGCCCAGGACAAGGCAGACGAAGGCACAGCAGAAGTGAACACAGGTCCAGCTGGCCTTCGTGTGACCTATATCTCTAGTGACCGGCCGGAAGAAGTCGAACCAGGAAGACTTCTCCGCCTTCACCTGTTCCTCCAGTAAGATCCTCTTCCTCTTCTTGTAAGCGAGGTAGGCGCGGCCATAGTGGACGATGAGGAGGTTCTCCATCACTATACCCAACACTGTCACCACAGAGTCCAGCAGCGTGCAGGAATCCTCCGCGCTGATGACCAGGCGCCTGAAGTGGAGGAGCCGGAGGACGGAGCCGACGATGGGCACCCAGGTCCAGGCGCCGTCCACCTGCACCTTCAGGTGCTCGGGGACCATGCTCCCTACGACTGGCAAGGAGGCGAGCCAGGCCCACAACACATAACTACTGCCGTAGCGGTCCGTCTCCTCGTGGGGCGTGAAGGGCTCCGTCGTCGCCGCGCAGGCCTTCTTGAAGACCCGCGCGCCCGGTCGTCCCGGGAGCCGGTCGTGATGCCGCCGGTGGTCCCGGAAGATCTCTGGGACCAGGCTCAACCAGTACCGGTAATACAAGGCGGTGATTGCCTCCAGAAGCACCCAGAGGGCAACAAGGTATATTACGGTGATGTCTGTGAGGCTCAACTCGATCATATTTGTTTTGTATTGCCTGTAATATATATTGCAAATTTGTTTTCTTTAAACCAGACTTCATATACCTCAGAAGTCATAAGGCGAAAGTCAGATGTAGAGTTACCAAGGAGAGTGCTAAGCCAGAGTCACTATGTAGCACTTGGCAGGGAATATGAGAACAGGAATGAGGGAGAGGCAGGAAAAAATTATATTGCCCAACCGCTTGGACCATTGGGGATTGAACGCCGACCTGCAAGAGGCGAGGCTGCACCGACCAGTGCAAGTGGTTGGGTCTGAAGCCAGGGTATACAACAGTCTACAGACACGCGCGGCGCATGACTGGAACAGTCAACAGGACGACACTAGAAATTATGTGTGTGTGTGTATGCTAGACACTATCTGTATGTATATTAGATATTTGCACATATACTAGACATTTGTAGAGGGATTACTAAATATCTGGAGGTATACTTGACATTTGTACATACACTATATATTTGTTTGCATACTAAAAACTTGTATGTATACTACACACTTGTATGTACGTATACATTATGTACGTACGTATGTACGTATACTTGTATGTATATACACACACTTGTACGCATACTACACACTTGTATGCATACTACACACTTGTACGCATACTACACACTTGTATGCATACTACACACTAGTACGCATAATAAACACATGTTCGTGAAATTAAGTAAATTAGAACAAGTAAGATAAAGTTAGAACAGTAAGTCCATTTAGAAATACCTCTCGTGTATGACTGAAGTAGATGCTCTGGACGCCTTCATCATTAAGTGCACAGTAAGTAGTTTAGTGTCCCGTTGCGTTCACTCTCAATAATGCGTCATTGATATATATATCAAGAGGGAATATATATCAAGAGGGAACGGTGTAAATGACTCGGTTCTTACTGGCGTCGTCTCTCTCTCTCTGAGTTTATTGCGATGTTGGTGATTTTCGTGTTTACTGTAGAGATCTGTGGTGGTGTTGTTCTCCTCTCTCTCACACACACACACATAAATATCTTCTCGTCTCGCTCATCCTCATATATACACGGGCCAGGAGTGCGAGAGATACCACATACACGCACAAGGGCCTCACGGGTGAGTGGATAGCGCTCTGGGGTCGTAGTCCTAAGGGCCCGGGTTCGATCCTCGGCAGAAACAAATGGGCAGACAAATTTCACCCTGGTACACATGTTCACATAGCAGTAAATAGGTACCTGGGAGTTAGACAGCTGCTACGGGCTGCTTCCTGGGAATATGTGTGTGTGATGGGTGTGTCGTAGATATGAATGATAGATAGACATAATTGAGGAAAACTAAATTGGTTAGAAAGACGGGGTCCAAGAGCTAATAGTAAGATTCTGCGGATACAAATAGTAAATACACACATACACACTGTTGCTGTGTATGCCCTCAACCACTGCCCGCTCCTCAACCAAAACACCCACACTCCTCCCGGGAGGGATTGCTCCTAATTTATGTGAATGACTCCCCGAGGGACACCTGAGCAAAGAGGTGAGAGAGTCTATGCCTCAAACCTGCAACTGAGTGTTTACTAAACCTATATTCAAGCCCAAGGGCAGTAAATAGATGACTTTATTCTGTGGCGATAAGCCTATAATCCTATTAGGCTACAGGATCCAATCCCATCCAATTTTTCATGCTGAGGAATCATATCAAACCTTGAAACCTAACCTAGTGCTAACATGAATAGTACATATACATATCCCTCATTGCTACAATGGCATAAAAACAAACTTTTCTGGCCATCTGTGTCGTCCATAGATCATTAGCAACACAATATTCGTGCTACATTTTACAACTAGTGATAGTACCCATGTGCCTAGCCTGTTTACGACTTAATATGTTAAGGTTGTGAGAATAATCCTTTGAGTTATGTTAAGGTTGTGAGAATAATACTTTGAGTTATGTTAAGGTTGTGAGAATAATCCTTTGAGTGCTGACTATGTAAGCTCTGGCTGCATTTTACATATACATTGATGCTTAATCTAAGGATTAGGTGTCCAACGAGGAATTCGCATTCATATTTTTGCAAAAGTAAAATGTGTAAACAAACACCAACACGTCCTCTTTACTTTATATTAACTACACTGAGTACTCACTAAGTTCGTAAATATCTACTGTACATTCAATTAAGGGAAATATTTGTGGTGTCAACACAAGGCAAACCATCCCCGTCCTCTCTACCATGGCGCATGTACACACATTTACCTTCATATATGTCAGACTTTAGAAGTTCAGACCTTCATTAAGGTGATAGCAGAAAGGGTAGAGAGAGAGATAGAGACGAGACACACGGGAGGGAGAATCAAGAGAGTGAGGGACAGAGATGAACTGTAGGGAGGCAGAAGCAAGACATGAAGGATGGAGAGGAGAGCTTTAATAAAGGAGAAAACATTTCAACAAGAGGAAGATGGTTGATGATAAATGATCAAGGTTCAGCTATACGAAAACATTCGAAAAAACAACGTATAACATCCAGTCCTTCGTATGATCGAGATACCTCTGGCATTCATTGTCATATTCAGATATAATATAACAGAAGAATTTTCTTGTAGGCTGTATTATATGGGAGAATGGAAAGTTGATGCATATTATTATTATTATCCATTCGTGAAAGAGCAAATATGTCGAGCAAATAGCCCTATTTTCTTCTTATGGCGCTATATCGCAAATATATCGACACATATATAGCTTATTTTATCCGAAATATTGAAGATGTGGATAATATATGGCAGTAGTAAAATGGTCCTACCACAACGGACAACGGAGAAGGGTTACATAGTGTGTATAATGTCTCTCAAAATATGTAAATTTTATATGTACACACTTGCAATCTCACATATTACATTTGCATATATATACACACGTATACAGACACAAATATACATATATATATATATATATATATATATATATATATATATATATATATATATATATATATATATATATATATATATATATATATATATATATTGGGTTCATATGTGCCCCAAGTAGGTAAGAGTAGAACTAGTAGGTAAGTGAAGAACTACAGAATTTCACAAACGAGATGAGTAAGATCATCACTTTAGAGAGGCCACATTACCAACACTTAGTTTTTTTTTACCAGGCGTGGGATCACCCTAAAGAAAGTGGGAGCCCCACTGTGGGAGCCCCACCATGGGAGCCCCTCTGTGGGAGCCCCACCATGGGAGCCCCACTGTGGGAGCCCCACCTTGGGAGCCCCACCGTGGGAGCCCCACTGTGGGAGCCCCACCTTGGGAACCCCACCTTGGGAACCCCACTGTGGGAGCCCCACCTTGGGAGCCCCACTGTGGGAGCCCCACCTTGGGAGCCCCACCTTGGGAGCCCCACTGTGGGAGCCCCACCTTGGGAGCCCCACCGTGGGAGCCCCACTGTGGGAGCCCCACTGTGAGAGCCGTGGTCTCTAGGTAGCGACATTCAAGGCGGAAGAAAAAATATGAACTCTGTAACGCCCCGTTGACTTCTTTGCTCAATTGGCCAAAATCCTGCTGGCGATTATCTCCTTCAGTGACGCTGTTGACATCATGGCTATATGGTTCTCTGCCATGTTTGTTGTTATCTTGATACGCGTGTGTGTGTGTGTGGGCTTTGTCTGTAAGCTCTTCTATTAGTGGAAAGTAACACACACACACACACACACACAACTTTTTCAGTGGCAGAGTAGTTTGCAAATGGAAGGCACTAGGAAGTGATGTGGTGGAGGCTGACTCCATACACAGTTTCAAATATATATATATATATATATATATATATATATATATATATATATATATATGTATATATATATATATATATATATATATATATATATATATATATATATATATATATATATATATATATATATATGATAGAACTCGAGGAGCTCAGGAATCTGTACACTACACTGTACCAAAAATCGAAATACTACACCCACATCAAAACCTCACCCGCTACACCTGCACAAACACCCACACATTACACCCCACAAATCTCTCACACACTACATCTACACCGAACACTCACACACACACTACACCCACCCCTCTATACCCACACCAAACGCTCCCCCTCGACAACCACCCACACCAAGCACGCCACACACTACACCCCCTACACCAAACACTATGAAACGCGACAACCACAACAATGAGCTCCACCACGTCGCTGATGAAGATGGCAGCATGACTCTCAATTGTCCAAAAACATGAAGGGGAGGAGGTGAGAAGTGAGAGGGGCAACAGAGGAAGAAAAGTGAAGCGTGGCTAGAGTAGAGAGTGACGATGAGAGAGCAGAGAGAAGGGTGCTAGTGAGAAGTGCGTCAAGACGTATCAGGGGGAAGAAATTGGTTGAGTATTACAACGGGATGGGAAAAGGCGAGGAGTGTTTTAGTGGGGGCGAGGTGAACTTCTATGAAGGGAAGAAGTGTGAGACGAAGTATGGGGGTAGACAGAAGTGTGGGGGCGGTCTAGTAGCACGGTACAAGGGGACGAGAGTTGTGGGGGGAGAGGGAGAAAAGTGTGGGAGGACCTGGGAGTCTCTTGGCACAACTAAAGATTCTGTCATGGTGTGTGTGTGTGTGCTTGCCGTCCAAGAAATGGTTCATGAGCGCGGTGCTGTAGTCTGGGGTTAATGTGAGGTACTTGTGCTGGTGTAATTGATGCTTAGGTTCACATGCATGAAGGTTTGAACAGATAGATGAAGCCAGACAAGCTCTTGTATCGACAGTGCTATAATTTGATTGGTTGTCACGCTTCTCATATACAAATCATCATTCTAAATGGTGGTTTCTTTTGGGCAGGAAACTTCTCCAAGGCCTCAGGAGTTCTTCTCTAAGGAGGCAAGTCCTCCGAGACCTAAGTTTGGTCTTAATGGGTCTTAGCATGACGACTGTGGGAAATAACGAGGATCTTGGAAGATCAACCTTTTACAACTGGATAACTGTGACAGTATTTCATCCAGGATATTAGCAGGTAGAAGATGAAAACTCCTGTGTATATATATATTCAGCAGTATATATGTCTACATATGTTATTACCTGGATCATACCTGGAGTTGGTTCTGCGAGTTGTTCTACTCCCCAAAGTCAGGCCCTGGCCCAGGCTTGACTTGTGTTAACTTGGTCCAACATTGAAAGTTATCTATTTTCCTACAGTGTTCAATAATTTCGCTAGCTACACAGTAGAAAGAATCTATTAGTATAATATTCCAATAAAGAAAATGCATGTGGCAACAATGAATAAATTTTCTGTTGGTAAGGAGTGTAAGAAACTCATATTTTCCCTATTATCTTACAGATGCGTATATTATATGGCTGAGATAACGCATCTTTATTATTAATATACTTCAGTTTAGGGGTTTTGTTTTTAGTGAGTGGCATTTGAGATGGAATGTTGATAATGATCTTTACTTACTACATCTTAGATAAGAAATGCCACTTAAACATACACCACACTATACGTACCAGCCACACCTCAGCCACTCACTAAACAATACATCCCAGCCACATACTACAGGCACACACACACAATACTATGCACGCCAGTCACATACACACACGTCACACACCACATTCTACATCCCAGACACACACACACACACACATACCATAAACCGCTACCACTCTCCAGCCACACACACCTCACTATACACCCCAGAAACACATCAGAGCTACACACCACACCACAACATACACATAAGCCACCACCACCACCACAGCCACGCTCCACACTCCCCCCAATACCACCTGGCAACAACAGAATCGATTAAAGCACCATGCAATACCAGAAACAATAGGGATAAATGAATGAATGAATATAAACTGTGCGTCTCAGTCTCTATTTCTCTCCTGACTCCAATTATTTCTTTGTACTTTGTGGTAGTTTCAGTTCATTAAACTTTAAAACAATGTGGGTACGACGGAGTCTTATGTTCCCCAGGTGTCTCCCAAGTGATATATGCGCCCTCCACCGGCGGCCGCGCATCTTCTGCTGCTATTCTAAAGTTAGCTGATCTCTCGCCTTGTTTTTATAAGATTTATTTAAGATATAAATTCAAGTCTCATAGAACATATTCTACCCAGAGAATGATAGCTGGTAATATAATAATAATAATAAGAGCAGTGATAATAATAATAATAACAATAATAATAGTAATAATATTAGTATTAGTATTAATATTTACAGTGCTTATAATAATATTTCGTCGGCGTTGTAGAGGCTCGTCGAATTAGAACGCAGATTGGAGGACTTACTGAAGTGGTCTTACAGTAGACCTGCTTCCGTAAATACAGGCCGCCTTTCTGTCTAATACATAACCTCGTCGTCCAATTCGAATGTTGGACAGGATGTTTACTCATGAAAGATTCGTCAGCCACCCTAGAACAGGACCTTTTTTCCCACCTTTTCCCCCAAAAAGTGCATTGTGCTCAGTCGATTTTCAAGTTCTAATTAAAATCATTTAGACGGATTACACAAACTTGGATCTCTGGTGTAAACATGCATAAACATAAAGAAAGAAATGGAGTGACATTAGTGTCTTCGTTTTCCAAGACAGTAAATATTTCAGCTCCTGGCAGTCATAGACAAGAAGATAACGTGAAGATGGACTCGCGGAGGGAAGATTGTGTAAACAATGTATTTATATCCCGGGTAGTGAGGAGCAGGTTAGTTTGGGAGAGAGAGAGAGAGTTGCTGCCTTGGAGGCAGAGTTGTGCAGCCTGACAGGAATAATTGTAGCCTGGGAGGGAGAGTAAGTTGCAGCATGGGAGGAGAGTGATTTACAGCATGGGGGGGGGGGGGGGAGGGGGAAAAAGAGTTGCAGCCTGGAAAATAGTGTTGCAGCCTGTTAGATAATGTGTTTCAGTTTTGGAGAGCATTGCGGTTTGAGAGGCAGAAATAGTTGTAGCCTGGGAGGTAGAGGCAGTTGCAGTCTTGGAGGCAGAGATAGTTGCAGCTTGGGAGGTAGAGACACTTGCAACCAGTGAGGTATACAGAGTTGTAACCTTCATGACCTTCAACTTAGAGGGTTGGTCTTTAGTATAAACTTATCAGCCAACTCCTGTAGTTATTCAGGTCTTTCAGCAACACTTTATACAGTTCTCTTCATTTGTATCTTTCAACAGGCAATTTGCCTCATCTGGGGACGTGCACTCACCTCCTCTGGAAGACTATACACGTAGCATATCAGCAACGGGCTTAGGAGCCGAGCCCTGAGAGATTCCTTTTTGCTTCATTTATCTGCAGCCGGCCCCCTTCTTTACCTGTGACCCCTTTTTCTTGTCTGTAAACTGCTTCCTTTCCCCACATCAGTGTTTCAAATTATTCCCGCATATGTTTCTTATATATCTGTCTTTGGTGATGAACGCTATCTTTTTTTTTTTGGGTGGGGGAGGGTTAAGATAAATTCTACTTAGCTGTTTAGTTACAATTGCTTAGCACTTTCTCCTGATAATTGTCTGAGCCTTTTGTCAGCAGTGGCATCTCAGATGATCTCTCATGTTTGTCTGGTATCTCTTTCCTCCTGTAAAGACTCAAAGTTTGTCCTCTTTAGGTATTCCATCGTTCTCTTTCTGATTATTTTGATCAAGAATTCTCATGTAATGCATGTTAGTGATATTGATATGTAATTTAAAGCTTTTCATGTTCCTTTTTTTCAACACTGAAGCTGTATTACCATTTTTCTTGATTACCTGATGTTCTCTAGTCTCTAATGTTTTACTGAATATTTTAGTTTCTAAAACCACAGTATCCCTAGCAATCATGGTGGTGCCTGGTCTGGCCCAACTGTTGCGTCTAACTCGTCCAGGTATGAATTTGTTAACTCTTCACTGACTGCAATGCTGTCCTCTCCGACCTCGACCTTTACCTAATGTAACCTCTTCCGTTCTCCTGATAATTTCTTTCCGTTACTTGGTTCCAGTTACTTCCTGTAACCTTTTGTTATATTTCTCACATAACTCTGTAATTTCCCGTTAGGATTTCTTCTCTTCTTAATTTAATGATATGGGGATTAACTATTGTTTTCTTACTTATGTAAGGGTAATAGGTTGGGCTGGGTCTTTGCCTTTGCTGCTATGTCATGCTAAAGCAGCTTCCCTGCATCTCTCGGCGAATTCATCAGGAATTGGCTTCTTTGGTTGCAAAGCAATGCTGCAAGGTCAGACGTTTGAGTTGAAAAGGAGATATTTCAAAAGGAATTTTGAAAGGTACCTGCATGACCTGCATTTCTTCTACTCCTACTTTTCCTTCCTCCATCTCCCCCCCCCCCCATCAACCCCCCCCCCCATCTCTTCCCCTCTCTTCCTCCCCTCGATGTCTCCCTATTTTTCACTTTCTTCTTTCTATCTGTGTCAGACTTTGTATTTATATTTATATAAATATTTGTTTCTCTCAGTCTCTATGTGTCTGTTTCTCTGTGCCTATGTCTGCGTTTGTCCGAGTGTTGCTCAGCGTTCTTTCCCACTCTGAAACCATTTCCCACTTTGTCTCTACCACTGGGGCTCTTGAGGAACCTGAGAAGATAAACAAGAACATAATGCCCTAGGAAACGACCCCATCTGTCACTGCACCTGGGTTTTGCTACACCTTGTCGCAGCCGACTCTGATCCCTACTACATCTACTCTATATCACACCTGCACACTGACACACTTTTCCGCTGCCACATCTAACCGCTGCCACACTTGGCTGCTGCCACATTTGGCCCCTGCGACACTGTTCATAAGAAGAGAGCCTAATAACTTAGGGCGAGAAGTGACAGTCGACAGCAATTTAGTGTTAATATTATAATGCAGAATTTAAAACAAACTTTGAGGGAAATTTAAGGATCCACAGTTATAAATATTTAATAAATTGTAATCAAATTTCTGGGTGTACAGGATAGCTGAAGGCGAGAGAGTCGACTAATGAAGGCACGCCAAGCAAGCTAAATCACAGTAGGAATAACGAGGTCTTCCACTAACAAGGGCAGTATTAAAGACAAGAGGACAGAGGCGTCCGACACGAGGGTACGAGGTGGAAATAATGTTGTTCTTAACACTGTGACTTTATCATATTATCGACTCATCGAGGTGCAAATTATGATAATTTCTTTTATTAATGAACTTCTATAGTAACTCAACACGTTTAAGAAGATCTAATGAAGTTTTAGGGTGTATAATTTATCACTTCTTAATGTAGTCTCTTCGATTTCATTAACTGTTGCGTCATTGTGTTGATATATAATGAAGACGACTTCATGCCAGGGTGAGTGAGTGCCAGGGTGTATGAGTGCCAGGGTGTATGAGTGCCAGGGTGTATGAGTGCCAGGGTGTGTGAGTGCCTGGGTGTGTGAGTGCCAGGGTGTATGAGTGCCAGGGTGTATGAGTGCCAGGGTGTGTGAGTGCCAGGGTGTGTGAGTGCCAGGGTGTGTGAGTGCCAGGGTGTATGAGTGCCAGGGTGTATGAGTGCCAGGGTGTATGAGTGCCAGGGTGTATGAGTGCCAGGGTGTGTGAGTGCCTGGGTGTGTGAGTGCCAGGGTGTATGAGTGCCAGGGTGTATGAGTGCCAGGGTGTGTGAGTGCCAGGGTGTGTGAGTGCCAGGGTGTGTGAGTGCCAGGGTGTGTGAGTGCCAGGGTGTATGAGTGCCAGGGTGTATGAGTGCCAGGGTGTATGAGTGCCAGGGTGTGTGAGTGCCTGGGTGTGTGAGTGCCAGGGTGTATGAGTGCCAGGGTGTATGAGTGCCAGGGTGTGTGAGTGCCAGGGTGTGTGAGTGCCAGGGTGTGTGAGTGCCAGGGTGTGTGAGTGCCAGGGTGTATGAGTGCCAGGGTGTATGAGTGCCAGGGTGTATGAGTGCCAGGGTGTGTGAGTGCCAGGGTGTATGAGTGCCAGGGTGTGTGAGTGCCAGGGTGTATGAGTGCCAGGGTGTATGAGTGCCAGGGTGTGTGAGTGCCAGGGTGTGTGAGTGCCAGGGTGTATGAGTGCCAGGGTGTATGAGTGCCAGGGTGTATGAGTGCCAGGGTGTATGAGTGCCAGGGTGTGTGAGTGCCTGGGTGTGTGAGTGCCAGGGTGTATGAGTGCCAGGATGTATGAGTGCCAGGGTGTGTGAGTGCCAGGGTGTGTGAGTGCCAGGGTGTGTGAGTGCCAGGGTGTGTGAGTGCCAGGGTGTATGAGTGCCAGGGTGTATGAGTGCCAGGGTGTATGAGTGCCAGGGTGTGTGAGTGCCAGGGTGTGTGAGTGCCAGGGTGTGTGAGTGCCAGGGTGTATGAGTGCCAGGGTGTATGAGTGCCAGGGTGTGTGAGTGCCAGGGTGTGTGAGTGCCAGGGTGTGTGAGTTCCTGGGTACAGGGTGACACACAAACATCATGAACAATAACGGGTTAAGGTTCCTGGAGATTAAGGACATTTCTGATCAACATTATTGGTCATCACCAAAGACATGAAAACTCAGGACTCCATCGAGTAGGGATAAAGACCTGAGAAAAGTATGAACTCTTCTACGTCATCGAATCTCTATACATAAACTAAACAAACTCAGCATAACCTAATCTAACCCAACCCAATTTAACCTAACCCAACCTAACTTAACCTAAACCCAACCTAACCCAGACCAACCCAACCTAACCTAACCTAACCTAACCAGCCTTATACCTCTACCAGCCCTCAGACTTGGTGACTTACCAAGTCAAGAACCCACACCTCCAAGAACGGTTCCCTGCACAGCCTCGCGGCCAGACTTATTAGTGACAAGGGGAGGCTGGTTATCGGCACCCTACACTTTCCTGTGTATAGGATCAGCGGAGCAGGCAGGGAGTGTACGAAGGGAGAGGGTGAGCAGAGACAGGATAACACGTTCAGACAGACGCTACAGCGGTCGGACATGCACTGACTGCGGGACGCACGCAGACAGGCAGGCAAGCAACAGATTCTGCTGTCTGTGACATGACGTTATAGAGTTAGTGAACTATTTACAATGGATTCAAAATTTTGGATGAAATATTATGACATTACTAGTGATATAATGGTCTCTTAAATTCTAAACTTTTGACACTTTTAGGATTCAGGTTTATTATGAAGCAAGGTTTGGGAATAATTATGCTGACAATTTGCATTTAGTCAGATGTACATTAGCAGAGGGTGAAAACTCTTGGAAGTTTTATCTATCTATCTAGATAGATAGATAGAGGAAATATATATATATATCCTCTGAGAAAATTCTTGTTAAAGAATATAGATTACTGTAAAGCATTTTATGAATGTGGCCATCCAAATATGTGCCAAATTTACACGCAAAATATTTATAACTCCAAACATTATAGTTTTATGATTAAACGATTCAAAAGAAACCTTAGAACTAAGAACTTTACACATAATATGTAAAAATAGTTAGAATCGGTCAGAAACTTAATTTATTACTAGGTTTCAAAGTTGTAAATGTTGTTCATAGGAAAAAATGCATTTCAGGTTCTCGAAAATGAATATAATACTTCTAATTTATGACATATCTTGTAAGTTTTAATTAAGATTGCTGGGCATTTGTAGTGGAAAATGTGTAAGTGGTCAATATGTGTTGAAATGAAGTCAAGAAAAATTAATCCCCTCCCCCCCCAAAAAAAAATAGGAATACGGTATTGATAACTGTAAAACAGACACTGGGCCCCTTAACTGTTTAACAGTAGGTTAGACATATATATATGAATGAGATTCGGTGAATATAAATATATATATATATATATATATATATATATATATATATATATATATATATATATATATATATATATACATATATATATATATATATATATATATATATATATATATATATATATATATATATATATATATATTATATATATATAATATAAATAATAGCTGCCTCGTATGGGCTAATAGGCCTTCTGCAGTTACCTTCATTCTTTTGTTCTCAAATTGAAACATATGTATTGCAGTAACTTTTGTGCCCATATATAAGTGATAAGTGATAAAGCCATCATCTGGTCCTCATTCATCAGTTCAAGCTAAATAGACATAGAGAATAGAGTTTGAACTCTGTAAATAAATCGGCAAACAAAAAAAATAATAGTCACAACTTCTGCCACCTGTGGCTGATTAACATGTTGACCAATTTCGTTCCAACTTGCCATGCTTAATGCCTGTTACGCATTCTCCAAGTTGTAGAAATCACAACAAAATCCACATAGAAACAAAGGAGAGAGAGAAAAAAAACATTCAAAAACAATAAATGGGGTTGTCAGATTTTCTTACAAAGGAACATAAGAAATATTGCCATTGGGCAATGTATTTACACTATATATAATAGAATACCACATAATAACATACTGACTCATTATTATGTGTGAAATCTGCCCCTCCAGGTGGTACAGCGGCATATACACTTTGTAGTTGTTGTTGTTGTTAAAGATTCGCTACCTGGAACAAAAAGTTCCAAGTAACACGGGCTATGGTGAGCCCGCAGTGCCTTATACCTTGTAGACCTTCCTTACTACTACTTGTCTTCTTTGTGCGTCAGACAGATGCTTGCATTTCTTTATCCCTGATTGCCAGTAAATAGGAAATGTTATCGTTATTATCTGTTCCGGTTGCTGCCCGTTACACACGCATTTATACAAAAGGGAAGGGAAAAGAACTATCAGGGGAAAGCGCCAAGCCATTACGACTATATAGCACTTGGAAGAGGTCAGGATAAGGATTTGGGATGGGTCGGGGGGAAGAAATGGTGCCCAACCACTTGGACGGTCGGGCATCAAAATCGTAAAAAATTCATTTCTTAATATATTGGGATGAAATTTTCACGACGCTGATGCCAAATAACGAGAGATTTGTTTAAAATGTTGTCACTATTTTTCACATTTGGAAAGATACTCCGCACGCACGCGGCCCCTTATGGTTGAGAAGCAATGTGGCCGGGACGAGGCGGCCGGGCGTCATATCATTACGCGAGCAACAGTTCAATGGAAGAAATCCTGCAGGTGCACAAGGTGACGGTGGCAGCTGTTAGTTGCAGACTGTTAGGCAGCAACACACAGTCCGCAACACGAACATTAAGGTGACAACACACACACACACACACGACCACGTCTCTGCCACTGACAGCATCGTCGCTATTTATCTTTCGTTCATAGTGTTTTTTTCCAACTTGAATTCCCTTGAATGATCTTCGCCTCCCCCAGCCTACTCAGCCATCTCTATAACCACACACTCTTCAGTTCTCTTTTCAAATTCATCCCAACTCTATCGTTAGATGACCGTCCTTCGTTATTTGTTTGTCCTTTGTTTATCTAAAATCTTCCCTCTATCTTCTCAGGATATCTAACTTCCCCTCCGTCTCTCCCAACCCCTCCGTCTCTCCCTCCCCTCCGTCTCTCCCTCCCCTCCGTCTCTCCCTCCTCTCCGTCTCTCCTTCCCCTCCGTCTCTCCCAACCCCTCCGTCTCTCCCTCCCCTCCGTCTCTCCCAACCCCTCCGTCTCTCCCTCCCCTCCGTCTCTCCCTCCCCTCCGTCTCTCCCTCCTCTCCGTCTCTCCCTCCCCTCCGTCTCTCCCAACCCCTCCGTCTCTCCCTCCCCTCCGTCTCTCCCAACCCCTCCGTCTCTCCCTCCCCTCCGTCTCTCCCTCCCCTCCGTCTCTCCCTCCTCTCCGTCTCTCCCTCCCCTCCGTCTCTCCCAACCCCTCCGTCTCTCCCTCCCCTCCGTCTCTCCCAACCCCTCCGTCTCTCCCTCCCCTCCGTCTCTCCCTCCCCTCCGTCTCTCCCTCCCCTCCGTCTCTCCCTCCTCTCCGTCTCTCCCAACCCCTCCGTCTCTCCCTCCCCTCCGTCTCTCCCTCCCCTCCGTCTCTCCCTCCCCTCCGTCTCTCCCTCCCCTCCGTCTCTCCCAACCCCTCCGTCTCTCCCTCCCCTCCGTCTCTCCCAACCCCTCCGTCTCTCCCTCCTCTCCGTCTCTCCACTAAAACTCTCCACCGTCCAAAATGTTGGTGTTAAAATATCTGGTGTCATCAGCCCAGCTCTGAGTCGTTTGTCCGCGTGGAGCTCTTGAGCCTGGCAGCACCCACGCCCCCGCCAGCACCCACGCCCCCGCCACCACCCACGCCAGCACACACGCCCCCGCCAGCACCCACGCCCCCGCCAGCACCCATGTCCCCGCCACCACCCACGCCCCCGCCACCACCCACGCCCCCGCCAGCACACACGCCCCCGCCACCACCCACGCCCCCGCCACCACCCACGCCAGCACACACGCCCCCGCCACCACCCACGCCCCCGCCAGCACCCATGTCCCCGCCACCACCCACGCCCCCGCCACCACCCACGCCCCCGCCAGCACACACGCCCCCGCCATCACCCACGCCCCCGCCACCACCCACGTCCCCGCCACCACCCACGCCCCCGCCAGCACCCACGCCCACGCCAGCACCCACGCCCCCGCCAGCACCCACGCCCACGCCACCACCCACGCCCCCGCCACCACCCACGCCCCCGCCACCACCCACGCCCCCGCCAGCACACACGCCCCCGCCACCACCCACGCCCCCGCCACCGCCCACGTCCCCGCCAGCACCCACGCCCCCGCCAGCACCCACGCCCACGCCAGCACCCACGCCCCCGCCACCACCCACGCCCACGCCACCACCCACGCCCCCGCCACCACCCACGCCCCCGCCAGCACCCACGCCCCCGCCACCACCCACGCCCCCGCCACCACCCACGTCCCCGCCAGCACCCACGCCCCCGCCAGCACCCACGCCCACGCCAGCACCCACGCCCCCGCCACCACCCACGCCCCCGCCACCACCCACGCCCCTCCCACCACCCACGCCCCCGCCAGCACCCACGCCCCCGCCAGCACCCACGCCCCCGCCACCACCCACGCCCCCGCCACCACCCACGCCCACGCCACCACCCACTCCCCCGCCACCACCCACGCCCACGCCACCACCCACGTCCCCGTTAATATACACACACCCACTCACACCCACGCTACACACACAACTGATGTACAGATTCCTGAGCCAACTGGTGTACTCACCTAGTTGTGCTTGCGGGGGTTGAGCTCTGGCTCTTTGGTCCCGCCTGTCAACCGTCAATCAACAGGTGTACAGGTTCCTGAGCCTATTGGGCTCTATCAAATCTACACTTGAAACTGTGTATGGAGTCAGCCTCCACCACATCACTTCCTAATGCATTTCATTTGTGTGTGTGTGTGTGTGTGTGTGTGTGTGTGTGTGTGTGTGTGTGTGTGTGTGTGTGTGTGTGTGTGTGTGTGTTCAAAAATAACGCTCATGAATCAGATTTTCGATATTTTAAATATTGTAAAAACTGCCAGGGGGGGTTTGGGTAAAATGTGACTCATCGCCGTTTTCACTAATTGGCATATCTTCGGTATAAAAAGTCGTAATTTCAAACTCCAAATATGTGCAATGAGCCAGAATTCGGCTCAAAAATAACACTCGTGAGTCAAATTTTCGATATTTCTGATATTGTGAAAACTGCAGGGGGGAGGGGTTGGGCAAAATATGACCCATCGCTGAGAGGCGGGGACTCAAGAGCCAGAGCTCAACCCCCGCAAACGCAACTAGGTGAGTACACACTTGCACGCCTCAGATCACACCAACGTCCACATTTCCACTATCTACTAGCATCTCCCCACGCGTACCGCCTCACACCCATGCCCCAGGTCACACCTCTCCCCACAACCACTCCCTCCCACACCCACCTCACAAGCACACCCTCGACCACACCCACAAGCCACACCATTCCCCACACCCCTCCTGTACCATACACGCACGCCCACGCTTGTGTCCAGGTCAGCTAGCACGCCCACGCTTGTGTCTAGGTCAGCCAGCACGCCCAGGCAACCATTTGTGTCCACGCCCACTTTCCCCGATAAATTTAATATATCAACGCCATTTTCCCTCTGCCTCTTTTGAAATTTATTCGACCCATAAGAGGGGAACCCTAAGGAAGACGCGCAGGGGAAATGTTATTTCCAATTCCCTACCCCAGCAAATTCTTTGCAACCTGACTTCTGCTCTTTCTTCCTCCTCCTTCCTCCTCCTTCCTCCTCCTCCTCCTTCTCCTCCTTCTCTTCCTCCTCCTACTTCTCCTTCTCCCTCCTCCTCTTCCTTGACTACCCTGGAAGGAAGAGATTATTTCTGCGTATCTGGCCTTCATTCATGTTCTCCCATATTCGTTTCTGTGTTAGCTAAAAACCATGTTTCTATTTAATTGATACTTCTTAGGAATTTATGTGTCAGAATTGTTTGTGTATTCACCTAGTTGTATTCACCTAGTTGTGTTTGCGGGCGTTGAGCTTTGCTCTTTCGGCCCGCCTCTCAACTGTCAATCAACTGTTTACTAACTACTTTTTTCCCCACACCACACACACACACACACCAGGAAGCAGCCCGTGACAGCTGACTAACTCCCAGGTACCTATTTACTGCTAGGTAACAGGGGCATTCAGGGCGAAAGAAACTTTGCCCATTCGTTTCTTCCTCGTGCGGGAATCGAACCCGTGCCACAGAATTACGAGTCCTGCGCGTTATCCACCAGGCTACGAGGCCCCCAGATATTTCCACCTCTCTCCCTTTCACCCCCCTCTGCAGTCCTTGTCCCTGTGTGTGTGTGTGTGTGTGTGTGTGTGTGTGTGTGTGTGTGTGTGTGTGTGTGTGTGTGTGTGTGTGTGTCTGGTGTGCTTTCTTCTCTAAGAACCAGGGACCCAACACTGACACAACATATACCCTAACATTGGCATCGAAGTTCTATATTTTTATCCAAGTGACCTTGATAGATTCCTCTGTTTAATTGTGGGATTTTATCTCTGACCTTCTTACTCCTCATTTCATCCCAAATACCTTTGCACTTATCTAGATTGAAGTCGAGTAACCATTTGTCCAATAGTGATTGCACCATATTGAAGTCACCGTGGAACCTTCCTTAGTTCATATTCGTCCAGATTCAGTTCACCAAACCACACACTAGAAAGTGAAGGGACGACAATGTTTCGGTCCGTCCTGGACCATTCTTAAGTCGATTATCCAGATTCTCCTACACAAATTTGCATAATTAACAGTAACAGAAGGGACAAAGTTCATCAGATATGGATTTTATATATGCTAGATATAGCATAGATTCTAGAACTGATTTTTGTTGTACTTCCATAATAGCAGTTCCACTTCGATTTTCCAACCGCTATCTTTTTCTCGTTTTATTATTCCTTATGAATAGTGGTAGGATAGCAACTCCAGCTTGGTTCTTCGACTTATACTGGCGTTTTTGACAATCTTTAAGTATCCATTTTCTCCATAGGCATTCTTGTGCTTCTGTTTTGTGTTGCCGAGACCTTGTGTACCTGGAGCGCCCTGATCTCACACCACCATCTTCGTCTTCACCTCCCTGGAAACACAAACCGTAAATGTCTCTATTTTCCGCTTGTTACAACTTGTAATAAAGTTGTTACATCTTGGCTTAACGTGTTTATGACGTATTAGAACGTTGTTACAACTTGCTATATTGGTTGTTATAACTGTTTAGGAGGTGTTACATCTTGTTCGAACGTTGTACCAACGTTGTAGTTTCGGTGTGTGTTTGGCGGGCTGTGAGGCTGAAGGGAGTCAGGAAGGAGCTGCAGACAGGGGAAATAAGGAGAGAAAACCGGGAGAAGTGGATGACGAGGCTCGGAAAGGGATATGAAATTTTAAGGGGAAGTGGAATAGAAAGTGAGGTTGAGGGACAAGGACTGCAGAGGGGGTAAGAGGGAGGGAGGTGGAAATGGAATGGAAGGCAATAGAAATTAAAATCATAAAATAGGAATGAAAAACACTGGGATAAAGGAACGTGAAGGGGAGATACAGTGGATGCATATATGAAAACCATGGGAAACACAGGGTCACGGGAAGGAAAACTGAGGGGGGATGAAATGAAGAAAGAGAGAGAGAGGGAGGGAGAGAGAGAGAGAGAGAGAGAGAGAGAGAGAGAGAGAGAGAGAGAGAGACAGAGACAGAGACAGACAGAGAGAAAGAGAGAGAAAACCAGAGTGCGGTTTTGTGGTGGAGAAAAGTATAGCGAAATGTGGGAAGAGATAAAGAAAAGAGTAGAAAGAAGAATTAAGTACAACAGAAACATTGAAGGAAAGAGGAAAGAGCAAGATTTTTTTGTCCTACCACAGACGTGGCCATCATTTTATAATGCTAACTAGCATACATACATTAAGGACAAGAAGCAAGGCAAGAAGTGGACAAGGAGGGATAAACGGGTAGAAAAGGAGAGTGAAAAAGAGAGAGGAGAACGGGGGGAAGAGGGGGATTGAAAGAGGGAGAGGGAAGCACGTGTGAGAGAGATAGGGAAGGGAAGGCAACAAGGGTAAATGAAATCAAGAGAGGAGTGGCATGAAGAACGCAGGGATGAAGAGAAGGGGATGGGGAGAGAGCAGCAAAGGAAGATAACGAACGGGTTCACGGGAGAATGGAGAGGGAAGATTGGCGAGGGGAGATGGAAGACTAACTAGGGGAGAGAAGATTGGCGTGGGGGGGGGGGGGCGGAAGATTGGTATTCTTCCAATCTTCTAGGGGAGTGACGAGGGGTGAAAGGCATGTTTGAAGAGCAAGCGGAAGAGGAAATCATTAAAAACGAAAACGGATGAAATCCAGTAATATTAAAATGAGTTTAGAATGAAAGAGCACGAGGGAGAAGGGAGAAGAACGAGAGGCGATGGGGGTGAGAGAAGGGTGAGGGAGTGGGGGTGAGGGAGAGCCAGGGACGATGGGGGGGTGAGAGAACAGGGTGCATGGGAGCATGAACCGCAGGGTGGCAAGGAAGAGCAACAAGAAGAGCCAAGGAAGTGTTGACAGGAAAACCAGTATGAAGAGGAACAGGAAAGACGACTCGGAAAAAAACAAGTCAGAAACATGTGAACTTGTTCAGGGACCAGAAAATGTTTAATAAAGTGGATATAATGGAGCTGGAGTCATCAATATATCATCTTTATTACGAATTATTTCTTTGTTCACATTCCGTTTACTTGTGGAAACAACTCCCACATCACCCATCAATTGTTAATGCAAACAGGTAGAAATAAATTGCCGATGGTTGTGTTAATTCCATTATAAGTTAACACATTAGTCATAAAAGAGAGAGAACATTCGTGACATATTTGCTCCAGAAAACGAGAATATTTCGCTGCGACGTTTACATCTCGTCACAAAATTTATTTAGCTTTTGACCTTGGCGCCTGACAGCTGAGTGGACAGCGCTTCGGATTCGCAGTCCTGAGATTCCGGGTTCGATCAAAATCGTCTCAAGATAACCTCAAGATAGCTAACGTTAAACTAAAATCATCAGTCTCAGGACTGAAACAAAAAATAAAATGAATTTACTAAATTAATTATATAGTCGATAAGGATTTGACATCAAACCCATTTCTCCTTCCGAATCTCGATGAAAACGAGTTGAATATGACGCCGTGGAAGGAGGAGGAGGAGGAGGAGGAGGAGGAGGAGGAGGCAGCCATTATTGTTGTTGGTGGAGCTTGAGCCGCGACGAAGCTCGCCTCCCACAACGCAGAAAATTACTCCAGCAAGTCCCAGAACGCAGCGTGACTTACATTAGTCACTATTTGTTGCCAAGACTTGACAGAACAGAGGAAAGTGCAGAGTTCGGATTTTTTCTAATAGTACATAATTTTTGGTCATTAATATGTATCTAGGATTAAATCGTTACGATGCAGGAAAACATCACACGAAAGGGTAAGGTTTATTCATTATTAATTACCTAAATTATATGTGTAACACCTGTGCTTTACTCGTTATCGTCAGTTTTTACCGTGTAACTTGCTGGCAGGTAAGATGGTTCATCCCAAGACCACGTGGACGCAGCTAATACCTGTCCGATACGGGAGTCATAATAAATAAATAAATAAATAGTCTCGTGTGTACGTCATCGCTGTTATGTCTGTCTGGCTGTTAACTTTGGCGGCTTTGTATATTCCGCTGTTGTTGTTGTTGTTGTTAAAGATTTGTTATCTGGAACTAGAAGTTCCAAGTAGCACGGGCTATGGTGAGCCCGAAGTATATTCCGCTTTATTCTGTATGTACTTCCGGTGATGGTTTTCATGCAACCTGCAAATCCTTCTGCAACTGTAAACCAATCGATCTGTTGGAGCCCTCTCAGGCCAACCTGTATTGTCGTATGGTTGCGTGCGTTCCCTTCTGTATGCATGTATGTATGATCAAATATACACACACATATATATACACGATGTATGAATGCACGTGTGTGTGTGTATTCGCATGTTACATACATATATACTCGAACACTTGTGTCTCCTGTGTCAACTATTTGGAGCTCCCCCTTCCTCTCCCCGTTTGTTTTTAAACCATAGCAATTTTATAGCATATGTATGGTGAGTGATGGAACACAGAACCCTTGATAATTGGTCGTGGAAATATATTTCCCTCCGAGGCCTGAATGGCAGTCCGAATCATATAGGTGTTTGTCGATGTGCCTATATATATATATATATATATATATATATATATATATATAAATCATGGAGGTTTAATCGATGAGTTGGATATACACTTTGCTTAACGTCCAGTCAAATTTGTTTTGTGCTAAACATTTGGCGATTTGATCTCTTCCGGAATGGGTATGTTATGTGTGGACAGAGTGAATGAGGGAGAGAGAGTGTGAGGGAGTGTGTGAGAGAGAGAGAGAGAGAGAGAGAGAGAGAGAGAGAGAGAGAGAGAGAGAGAGAGAGAGAGAGAGAGAGAAAGGCCAAGCCATTACGACTATATAGCACTTGGAAGAGGTCTGGATTAGGATTTGGGATGGGACGAGGGGGCGGGGAGGAAGAAGGAATGGTGCCCCATCCACTTGGACCGTCGGGGATTGAACACCGACCTGCATGAAGTGAGACCGTCGTTCTACCGTCCAGTGAGAGTGTGCGGAAGAGAGAAAGAATGTGAGTGTGAGGGAGAGAGAGAGAAAGAGAGAGATTCAATAACCATGTAGGCGAGTGCTGTATAGAACAGTGATAAATAAGAGTTAAGAAGAGATGAATATAGAAAGGAAGACAGTGAAAAGGCGGGTGCTCAAGAGGACTCTGGGGGAACAGAAACGTAATGCCAGCAAACAGGTGTGTGGCCGTGTGGGCGTGCACCTGTGCGCGGGCCAAGTGTTCTGTGGCTAGCGACAAGTAGGAGACGGTGTAGGGACGGTGTAGGGACGGTGTAGGGACGGTGTAGGGACGGTGTAGGGACGGTGTAGGGACGGTGTAGGGGCGGTGTAGGGGCGGTGTAGGGACGGTGTAGGGACGGTGTAGGGACGGTGTAGAGACGGTGTAGGGACGGTGTAGGGACGATGGTCGCCGTGTCACTGTGGCGGTCTTTGTATAACAGTCGACAGAGTCACTGGTGCACATTACGGGATCGCCATAGCCCGTGCTACTTGGAACATTTTGTTCCTAGTTTCTGAATCTAAAACAACAACAGTAGCAGCTGGTGCACAAGCAGCTAAGCAGCTCCTTAATTAATTATTCATGCTAATTTCTAACTCAACGGCACGAAAGACTTATAATTTTCTTAATCAGCTGCGTGAGTTTGTTATTCATTATTATTATGCAGAAAGTAATCTGCATTAGCCATTTTAAATGTAAATTTTGCGAATATAATAGAGATGTGTTTGGAAAGTTTAATTAAACTTGTTCCTTTCGCACCATCGCATACCGCAGATGCTGAGGCTAGTCGTGATCCTCAGACACAGAGATCTGTGAGATCTGTCCTACGGATGAAATGTGGGCTGTAAACAAGTTTTCCACGAGAATTGGCACCACATTGGCACTTGACAAAATTTTGACATTGGTAAAATATAACAGACGAGTTCCGACATTCACCTGTGGCTGTGAGAGGACTTGACACACAGAAACTCGTGACGTATCCCATAGCGCTGAGTAATATTATAAGCTTCCAGTGACAGATCAACACAAAATCTATTATGAGTCGTATAGAAGCAAGAAGCAGAAAAATATGAAATATCATAAAGTATATAACTGTATGACTAATGAAATCACAATAACGTAAAATATCTATAAGAACATCTTTAGCGTAGAGTGTGTGCGGTTTACATCTAACGAGTAATGAGAATTACTAGTAATTCTCGTAAATCACTCGTAACTCGTAAATAAAAGTTGGTAATGAGAACCAATTCGGTGCCTCTAAATTCCAAATGAGTGTGACAGGCCTCCAGGTTTGTTTAACTTGTATAGCTTGGTTTAGGGGGTTAGGGCTCGCGTCTGTGGCGACCCGGGATGCTGGTTCAATCCCACCGTCCTGCTCCAATGATTTTCTTAAAACTGTGTGATACTTGGCTGAGCGGGGATGCTGCGCACTGTTGCCATGCGCTGTTTCAATAAACCACATTATGTTGACCTTCTTGACCAAACCACACACTAGAAAGTGAAGGGACGACGACGTTTCGGTCCGTCCAGGACCATTCTCAATTCGATTGTGAGACATCCACAATTGACTTGAGAATGGTCCAGGACGGACCGAAACGTCGTCGTCCCTTCACTTTCTAGTGTGTGTGGTTTGGTCAACATATTTCAGCCACGTTATTGTGACTCCTCGTCTGCTTATGTTGGCCTTCAATACGTTATTTTTGTGATGAAGTGATAATGCAAATTAAATATAACTTATGTGACTTCGGAACCTGCGCCTTCCTCTTTTAGACCAACTAAAAGCCATTCAATACCACGAATTAAGATAAAGTCTCCAGCTACTCAAAACATGGGCCAGTGTCCTTAAGGCCAACATTAAGCCCTCAATCCTGAGCTCTACCAGAGCTAAGGTGTTAAACTGCCCTATGCCCTTTAAGACAGCATTGAGCGGGCTCAAGTACCTGGAACCGTCAAAACCAATGCCATTACACAAAGCACTCAGCCCCAATGTACACTAGACAGAATACACAGGTAATTCTTATCTGTGACAAACTCACGCTATATCCCCAGACAGATTTGCCTCGGGCTATCGTGGGCAGTCTTCGTGTAAGAGGTATATACACTCACATTAACAACATAAATATATGAAATATATGTAGCCATGAGTAGCGTGTTTTTTTATTTATAACATCGTCTCCCCTTGACCTATGAAACGCATTTATCACTTAAAAGAAACATTTTAGACACTTGTTAACAAGAAGCCAGTGCTACGACGACTGTTTGTGTACATCACCCGGTACACCAGTTGTTTGTTGGGAAGCACACACACACACACACACACACACACACACACATACACACACACACACACACACACACACACACACACACACACACACACACACACACACACACACATACACACACACACACACACACACACACACACACACACACACACACACACACACATACACAGCTCCTGCTGGCACGCTGTGGAAAATGGCCGAACACAGCCAGTCAATGTTGTTCCCTCGGGTACTGGACCTGTTGTCCAATTAGGCCTAGTGACGGGGCTCCAAACCCGGTGATCTGCTCGTTACAACCCCCTTCACTCTAACCCCCCCCCCCACTCTCCACCCAACTCTACCCCCCACTATCCACCCCACTCTGCCGTCCCCCCCCCCCCCTCCGACCCAAAATGACTTGCTTCTTCACCCCCCCCCCCTTCCCCACCTCTTATACCCGTGCACGGAGGGTGGTGGTGTTTATAATATATCATTATATTAACAAAAATAAAATAATTAATAAATAATAAAAATAAAATAATAAATAATAAAAATCAACTTATTAATAAATAATTACATTAAAATAATTAATCAAAAATATAAAATAAAATAATTAATAAATAATAAAATAATATAATTAAAAATAACATAATTCATAAACAACACAATAAATAATGCAAGTAATAAATATTTTTATAACTAACAACACTGTCTTACTATTTATTATTCAATAATAATAAATCTATGCACCATATATAACATGATAAATCCAGTACAATCTCCTCTACCATCATTTATCAAAAAATATAACGAATGATAAGCTTCCGGCTAATGGTATGTCCATGAACGCAGTGGCGAATAATGGCTTCAAAATCTTTTCATGGGATGATAAATGTATTCCTTGACTTCCATGGATAGACCTTACCAGAGCTAGTGATTAGAGCAAGAGGCTTGAGTGCATAGTTTAGCCACCAAAACTCCGCTGTTCAATAGTCCTTGAGCTACACACAACTCAAACGTGTAAGTATATAGCACACTTGGTCCCTTTACTCGGGAGATGCTGGAAGTGCTGTATTGAACAGCACGCCAGCACCCGTCACCCACTGCTATTATTTTCACATTCCTTGAGTGCTCCTACCTTCCCCTCCTCCTCCTCCTCCTCCCAATTTTGTCGTTTTGGAGGTTCTTCCATTACCGTCTCCAGTGTCTCGTTTCCGGAGCCTGGCACGGAGGCCGGGGAGACATTAACTGCTGAAGATCTCATTCTGGTGAGAGACATCTGGCACACACAGTTTCTAATGGGAGGCTGCAGTTATTATCGTCCTAAGGTCCGTCACTGACAAAGATGTGTTTGTTTATATATCTGCAGCCTTGGGGGAGGAGGGTGTTGTTGTGGGGGGAGAAGGGTGTTGTTGTGGGGGGAGGAAGATGGTGTTGTGGGGGAGGAAGATGGTGTTGTGGGGGAGGAAGATGGTGTTGTGGGGGAGGGATGTGTAGTAATCTAAATATGTTTACCTTCAAGAGATTACACGGTTGACCAATGACTCCCAAGTCCCACCTAGTCATCCTTCAGCTCTGGGACAAGTACTGTCGTATATAATTTTACTTCTTCGTTTGTTTTTAATCTATATTTTGCGGTGAATTCCATGCCCTTGATGCATTCTCAGTGATTCGTTTTACGCAGGTTGAGTATAGTGTTTTGAACCATCTTTATGTAGGCTAATCTAATGTTATGTTAATGGGTTCTTCAGGCGACTGGTTCCGAGCGGCTTATACTCCCATTTTTCTTTTCCTCTGGTTCTGGGAGCTTCCTACACTCTAGGCCTTGCAGTCCCTATCATTTATCAAGGTAAAGTTATATAGTCATCTGTCCACCAATTCCTGAGCCTACTGGGCTCTATCATATCTGCATTTGAAACTGTGTATGGAGTCAGCCTCCACCACTTCACTGCCTAATGCATTTCATCTGTTAACTACTCTGACACTGAAAATGAGCTTCTAATGTCCCTGTGGCTCATTTGGGTACTCAGTTTCCACCTGTGTTTCCTTGTTCGCGTTCCACCCGTGTTAAACAGTTCATCTTTATCTACCCTGGCAATTCCTCTGAAAATTTTCTAGGTACTGGTCATGTCTCCCCTAACTCTTCTGTCTTCCAGTGTCGTGAGGTTCAGTTCCAGTAATCTTTCCTCATATCTCTCAGCTCGGGGACTAGCCTGGTGGCATACCTCTGAATACATACATGTGTGTGTGTGTGTGTGTGTGTGTGTGTGTGTGTGTGTGTGTGTGTGTGTGTGTGTGTGTGTGTGTGTGTGTGTGTACGTGAGTGCGTAAGTGCGCACACGCTCGCTTAGCTGTTCTTGCGGGGGCCAACATTCGTATGTTCCCTGCGTGCGTGAATGAAATATGTCAAAAAGGAGTTGACCGATACTGATGAAACTTGGCAAATGTGTTAGATTGCGGCCGGGACGAAATTGCCTCATTTTGCAAGATTGCAAGTCAATGATCGACGTAGCAGGTCAAGGCCAGGAAACTTTTGCACCCAGCTCGGCCTTTCATCCTGGCGACCGTAACTGCTTGGTTCGCTTATTTTTGTTCC
Organism: Procambarus clarkii; assembly: GCF_040958095.1. Taxonomy (NCBI): domain Eukaryota; kingdom Metazoa; phylum Arthropoda; class Malacostraca; order Decapoda; family Cambaridae; genus Procambarus; species Procambarus clarkii. Next base: position 9,784,673 of record NC_091232.1, read on the forward strand.
GTATACCAGCGCTTATACCTTCATTAAACACTTTTATTGACTAAGATTATATATATATTCATTTCATTGTTTTCCTTATTTGATTCCCACTCTTCAGTCCATTGTATTCCAGGATTGCTACGCTTGCATGTGCAACCTTTTTATTGATGGATTTTCTGGTAAGATGTTTTGCTTTCATTGTTCCTCAAGAAGCGAGGCAGTAATATAGACAAATAGTGAGGAACACTTCACTGGTTGAGTCATGCTTGTAGCACTTCACATATAAGAGTCAACTCTTCACAGCGACGTCTATATATACTGCCTATAGCTTCGCGTGTGTCTCGGACATCACATATAAGAGCCAACTCTTCATAATGACATCTATATTGTCTAGCTTTTTGTATCCTGTAAAAATTAAGTGTATTACGGTAAAATTAAACTTGTATTACCTTGTATCACGGTAAAATTAAGCTAAGAGTCATGTTTTATTTAGTTTCCAAATAATAATTAAATTGAGATAAGCAGGTATATCACTCTAATTGTATTTTATTTCATTTTAAATGCACACTAATCATGGGAATACCTTTATGATCCTGCATTTGCACTTGAACTCAAATTATAGGCATTCCAGGCAGATGAGAACCCGAAAATCACGAATGAAAATCCATTACACGAGGTAAAAAAAAAGTTTGTATTCATCACTTATTAATTGAAAATGATCAAGGCAGCATATTTTCATTATGATCCAGGATGAACGTACTGGAATGTAATATAACAGTTCACATTTTTGTTAATGAATTCTAGTTATACTAAGCATCATAGAAGTTGACCAAACCAAACACTAGAAAGTGAATGGACGACGACGTCCCTTCACAATCGATTTGAGAATGGTCCAGGACGGACCGACACGTCGTCGTCCCTTCACTTTCTAATGTGTGGTTTGGTCAACATATGCCCAACCACTTCGGCTGGACGGTAGAGCGACGATCTCGCTTCATGCAGGTCGGCATTCAATCCCCGACCGTCCAAGTAGTTGGGCACCATTCCTTTCCCTCCGACCCATCTCAAATCCTTATCCTGACCCCTTCCCAGTGCTACATAGTCGTAACAACTTGGTGCTTTCTCCCGATAAATACCTTACCTTGGTCAATATATTTCTGTCACGTTATTGTGACTCCTCGTCTGCGCAAGCATCATAGAAAGAAACAAGCATTATGTAAGAAACTGTTTCTTAAAGCTGCGAAAGTAACAGAGGATACTGATAATAACACAGTTTATCTGATTCCATATTTTTTTCCAAATTTACGTATTGTTTAAACTTTCCAGTCAACATATTTTAGCAAGGCAGTTAATCAGGGAATTGCAAGTCTTACACACATTTAAGAGACGAGATGTATGTATCGCTTTTTTCAGTGTCACACTATATGACTCCCTGAACATTATTTTGTTGAGTTAAAGTACAATAGCTGGCACTCCTTACCACTCGCCCATAAGAAACGCAAGGTTAAATACAGAGATAGACATTTTTTTAATTGACTTTAAAGGGAACGAATTGGGAACAGAGATTTTGTGCATTGAAGACTGGCACAGTGAAACCGGCTGAAAATGGGAAACCAATACTACACCGGAGTAGGCTCTGGGGAAACCGAGCCGCCCATTTGGCCAGCACAGGAGTGGAGAGATGGGAGAGTGAGAGGACGAGTGAATGAAGCTACATTGAAAGCTTGTACTTCACTCAGCGGCTACCGTCACCACCACCCACTGAGTGACTGATATCGTAACAATGGAGTCTGGTAACGTCGTGGGACGTGAAGGAAAGCCGGGCAATCTTCATTTCAGATTGGTGTAAGAGTTTCTTATAATATAAGAAAGATGGGTGAAGATTAGCCGGTCCTTTTCTATAGTTTTGTGGTTAGTGTTCGTGTTAGGGTGCGTGCTTGGTGCACAGATAGATAGATAGATAAATATGACTTCTCATGATTCATAATAATAGCTTACAACTTTATCATTATAATAAGCTTAAAAAGTTATCATTATAATTAGGTTAAAACTTGATAATTATGTGATGAATAAATTTATACCGAACGATGATTAAGCCACATTACATGATAGTTGTACACAGCAACATAGAGAATTTATGTAATGTTGCTCTTAGCAATAGTCATTAATTACTCACATATTAATCACTTGCATTACACTCAGGAGAAAAGTGTATTTGGTGTCCTTACATCACAGGGAATAGCATGCACGAGGCCAATTTCCCGGGCACTCAACGCGCTTATCGAATGGTTGGCAAACACCGGGTGAAATCCCTCGAGGCAATTACTGGAATGGGCGGAGCCAGGGTTAAGTAAAGTTGGTTTTGGAGTTCGTTCCCTCCAGGTCCAACCCGCTATCTCGTCAATATTACATTTCGCCCCCAAGTCAAAACCCGCGTCTCTGATTAGCACCTCTCTTCACAACGCCCATCTCTACACATCACATAGTTCTATCTCAACATATAACCCAGCTTCATACTCGGTAATTCTCTGGATCCCAGATAGAGAATCCATCTGATCCCCCCCCCCCCCAGCGGGTCAACAAGTTCTGAATGCCCTGAGGGTTCCAGTACGTGGCCTTAGTCCTAATATATTCTAAACTAATCGACCCCAACCCATACCCAAATCAATACCTCTCTACACATATGCATAAATATATATCCTTGTTCCATATTTCAATCTCCCTTTACACCAAGTTACTTTCTCGCAATCTTTCTCTCACTCTCCAGGTCAATATTTCCCTCTTCTCCTGGTGAAAAATACTCCTTCCCATACCAAGGCTGCACCTTCCTTGCACCTTCTGGTCAAAATCTAACCTTGCATTCAAGTCGACACCCAGTCTGTATCTCCATGTTATCTCCTTTTTCTTCACCTTCTGATAAACGCCCTGTGTTGCCCTTTCCTCCGTTGTCCAGCTGTTCTACGTTTGACTAAATAAAATTATAAAATAAGTCTATCACCGCAGAGACTTTGTCAAAGTGGAAAGACAAATTCCTCAGGTCGAGCATCAACTGATGTATCACGTGATGCTGCATCAAGGTAAAGATCAGTCATTAATTTATATAGAAGATAATGTATTTTTTGTCTAACGGTGTAGATGAAATAGATGCCTGAATTAGCTTGAATTTACACTGGATCGCCATCTTTACTTATTATGGTAAAAAAGGAACAGTGTTGGATGTCATTTAATTAGACGATTGACAGACGTAAGGAACACAAGAAAGTTTATTTTTTTCTGTAACCTCAAATAGGTGAAAACAGACAGGCACGCTTTCTCGCGCACACACACACACACACACTCACTCACACGCACTCACGCACGCACTCACTCACTCACTCACTCACTCTCTCTCTCTCTCTCTCTCTCTCTCTCTCTCTCTCTCTCTCTCTCTCTCTCTCTCTCTCTCTCTCTCTCTCTCTCTCTCTCTCTCTCTCTCTCTCTCTCTCTCTCTCTCTCTCTCTCTCTCTCTCTCTCTCTCTCTCTCTCTCTCTCTCTCCCTCTCTCTCTCTCTCTCTCTCATGGAAAGAAAATTGACAACTAGAAGAATAAAATATTGTGAAAAAAGACATGCGGACAGGTAGTTATAGGAAAGCAAACACTCAAATACATACATTTATGTTCAGGAAACCATTGCATACATGCACAAGCAGGCACAAGCAAACGTACTTATTACATACATAGCACATGCAGTGGTCAGGCAACCACACATAGCACATGCAGTGCACAGGCAACCACACACAGCATATGCAGTGCACAGGCAGCCACACACAGCATATGCAGTGCACAGGCAGCCACACACAGCATAGACAGGCAGCTAACCATACATAGCATTGGCAGGCAGGCAGGCAAGGCAAGCAAGGCAGGCAAGGCAGGCAAGGCAAGCAAGGCAGGCAAGGCAGGCAAGGCAAGCAAGGCAGGCAAGGCAGGCAAGGCAAGCAAGGCAGGCAAGGCAGGCAAGGCAGGAAAAAGAAAATAGCACAAAAGCTAGACAAAATAAGTAACACAAACCATCACCAAATAATAACAATAACAAACTCATAGAGATGCAACATAAAAAGCCAAACTCGATGACGAGAGGCGATTTTCCCCCCGAAGAAAAAGTCATTGCAATAAGAAATGTCTGGGTAAGGATTTGATTAAATTCGGGCGTTTGGGCCAACTCTTTGATCTTGAACTCACTGGGGGGCAAGATTACGAGGGCGGTGACCTTAGCCAGTGGTTGTGGTTAGAAGATGGTTACGTTATCGTGGGGGTTTGGTGGTTGGTATTCGTGGTCCTGGTGAACTGTATATGCTAGATATAGTGTCTTGGTGTAGTTGCTACGTCTCTCTGTCTATATAGTGTGGCTGTGGTCGGCTGTGATCGTGTCCCCGCGGGCCGCGGGGACACTAAGCCCCGGAAGCACCTCAAGGTAACCTCAAGGTAAGGTGGTAGGTGGCGTGGAATTAGTGTGTTGGTGGTAGTTGTGATGTGATGGTGAAGTTGTGATGGTGAGTTGGTGTAATAGTGATAGTTGTGGTGTGTATATGAGAGAGAGAAAGAACGAGAGACAGGGAGAAAATTATAGAGAAAAAGAAAAACGTGAGAGAAAGAGAGGGAGTGAGGAAGAAAGAGGGAGAGAGAGGGAGAGAGAGAGAGAGAGAGAGAGAGAGAGAGAGAGAGAGAGAGAGAGAGAGAGAGAGAGAGAGAGTGAGAGTGAGAGAATGATAAGTATCTGAAAACAGAAAAGATCACTTTGAAACATTAAAAAAAAGGCTCGTGAAAAAACAAAAAGCCACAATTAATTTTCGAAGATAAGAACGTGGATTGTATTTGTTATTGGTTTGGAAAACAGGAATTATTTAGTCTTCATTACACGCAAGCGAAACTTTTCTCACACATTCAGCTGCTCGCGTGTTTTATTTTATTTTACCATGGGAGGCGCAGCGGCTCCGTCCTGAATGTGAGTCTATTATGTGGTTATTTTGGTTCTGATATTGAAAATGGAGATGAAGCAGCATGCAGGGTTTTATTACGGATATATGTAAAGAAAGCAACTTGTGGATATAAAACAGAGTCTCACGGCGTGTTTTGCTAGCGTGGAAATAATATTATATATATATATATATATATATATATATATATATATATATATATATATATATATATATATATATATATATATATATGTCGTACCTAGTAGCCAGAACGCACTTCTCAGCCTACTATGCAAGGCCCGATTTGCCTAATAAGCCAAGTTTTCATGAATTAATTGTTTTTCGACTACCTAACCTACCTAACCTAACCTAACCTAACTTTTTCGGCCACCTAACCTAACCTAACCTATAAAGATAGGTTAGGTTAGGTTAGGTAGGGTTGGTTAGGTTCGATCATATATCTAAGTTAATTTTAACTCCAATAAAAAAAAATTGACCTCATACATAATGAAATGGGTAGCTTTATCATTTCATAAATACAAAATTAGAGAAAATATATTAATTTATGAAAACTTGGCTTATTAGGCAAATCGGGCCTTGCATAGTAGGCTGAGAAGTGCGTTCTGGCTACTAGGTACGACATATATATATATATATATATATATATATATATATATATATATATATATATATATATATATATATATATATATATACATACATACATACATACACAGAGAGAGAGAGAGAGAGAGAGAGAGAGAGGGAGAGAGAGAGAGGGAGAGAGAGAGAGAGAGGAAAGAATGTAAGCGGCGATCAAGTAGGTAATTAAAAACACCATTACTAATAGTAACGGGTTGGCTGTAGTTTAACAGCGGGATGTAACGGCAAAGCGAATCTTTGTCTCCTGGTAGCGAGCGAGACAACCCACCCACACTAAACCCTCAAGGCTGAGCACTGTAAAGCTCGATGTTTTCCAATGGACGTTTCAAGGCAACACAATTTGTGCCCCGATACTGTACCCGTCGCCTGTTGTCTCACGTTGGCATCCTCCTCTCGACAATCCTGTAGTCTCTCATCACAATGTTAAACCTGTACTTTACATACGGTTTACAGCTGATAATGTATAATCCTTCTCAGATGTAGCTGTCAGGTCAACAGTCTATGATATGACTTTTCATATTGGCGGCGGAAATTTGCATGCAGTTACTAATTTGTATTAATTAAATACTTCTCGTGAATGCTGACATATCGAACACGAATAATGGTCTATGGAGGCATATATTCAATAGTCAAAATATACACCCTTTTAATACAATTTGGGAAACTTACCGAAGTTGTTGATAATTTTCGTAAACTTGACAGGTTACATGTTTTGCGAAATAAGAGAATATTGTATTCATATAGAATACACCTGTTCATTCACATACTTATACATGCATAGAATTGTTCAAGTGTAGAATTTTCAGAAATAACATTTGTTTTAAATCCTGAAACATCCGGCATATAAATCATGTTATTATGTCAGTATTCTTCATATTTTGGTTTTCTAATTTTCCCAAAATCATTCGATATTTTGAGGTGAATAACTTTTACACCAATCAGCGTTAGTAACCCCATCCTGCCTGTCAATAATCACCGCGACAGTTTCCCACAAATATCTGAACGAAAAAAATGGTCAATGTATCATCAATGCTGAAAATTGTTTGGATTTAGTGTAAAAATTTGAGTTTTCCTCACATGTTTTTATGTAAATATATATTCAGGCGTCAATTATTTTTTCAAAGCAGCCTCTATGGTGTAATGGTCTATAGACTGAGTGGTACTGGTTTGGTAAATTTGTAAATATATGGTATAGGCGGGACAAAGCTAATTGGGCAAGCTTCCTTTTGCCTGATGCATTTGTTCACCTCAAATATTTATAGTTATCAACATATATATTTACTGAATATAGGTAAAGCATTTTATGTGTTTCTACGTAACTAAAACATTACAAAATATCCCCATTTGGAAGGAAATTTATTCCGATTTAGCTAGAATATGTCCCAGTTTCAATATAAAAGAATTTTCGTAATATTAAGCTTAGGTTAACGCATTATATATCATATATAAAATGCAGTGCCCGTGGTGTAATGGCTTAGACTCTCGCCTGGCGTTTCGCGAGCACTTTGTCCTGGGTTCGTATCCTGCACGGGGATGATATACTGGGCGTCAGTCCTTAACTGTAGCCTCAGTAAATTGAGTACCTGGTTGTTAAACGATTTGGCAGGGTCGTATTCCAGGGAACATAGGATTAAGGACTTGCCCGAAACGCTATGCGTGCTAGTGGCTGTACAAGAATGTAAGAACTCTTGTATATATAAATAAAAAAATAAAAAATATATGCAAATAGCATTGTAGCATGTGGTTGTATACACATCATCTTTACGTACATGTTCACGAAAAGTTTATATGTAGTAACAGCAAAAGGTAAAGAGATACGTAGCAGAAATACTTACCGACACGCACGTTTTGGTGGGTTTTAAGATAGCAGCTCACGATAACAGGCGAGGAACTCTATTCCTGCGACCTAATTAGGGTCCCAGAAAATTGCCATTCGACCTCAGCTTTGCCATTCTAGAGGCAACACGCTGAATGCTAAGCCCAGCCGTTATAGTGTGTATGTATGTTTGTGTGTGTGTTTGTGAGTGCGTGTGTGTGTGTGTGTGTGTGTGTGTGTGTGTGTGTGTGTGTGTGTGTGTGTGTGTGTGTGTGTGTGTGTGTGTGTGTGTGTGTGTGAGGTTACACGTGTACGAAAAACAATTGGAAGTAAGAATGTATTTGTTTTTAAAGTGTGGTTGGGGGGAAAATTCCTTTTGTGTCTAATTTGTTTTTTGTTCTATTCGTGCCTGCAGAATCGAGCTGTTCGCTTTTGGACCCGGAACTTCCTAACCGTTGGTTGTTTAATGTATGGATCTCCGACTTATTGTTTTTTTTCTATTATATCAAAGGTGTGTATAGCTTTGCTCGTGATAAATTGCATGGGAATGATGGGATGACACAATGCACCTGGTGTTGTGTAGATGCAGCGTCGTAATACCTAAGAACCATTAAATCTACCTGTTATTATATTCACTTTAGTATTATATACACCTGATATTATACACCTGACATTATTGCACTTGATGTTATAAAAACCTGTTAATATTATTCACCTGTTAATATATCCACCTATTAATATATATCCACCTGGTATTGTATTCACATGATAATATCCACCTGGTATTGTATCCACCTGATTTACTTCTTGTCCAGATATTGCATGATGAGGTAGAGAGGCCATAGGTAGTGAGGGCCCCGTGGCGTATCACGCAGGGTTATCTTGAGATGATTTCGGGGCTTTTTTAGTGTCCCTGCGGCCCGGTCCTCGACCGGGCCTCCACCCCCAGGAAGCAGCCCATGACAGCTGACTAACACCCAGGTACCTATTTTACTGCTAGGTAACAGGGGCATAGGGTGAAAGAAACTCTGCCCATTGTTTCTCGCCGGCGCCTGGGATCGAACCCAGGACCACAGGATTACAAGCCCGCGTGCTGTCCGCTCGGCCGACCGGCTCCCTTAGGGTAGGTGACGGTGTGGTAGAATACGCATGGCGCAGCTGGCGGAGAAGGGAAGCCCAGAGTACAGACACACAACAACTTCTACAGATGAGACACGACGCACATATCAGCGAGGTTTACAAGTTCAGTGTTCCAGCAGTCATGGGTGGAGGAGCTCTGGCGTGCTTTATGAAGCGTATTCTCTCATACTTTAGAAGAATATTTATTTGCAAACCTGACAATAATTCGTGAATTTTTTATTACAAAAAATTAATGGTTTATCATTTGTATTTATCTTATAATTATTATATTATCGGTATTTTTTTTATATTTTTCTGTTGAATAAAGAACTCAATTTTGTTCAGTTATGGCTCTTGTCATAATATAATATTTATTCATCATTATCACAACTTTTTTTCCCGGCGGTGATATTTTTTTCACAAGAAATACAGAATACAAAAATTTTTGGACGAGCAAATATATCTGTATGAAGCAGCCGTACACTGTTTATGAGGAAACCTCACAGCCTCACGGTGTATATGAGGCATCCTCAAACTGTCTATAAGAACACTACACTACACTACACTACACTACACTACACTGATGTGTTCATTTGCCTATAAGAAGCCTGACACTGTACATACGGAAGCGTGACACTATACACAAGGAAGCCTTACCCTGTGTATATGAAACCTCGTAATGTCTGTAAGACACCTTCGAACTATCTTTAGAGACTCACACTGTATAAACGATAGCCTTACCCTGTGTGAAGAGAAGCCTCACACTTATCTCTGTAAAATTCCCGGTGGCTTGGGAGCCTCTTAGGGTCATAAAGTATACCATATCTTCAAGACAATTGTAGGTATTAGAGGAGTCATCGCGCGTAGTGATGTTCCCTTAGTCACTGTTGATATTGGTACTCCACAGCTCCTGGTCCGAGTGCATTGCAATCTGTTTACTCAAGACTCGGGAAGTGGTTGCACTTGCAGAGTGGCAGAATGCAATGGTGGATTCCTCTCGTGATTACTGTAGTGTATTTAAGTTTTCAAAACGACTGTGAATTATTATTATTATTATTATTATTATTATTATTATTATTATTACCGTGTGAGGCAGGATATCGTGAAAGACGTAATGCAAAATGCACTGTAGTCCATCTGACCCAATTATATCTCTCTCCAGAAAAGTTATATTTACCTAGTATACCTGGTATACCTCATATACCTGGTATACCTGGTACCTGGTATATTTATTCAGTGTTATTACCCTCTCCTCTAGGTCTTTGCCCTTAGTGCTTGTCAGTTTGTGAGATTATCTTCTTGTTCATGCTGTGAGCCTCATTTTGAGGCGTATTAACTCGTGTAACCGATGCAATATAAGTATACAATCAATATCAATCTCCTAACCATGTTGTATTCGTTAGGATCCTGAAGAGGACTTATATGATACCTGTCAGTACCAGTAATAAGTGTTGTCTACTTAGGCTCAGCACACATAACGAAGGGAGAGGCAGAACGAACAGTGAAAACGACAAGAAAGAGAATAGAATGTCGAGAAAGGTAAAGAAAGAGACAGACAAATGAATATATGAAGAAGTGTGGAGGCAATTGGAAAATAGACGGGAGAACAAACAGAAGGACAAAGGTGTACGCTGAGATCAAAAGAACAGACACAGACTGGAGTACAGACGCAAAAATGAATCTCAGTTCACAAACAGGTAGCCAGAATTAACGAGCCAAACATCACTGTACGGTTTTTCTTCTGTGTCACAGGTCCGTGATACTTAGATTTATGAAATCCGGAAAGTAAAGCCAAGTTAATTAAAGGAGGAAATTTATTTGATCTACCTTGTAACTACCTACAAATAAAATATTCTTAATTAAATGTGGACTATGCCTCATATCTAATTGGTCAGACTCTGCAGCTGTTTTTTTTAATCTGAAACCGGCAATCTGCGAGAGGGAATTAGAGGACTAAAGGAGGACTAATGTAATATTCATGCATTCCCCCTCACTTTGATGGTTCAAGATCAATTGACAACGGTCACACACGAGCCAATCAGGAGCACCTTTGGTGTCCATACGTTCTGATTGGTGCTCTCACATCGCGGAAGTAGCAGTGACCCAAAGGAAACTCTCTGACCTCATCCAGCTAGCCAAGCCTTACGGATTTATATGTTACTGTCTTTTCATTACTGTGAGTGCATGTAGTAGTTACACAACTCAATGTATAAACTGCCATCCACACTTAAGTGGAAATAAACATTCCATTCACCTGGACAATATAGGTTTCGAACCGTACCTCGTTCCATTTGCCCTGAAATCATTGAAAATATGATTTCTTATGCTCTACCCAGAGTTTGCTAGTGGAGGTTAGTAGACTAGATTCGCATCTAATGCTTTCTCCAGATTCGATGCAGGACTAAGCATCCTGTGAGATTACCTTGAGGGTTACCAAGAGGGGATTTCGGGGCTTAACGACCCCTGCGGCCCGGTCGTCGACTAGGCCTCCTCGTTGCTGGATTGGTCAACCAGGCTGTTGGACGCGGCTGCTCGCAGTCTGACGTATGAGTCACAGAGATGGGGATATTAGATGAACTCATAGCCAGCTCTTGATCTATACTCCATAATCCTTCCAAGAGTAGCAGTACATTTCCGTTCGTACCTAAGCTTGTCAATAAAAAAAAATGCATTACTGACCATTGATAATGTTTGCAAGATGTCAATTTCTCTATTTGTAAAGTGGATCCAAATTTACAGTCTTAGTCCCCCCAAACAAAATTTTTCGGTTGTCTCTCAGTTTGCAGACACCCTAACATCAAAACACTTAATGCTACTATTAATTAAGTAATTTAATTATTAATACTTTTTATCATTAGCCAAGATAACATTCCATGCACATTTAAACAAATAGACAACATTATAAAACACAACATTAGTATACACTCTACAGATTATTTACCCTCAAAATCTCCGAAATAAAAGACATAAACCCAATTGATTATTTGCAAAGATTAATTACAACCGGGAAATGACACACCAACAAAATACTGCTGCCAGATCACCGAGCCCATGTTTGATCCCTGCGGCAGAGGGGAGGTCCAGCAGCGTAGGGTTCCAGCAGTGTTGGGTTCCAGCAGTGTTGGGTTCCAGCAGTGTTGGGTTCCAGCAGTGTTGGGTTCCAGCAGTGTTGGGTTCCAGCAGTGTTGGGTTCCAGCAGTGTTGGGTTCCAGCAGCGAGGGGTTCCAGCAGCTTGGGATTCCAGCAGCGAGGGGTTCCAGCAGTGTTGGGTTCCAGCAGTGTTGGGTTCCAGCAACTTAGGGTTCCAGCAGTGTTGGGTTCCAGCAGCTTGGGGTTCCAGCAGCGTAGGGTTCCAGCAGCGTAGGGTTCCAGCAGCGTAGGGTTCCAGCAGCGTAGGGTTCCAGCAGCGTAGGGTTCCAGCAGTGTTGGGTTCCAGCAGTGTTGGGTTCCAGTAGTGTTGGGTTCCAGCAGTGTTGGGTTCCAGCAGTGTTGGGTTCCAGCAGTGTTGGGTTCCAGCAGCTTGGGATTCCAGCAGCGAGGGGTTCCAGCAGTGTTGGGTTCCAGCAGTGTTGGGTTCCAGCAACTTAGGGTTCCAGCAGTGTTGGGTTCCAGCAGCTTGGGGTTCCAGCAGCTTGGGGTTCCAGCAGCTTGGGGTTCCAGCAGCTTGGGGTTCCAGCAGCTTGGGGTTCCAGCAGCTTGGAGTTCTAGCAGCAAGGGGTTCCAGTAGCGAGGGGTTCCAGCAGGGAAGGGTTCCAGCAGCTTGGGGTTCCAGCAGCTTGGGGTTCCAGCAGCTTGGGGTTCCAGCAGCTTGGGGTTCCACCAGCTTGGGGTTCCAGGAGCGTGGAACAATAGAATCTAATGACCTCCTGACTTTATCTTCAACATAACCCCATCCTTCTTAACATGGTAACATCTTACCATCCATCCATCTACAATGATGGCACCAACAGCGAGTGTGGGGGAGGCGGGGAAACACAAAATATTGACCGGTGTGCCCACAAAACTGTACACGTTTGACTACAAAAACTGCATCCCTAAAGAACATACAAAAAAGATTCTCAACAAGCTTGCAACCCTAACCTCATCTTCCTTGGGGGGGTTAACATATACAGATTTAGGCGTAATATACGCATTCTTATGCTAAATTAAGTATATATTTTCTATATTAGGTCTAAGAGATGTCAGGAAAGTTTGTCGTTTTCTCTCTCGTATGCGGTACATAATGGATATAATGCAATTTTTATATATATATAAAAGTCTGCATTCTGTTCATGTTTTTCGTAATTGTTGAACTTCCTATCCTTCGAGGATACATTGTATTCTAATTGCCCTGCCATTCCAAAACGCCTGTTTATCAGGATATGTGCAAAAATTACCTCCAGATGATCTGACTGACGGTATAAGGCCAAATTGATAAGTATATAGGTCTGTATCTATAGAAAAGAAATGTCTATTGGTGTGACAGTGGAGGGTAGACGTTTGGGGGGCGGGAGTAACCTCACCAAACTTTACAGGGTGACTGATGGTGTGGTTGGGGTGGAGGGGTTGAGAACTGACATAGGTTAGTAGGAGTCGACCTGTTGCTGTCATTAAAGGGTCGACCAAGACAACTCAACCACGGGGGTTGACCCATGCAACACCAAGGTACTCCCTCTAGAACCTCGTTGATGCCTGGCTCTCTTCTGTCATGTTAGGGATTCTAATCATCCTATTGATTGGACTTCTTCTTAAATAATCTTTTATGCCTCTACTCTACACAGACGCCGTCTTGTCGAATCGGCTCTGATAAACAACCTACCCAACATGAACCTGAGTCCTGGCTTTGTTGATGTTGACTCTTCCCTTTCTCAGTATATACTCAAATGTTCTAAACTTTCTAACAAACGTGACCTAACATAAGCCTACCCTTCCTTTTATCTTTCTTTTTCTTTCTCTTGTTTTATCTTACGATCCTTTTCTTGTTCCTATTATTACACCCTTAATTACACCTTACCTTCCGTACCTTTTGCCTTGATCTTATCTTCCTCTAGGATTTCCATCTCCTCACCTCTCTCTTGCCTTATTTAATGCCCTTGCCTCCCTCGTTTTCGCACTGCTCCTGTGCCAGGTAAGTTACGGGCTCACCATAGCCCGTGCTACTTGGAACTTGTTCCGAGTAGCTGAATCTATAACAACAACAACAACCTCGTCTCATCACAATCGTCTTGATAATGGTCCAGAACGGACCGAAACTTCGTCGTCTCTTCTATTTCTAGTGTGTTAACATACGCCATCTAGTATAATATTTATGTATATCATACCACGAGTGTCGATATTTATATATGCATTGATATCACGCGTCTGGGTTTCGTATGAATACGATTTGAATTTACACTACACACTTACGATTTGCACTACACTACGATTTGAATTTATGTTTGCATCACTAGTCTCTAATATAGCTGAAGGCAAGGTGTTGACATGCGAAGCTGGGCAGTAAAACATGAGGGAGTTTCAATAACCAGAAGAAATCTCGCAGCAGATCACAGAGGAAACAACCTTTTGTTCATTAGGAGCGCTCATTTTGCGTGGAATAATAATTAAGTGCAACCATTCATAAGGCCTTATAATTAGGGAGCCCATTTGTAAGGCCTCGAGTCCCTTGTGACGTTTAGTAGACTCAAGGCTTCGGAAAAGCCAATACAATTCCGAGGAAATTTCCCAACATAATGAATTTTCGTCTCATTTCGTGTTCCGGCTAACATATTCGTGCTGAAAATAGTCCCAGATTTTTGTAATTAGAGTCTCGACATTGTTTTTTAATTTACACACACGCACATTATACACAGTATATATATATATATGTGTGTGTATATATACACGTGTATTACTATTTGACCGTGTATCTGTATTTTTGTCCCTACTCAAAGCTGAAGGTCAGACGTTAAGGGCTAGCCTCACCTAGATCTGTAGAGCAGATATTATGGGGGCACAGGACGGGCAGTGGTTGGTTGGGGTAGGCCTGAGTTAAATATCTTAGGAATTATTACTAATTATTGACAACCCCCATCCGATTCTCATGGAATCAATCGTCGACAAGTGTGAAATAGTGGTTGAGCGGTTCTAAGAGTCTTTGTCATCGTAAAATAAAATAAAATTCTTTAGAGATCCATAAATAGTTTCATTGCTTCTTAACATCATTTTGAGAGAAACTAAGGAAAGAGAGGAGTAAAACTAAGAAGGAGGGGGGGGGGGTAGGAGTAAATTTGAAAAATTATGTCTCTAAAGATCATTTCAAATTTCATATGGTCTGACTAAAAGAGATTTCGTTTCGTTGATTCTGTCAGCATTATCAAAGGCAGAAGTGTAGTGTATACAAGTTAAAGGAAAACAAACCAAATACAAATTACCTTAAGCAACCGACTATGTAATCAAGATGGAGGGAAGGGAGAGAAAGGCGTCGCAAGGGAGAATAGACCTTTTGATGTTAGTGGTTAAGAGTGGTGCACAAGCAGGCACAATTACCTGTAAGTTTACCTCGTGTACTTGAAGATTTACGTTCCTAAACCAAATAAAAATATGACCGAGTAAGATGACCGAAGGTTGTTGATGGAGAAGAAATGTGTGAGGTTTAGGGCAGGTGTTGTAAGGAGTTGTTGTAGTTTATATATATATATATATATATATATATATATATATATATATATATATATATATATATATATATATATATATATATATATATATATATATATATATATTTGTGTGTGTGTATGTGTGTCGTACCTAGTAGCCAGAACGCACTTCTCGGCCTACTGTGCAAGGCCCGATTTGCCTAATAAGTAAAGTGTTCCTGAATTTATATATTTTCAATTTTTTTTCTTATTAAATGATAAATCTGTCCATTTCATTATTTATAAGTTAATTTGTTGAATTTGAGTTAAAACTAACGTAGATATATGACCGAACCTAACCAACCTTACCTGACGCGACGCCTGAACGCGTTTCGTAATTGCCTATTACATTTTCAAAGACTTTAGTTTACACACACAACTATAATCTGTAAACACGCCATTTGCTTCCATATTTATACTCGCATTTGGGTGAGGTGATATGGTACAACAGTTTTGGATGAGGTGAACAAACTTGTGACAAACACAAGACAGAACACGGAACAATGGGTATTAATTGGATATATGAGAGCATAAGAATGGAAGTAACTGCAAAGGGCCTATTGGCCCATACTTCCTCCTGATGCTTCTATATTGGTAAGAAGTCTTGAAGTGGGTAGAATATAGTTGTGCATTAATTGGCTGTTGATTCATGGTGTTGACGTTTTGATGTGTAGTGCCTCGCAGATGTCAAGCCGCCTGCCATCGCTGTATCTATCGATGATTTCTGTGTTTCCTTATTAAGCCCTTATTAATTAAGTTTCCTTATTAAGCCCTTCTTAATTAACATAACGCAGCTTAAACACTACAACTTTACCATTTCCCTGATATTTCCACAAGGAAAAGACTTTTGTACGCTTATAAAAGAGAAGGCATCCCCCCAAAAAAACTCAGGTAAAGGAGATGTGAATAATAATAATAATAATAAAAAGTGCCTTTGTGTATATACTGAAGCGTAAGACACTCTAGGCCATATTAAGCAGGACCAGGCAACGTTCACAGTGGAAATTCTGGCCTGAAACGGAAGAAAGTTTAGTTTAGCCAGAAAGGTTTGACACGAAGACTCTCACAAGTGACAGGCAGCGGTGTTTATCTCTACCAGGACTGGAACTATACCGCTGAAAATGTAGGTGAGCCCATGTTAGGACAGATGTAGGGATACGGGAGGGGGAGAGGAACAGAGAAAAGGGGGGAAATCACACACACACACAAAGGCAGGATGGAAAGTATGTTGTAAGAAAAGTGAAATCCCTGGTAAGATTTCGAGGATGGCAATCTTCTGGAGGGATAGAGAGCAATGGAATAAAGAGAGGGAGAAATCGCAATTAATTGTAGAGTGCGAGGGAGAGGGAAGCACTGAATGGGAAGATAGAAAGAGAGAGAAAGAGATAAGTAAAGAAGTTAACGAGCTGAAGATGGAGTGATTACGAGAAGTAAGTAGGGAGAGTGCCTGTGAGAGAGAGGAGGAAAAAAAGAATCAAACTAAAGGTCAAACACTCACGCGACATCCAAACGTCAATGTCCATCAACACCACTCACCCAACACTGACCTGTTATTGCCTCCTTACAGTCGCTAGATCTAGATTACGTTAGATTACGGGATAGTTCAAGTCTCAGACAAGAATTCCAAGAATAAGGCACGCCAAGCCTGGTCAGGGCATAACACGACCAGGCTGTTCAGAGCAGGACAAACCCAGGATCTTCGTGGTAGGACAAGCCCAGGATCTTCGTGGTAGGACAGAAACAAATATTTGTGCCCAAAAGGTCAATGAGAGCTGTCGGGTCTTAGGTTAAGGGTCAGACGACTTCCAGTTCTTATGTACAGTCAATGTGGCCTAGTGGAGTAAGTACTGGACACGCCAAGGTGCAATGAGCCCTGGCTGTCTGGGTCGAATCCTTCAGGGGTGAGAAGTTTTCTGTTGCATATTAGCTTGGGGACCATTCACGCTTGCCGCATATGTCACGATGCTAGTGACGATAATAATTTACTGCTCACTTAATTTGGTTACAGTTTTGTTTCAACTGTATCTATTGTGGTTTGCGAGCTGTGTGCGCGGACTGCTAGCAGGACTGTGAAGCTCAAGCTTTGGGTGGATGATTGCAAATCGTGAGTGGTGTTTGAGTCGTATGTAAATTGCAGCATGTATGCAAATTATGAGTAGCGAATTCTGTTACAAATCCCGTGCCGCACATGTTTCGAAAATATGGAGAAAACAGTTTAAACCATTTACTTGTTTTTCGTATATCCTGTGTAATAAATGCAGTCTCCTGAAATGCTTTTGGCTAAGAAATATTTCATTTTTTGCCTGCGTTTTGGTTAGGGATTGGAGATGGGGGGTAGAGAGGGAGAGAGAGGAGAGTGACAAAAAGAATATAATTGTTCATTCCAGAGATTATTGCAATAGTGTGTGCATACACATATATATATATATATATATATATATATATATATATATATATATATATATATATATATATATATATATATATATATATATATATACACACACATGTATATGCATATAAGTGCATGTATCAGTAAACCAGCCCTCCTCCGCTCGAGGAATTCTGAATGCCACAAATAAATACAGCATTTTTGAATCCGTGACCACTGCTACTGCGTTACAGTGGGTGAACAGAATGAATGACATTTACTTTATTTCCACAGTCATAAGAAATATTGCATTTCTTTCCTGCGCTACAGGCAAGTAATTCCAGTAGGTAATTCAAGTTGCAAAAATAACAGGAATCTGTTGATTAATATATGTCAATATCTATATAAATTTCGGAGGATTGTATGGATTCATAATGATGATCTGTACGCGAGCTTTGACCGTCACACCAGCTGTGGGCGTCACACCAGCTGTGGGCGTCACACCAGCTGTGGGCGTCACACCAGCTGTGGGCGTCACACCAGCTGTGATAATTGCTTCCAAACAGCTCAGGTGCCATTTTATTTCCATATACTTTCCCCTGACTAACGTTATCCTTTTGTATCATTAAATATACTCATTACGTATCCAAATATTACTTTCCATTTCACATTTTGTCAAATTTAACATTGAATAGCCAGGCAGATCTAACTGACAAAGTACGTCGCCAAAATTGTTTATCCTGCACTGAAAGACCGAAGTGATGTTATCATATGCATGAGTTTCTCTGGACTACCCAATCTCGGGTGAGCCGATGAGCCAGAGTGTGTGCTCGGGACTCTACCTGCTGGTCCAAATTGAATAGGAAATATGTTTCTTCTGAAGAAGAGGGAGGGGTAGATGAAGAGAGACAGAGAGAGAGAGAGAGACAGAGAGAGACAGAGAGAGACAGAGAGAGAGAGATAGAGATAGATACACCAGTTAATTTAAGGATGACAGGTTTCATGAGCTGGCGATGAAGCACCACACTAACTTAGCCCGGGAATCCCACACTATACACCTACACTACACACCCACACCTCCCAGGAACTACTTATCTAACCCTACAAACTGGGCCTCATAAACACACACACACACACACACATACATACATACATACATACATACACCCTTAATCCTATGTTCATAACACAATACATTCGTCACAAAACGGATTATATATAAAAATTTCATTTTTTCACCAAGACGTTTTCAGCTAACCGCAAAGATTGTATTGTAAAAATCAAGCGAGAGCCCGGCAGAGGTTCCAATACTGCTCCCTCTCGTTAAGGTCAGGCGCCAAGTGCAGACTTCCCAACTGCTTGCAAGTTTCGTTAAGTACGAAACTTAAGCTGTAAACTTTGGTTGTGGCGCCTTAAGTATCTCTGAATGTAAGAACCTTGGGTGGCCGAGATGTCGAGTCCCAAGGGGCTGGGTCAAAATATAAGGAGCGGAAAAGACTCTGTAAAACTGGACATTCACAGACCTCCCGCTGGCCAGAGTCTGGCACTCGTCCCAAAACTGGCACCTCCGAAGATATGTATAAAAAAATAATAATAATTCGTCTTAACTTTGATGGCATTTCATTATTGATATTAGTTATTATTAATATATATTCAGGGTAGGTTGGATAGCTTATTCAAACTTATTTCGACTTGTTGGCCCTTAATTGAGATTTCTTCATTCAAAACAGCTTTTAACTTTGAACGTCTTAATATATAATGCACAATTTATAGTATAACTGGTAACACTGATCTACATTATGTCACAACACTGATCTACACTGTGTGGAAACACTGATCTGCACAATGGCGAAACACTGATCTACACTGTGTGGAAACACTGATCTGCACAATGTCGAAACACTCAGCTACACTGTGTGGAAACACTGATCTATACTCAGGCGATGAGTCACAATAACGTGGCTGAAGTATGTTGACCAGACCACACACTAGAAATTGAAGGGACGACGACGTTTCGGTCCGTCCTGGACCATTCTCAAGTCGATTGTCTCACAATCGACTTGAGAATGGTCCAGGACGGACCGAAACGTCGTCGTCCCTTCAACTTCTAGTGTGTGGTCTGGTCAACTGATCTATACTGTTCGTGCATACTCATAAAAACCTGTCATGTTCGTGCATACTCTAACAACCAGTCATGTTCGTGTATAGTCTAAGAACCCTCATGTTCTTCCAGCCTAGTTTTCATTTCTCCTCTATTTCGATCCACATGTGAATAGTAGAAGCATATGCTTCTGTTTACTATGAAGCATATGCTTCAATACTGCTGTATGTTTACTGTGGTATACTGCTGTATGTTTACTGTGACATACTGCTGTATGTTTACTGTGAAGCATATGCATATTAGCATATACAGAAGCATGTGCTTTTGTTTACTTTTTCTGTTTACTATTTGCAACAACTTTCTTAATTGTTGATTAGATTATTCCATATTTAATGTTGGTACTTACATAAACTAATATAATTCTCGGTATCATCATAGGGATTTTAACTTTATCGCTCATTATATGTATAAAGTATGTGAGCACATATATACATTTTTAACAAATCTTCCAATTGAGGTGTGAGTGTGTAGCACGTTTTTGCGGCCTTGTGATAGCTGTCACTGGCATAGTACTCGAGCCGTAGAGCTGAGCCAAGTAACAGAGGAGGGATAACCGCTCTTGTGGCGTAGCGCTCCGAGGGCCTCTATTGCTCCGCCGCTCGTGTCTTTGTCTGTAACGTGTGGAGGTGTAAATATGGTTGTAAAGGGTGCGGATATTCCCCCGGCTTCCTCTCTAGTTTGTTGATGCTGACAATTGAAATTTATAACCTATTTCGTGTTGTGGTGGAGTGTTTGTGTTTGCTTGTGTGTTTGTGATTGTGGTTTTTTGGTGAGGTTTTTGTAGTTGGATAAAAAGGACAAGATCCTTACAATGAGACAAAGTGAAATCTACACTATTTCTTTCATGATCATGGTACTATGCAAGAAGAGCCACGTATCTATGGTTTATAATAAGTTCTACAGACTCATAAATATTACTACAGCTTAACTTTGGCTTAAAAAGTCAAATTGTCAAATTGACAGACAATTGACAATTTGTCATCTGTCAAATTGACAGACAAATTGAAAGACAATTGTCAAATTGTCAATGAAAGCTTAATGCGTCAGATGACGTTTCACTTTACCTCCCACTTCACATACGCTCTAGTTACGTTATATTTGATGTACCTGCAGTAATTTGTTGACTTTTTCATCGCTAAATATATAAAATATATAAATTATATAATATAAATATATAAATATATAAATTAAATATATAAATTAATATATATATATATTAATATAATAAAATATATAAAATATATAAATAATATATAATATATAAATTAAAAAAATATATAAAAATAAAATATATAAATTGAATATAAAATATATAAATTAAAATATATAAATTAAAAACTAATAAATTAAAAACTAAAATTAAATAAAACTAAAATATATAAATTAAACTGTGTAGTTCTTATTTATACTTCGCTCCTAATCAATTGACGAGATCTATCTTGAGGTTATCTTGAGATGATTTCGGGGCTTTAGTGTCCCCGCGGCCCGGTCCTCGACCAGGCCTCCACCCCCCAGGAAGCAGCCCGTGACAGCTGACTAACACCCAGGTACCTATTTTACTGCTAGGTAACAAGGGCATAGGGTGAATGAAACTCTGGCCATTGTTTCTCACCGGCGCCTGGAATCGAACCCGGAACCACAGGATCACAAGTCCAGTGTGCTGTCCGCTCGGCCGACCGGAGATACATCAAACTTTCTGACCCCTTGACCCTTCACCGTCGCCTAACAACTTCGTTCCCCTCTCCCACCACCACAAAAAATCACTACTAATACACTTCCTTCATTCCGGGAGTTTTGGCAGTTGCCTTAACGTTGCAAGTGTGTTGTGCTGACGCTCTGTCATTCATGCTACGTGCGTTCTGTTAATGGGCTGTGATGAGGGGATTTTTCACCGGCGGCAGCAACAGACGCTGCCACACAAATGAGCTCTGCTTCTTCTATGTAATTCAGTAAAGTGCTTTTTAATTTATATTTATCAAATATTTGAATTATTTCTCATAGCAGAGCTGGAGTTCTCTGGACATATAATGAAAGTACATTAATCAATCAACTTTAATGAGATAATCAACTTCCTTTTATATTTATTTGTTAATTATCATATATTAATTTGTAGCTGTATTTGTTTAGGGTTTTCATTGTATTACTTCATTTCTCCCACCACCACGTAACTTAATCTCTTCTTTGACTGAGTTTCATTTTTTTTATATTTAGCATTTCTTTATTGCCTTCTAATTACTTGAAATTTTTTATACGACTTCTCGCAGATTTTCCTGTCGTTTTCTGATAGCTTGTTGTCTTCTTTCTTTAGCGTTAATCTTGGTCGTTGAAATTAAGTCATCTTCTAATATAGTTGTGCAACACGCTGGGTACATTATCTTCAACAATAAGTATGCTTTTCTGGTTGATATCAAATTTTGGTTCATTAATGTTTAGCCCTCCTACCCGCTTTCCTATTATTCTTTCATTATTTTGTTCTCTTAATTTCTTTCAGCCGTTCCTATATATTTTTTGGCATGTCTTCCTATCCTCTCGTGATTTTTTATCTTCCTATCCGAGCATGATTTTTTTATCCGAATTCTGACTCTCTGCACCTATTTTCAGTTTCAAATTACGACTTTTTATACCGAAAATATGCCAATTACTGAAAACGGCGATGGGTCATATTTTGCCCAAACCCCCCTGCAGTTTTCAAAATGTCTGAAATGTCGGAAATTTGACTCCTGAGCGTGATTTTTGAGCCGAATTCTGACTCTCTGCACCTATTTTCAGTTTCAAATTACGACGTTTCATACCGAAAATATGCCAATTACTGAAAACGGCGATGGGTCATATTTTGCCCAAACCCCCCTGCAGTTTTCAAAATGTCTGAAATGTCGGAAATTTGACTCCTGAGCGTGATTTTTGAGCCGAATTCTGACTCTCTGCACCTATTTTCAGTTTCAAATTACGACGTTTCATACCGAAAATATGCCAATTACTGAAAACGGCGATGGGTCATATTTTGCCCAAACCCCCCTGCAGTTTTTAAAATGTCTGAAATGTCGGAAATTTGACTCCTGAGCGTGATTTTTGAGCCGAATTCTGACTCTCTGCACCTATTTTCAGTTTCAAATTACGACGTTTCATACCGAAAATATGCCAATTACTGTAAACGGCGATGGGTCATATTTTGCCCAAACCCCCCTGCAGTTTTCAAAATGTCTGAAATGTCGGAAATTTGACTCCTGAGCGTGATTTTTGAGCCGAATTCTGACTCTCTGCACCTATTTTCAGTTTCAAATTACGACGTTTCATACCGAAAATATGCCAATTACTGAAAACGGCGATGGGTCATATTTTGCCCAAACCCCCCTGCAGTTTTCAAAATGTCTGAAATGTCGGAAATTTGACTCCTGAGCGTGATTTTTGAGCCGAATTCTGACTCTCTGCACCTATTTTCAGTTTCAAGTTACGACGTTTCATACCGAAAATATGCCAATTACTGTAAACGGCGATGGGTCATATTTTGCCCAAACACCCCTGCAGTTTTCAAAATGTCTGAAATGTAGGAAATTTGACTCCTGAGCGTGATTTTTTATTCGAATTCTGACTCTCTGCACCTATTTTCAGTTTCATATTACGACTTTTTATACCGAAAATATGCCAATTACTGAAAACAGCGATGGGTCATATTTTGCCCAAACCCCCCTGCAGTTTTCAAAATGTCTGAAATGTCGGAAATTTGACTCCTGAGCTTGATTTTTGAGCCGAATTCTGACTCTCTGCACCTATTTTCAGTTTCAAATTACGACTTTTTATACCGAAAATATGCCAATTACTGAAAACGGCGATGGGTCATATTTTGCCCAAACCCCCCTGCAGTTTTCAAAATGTCTGAAATGTCGGAAATTTGACTCCTGAGCGTGATTTTTGAGCCGAATTCT
Organism: Procambarus clarkii; assembly: GCF_040958095.1. Taxonomy (NCBI): domain Eukaryota; kingdom Metazoa; phylum Arthropoda; class Malacostraca; order Decapoda; family Cambaridae; genus Procambarus; species Procambarus clarkii. Next base: position 9,808,313 of record NC_091232.1, read on the forward strand.
GACTCTCTGCATCTATTTTCAGTTTCAAATTACGAATTTTTATACCGAAAATATGCCAATTACTGAAAACGGCGATGGGTCATATTTTGCCCAAACCCCCCTGCAGTTTTCAAAATGTCTGAAATGTCGGAAATTTGACTCCTGAGCGTGATTTTTTATCCGAATTCTGACTCTCTGCACCTATTTTCAGTTTCAAATTACGACGTTTCATACCGAAAATATGCTAATTACTGAAAACGGCGATGGGTCATATTTTGCCCAAACCCCCCTGCAGTTTTTAAAATGTGTGAAATGTCGGAAATTTGACTCCTGAGCGTGATTTTTGAGCCGAATTCTCACTCTCTGCACCTATTTTCAGTTTCAAATTACGACGTTTCATACCGAAAATATGCCAATTACTGTAAACGGCGATGGGTCATATTTTGCCCAAACACCCCTGCAGTTTTCAAAATGTCTGAAATGTCGGAAATTTGACTCCTGAGCGTGATTTTTTATTCGAATTCTGACTCTCTGCACCTATTTTCAGTTTCAAATTACGACTTTTTATACCGAAAATATGTCAATTACTGAAAACGGCGATGGGTCATATTTTGCCCAAACCCCCCTGCAGTTTTCAAAATGTCTGAAATGTTGGAAATTTGACTCCTGAGCGTGATTTTTGAGCCGAATTCTGACTCTCTGCACCTATTTTCAGTTTCAAATTACGACGTTTCATACCGAAAATATGCCAATTACTGAAAACGGCGATGAGTCATATTTTGCCCAAACCCCCTGCAGTTTTTAAAATGTCTGAAATGTCGGAAATTTGACTCCTGAGCGTGATTTTTGAGCCGAATTCTGACTCTCTGCATCTCTTTTCAGTTTCAAATTACGAATTTTTATACCGAAAATATGCCAATTACTGAAAACGGCGATGGATCATATTTTGCCCAAACCCCCCTGCAGTTTTCAAAATGTCTGAAATGTCGGAAATTTGACTCCTGAGCGTGATTTTTTATCCGAATTCTGACTCTCTGCACCTATTTTCAGTTTCAAATTACGATGTTTCATACCGAAAATATGCTAATTACTGAAAACGGCGATGGGTCATATTTTGCCCAAACCCCCCTGCAGTTTTCAAAATGTCTGAAATGTCGGAAATTTGACTCCTGAGCGTGATTTTTTATCCGAATTCTGACTCTCTGCACCTATTTTCAGTTTCAAATTACGACGTTTCCTACCGAAAATATGCTAATTACTGAAAACGGCGATGGGTCATATTTTGCCCAAACCCCCCTGCAGTTTTTAAAATGTCTGAAATGTCGGAAATTTGACTCCTGAGCGTGATCTTTGAGCCGAATCTGACTCTCTGCACCTATTTTCAGTTTCAAATTACGATGTTTCATACCGAAAATATGCCAATTACTGTAAAGGCGATGGGTCATATTTTGCCCAAACCCCCCTGCAGTTTTCAAAATGTCTAAAATGTCGGAAATTTGACTCCTGATCGTGATTTTTTATCCGAATTCTGACTCTCTGCACCTATTTTCAGTTTCAAATTACGACTTTTTATACCGAAAATATGCCAATTACTGAAAACAGCGATTGATCATATTTTGCCTAAACCCCACTGCAGTTTTCAAAATGTCTGAAATGTCGGAAATTTGACTCCTGAGCGTGATTTTTGAGCCGAATTCTGACTCTCTGCACCTATTTTCAGTTTTAAATTACGACGTTTCATACCGAAAATATGCCAATTACTGTAAATGGCGATGCGTCATATTTAGCCCAAACCCCTCTGCAGTTTTCAAAATGTCTGAAATGTCGGAAATTTGACTCCTGAGCGTGATTTTTGAGCCGAATTCTGACTCTCTGCACCAATTTTCAGTTTCAAATTACGACTTTTTATACCGAAAATATGCCAATTACTGAAAACGGCGATGGGTCATATTTTGCCCAAACCCCCCTGCAGTTTTCAAAATGTCTGAAATGTCGGAAATTTGACTCCTGAGCGTGATTTTTGAGCCGAATTCTGACTCTCTGCACCTATTTTGTTAATAGGACACCATAATTGCACCGTAATTTGTTAATATTGAATATCAAAGCAATTAGAGCAATATTTAACGTGATACAGCCATCCAAAGTATGCAACAAATCATGTTCTTTTCTCAAGATAAAAATCGCGCGAATTTCGCCGCTACCTGCCAAAAACCAGGCGATTTTCGCCGCTAGCGGCCAAAAACCATGCGATTTTCGCAGCTGGCGGGCAAAAATCGCGATTTTCGCCGCTACCGGCCAAAAACCGCGCTATTTTCGACGCTAGCGGCCAGAAACCATGCGATTTTTGCAGCTGGCGGGAAAAAATCGCGCGAATTTCGCCACTACCTGCCAAAAATCGAAAGATTTTCGCCGTTAGCGGCCAAAAACCATGCGATTTTCGCAGCTGGCGGGCAAAAATCGCGATTTTCGCCGCTACCGGCCAAAAACCGTGCGATTTTCGCCGCTAGCGGCCAAAATCGGGCGATTTTTGCCGCTAACGGCCAAAACCCGCGCTATTTTCGACGCTAGCGGCTAGAAACCATGCGATTTTCGCCGTTAGCGGCCAAAAACCATGCGATTTTCGCAGCTGGCGGGCAAAAATCGCGAATTTCGCCGCTACCTGCCAAAAATCGACCGATTTTCGCCGCTAGCGGCCAAAAAAGGGGCTATTTTCGCCGCTAGCGGCCAAAAATCGTGCGATTTTCGCAGCTAGCGGGCAAAAATTGCGATTTTCGCCGCTACCGGCCAAAAATAGCGCGATTTTCGCCGCTAGCGGCCAAAAACCGTGCGATTTTCGCCGCTGGCGGGCAAAAATCGCGATTTTCCCCGCTACCGGCCAAAAATAGCGCCATTTTCGCCGCTTGCGACCAGAAACTATGCGATTTTTGCAGCTGGCGGGCAAAAATAGCGCGATTTTCGCCGCTACCGGCCAAAAATCGCGCGATTTTCGCCGCTACCGGCCAAAAATAGCGCGATTTTCGCCACTAGCGGCCAAAAACCGTGCGATTTTCGCAGCTGGCGGGGAAAAATCGCGATTTTCGCCGCTACCGGCTAAAAATAGCGCGATTTTCGCCGGTAGCGGCCAAAAACCGTGCGAATTTCGCCCCTGGCGGCGAAAAATCGCGCGATTTTCGCCGCTAGCGGCCAGAAACTGCGATTTTTGCAGCTGGCGGGTAAAAATCCCACGAATTTCGCCGCTACCTGAAAAAAACCGCGCGATTTTCGCAGCTGGCGGGCAAAAATCGCGATTTTCGCCGCTACCGGCCAAAAATAGCGCGATTTTCGCCGCTAGCGGGCAAAAACCGTGCGATTTTCGCAGCTGGCGGGCAAAAATCGCGATTTTCGCCGCTACCGGCCAAAAATCGCGCGATTTTCGCCGCTAGCGGCCAGAAACTGCAATTTTTGCAGCTGGCGGGTAAAAATCGCGCGAATTTCGCCGCTACCTGCCAAAAACCAGGCGATTTTCGCCGCTAGCGGCCAAAAACCATGCGATTTTCGCAGCTGGTGGGCAAAAATCGCGATTTTCGCCGCTACCGGCTAAAAATAGCGCGATTTTCGCCGGTAGCGGCCAAAAACCGTGCGAATTTCGCCCCTGGCGGCGAAAAATCGCGCGATTTTCGCCGCTAGCGGCCAGAAACTGCGATTTTTGCAGCTGGCGGGTAAAAATCCCACGAATTTCGCCGCTACCTGAAAAAAACCGCTCGATTTTCGCAGCTGGCGGGCAAAAATCGCGATTTTCGCCGCTACCGGCCAAAAATAGCGCGATTTTCGCCGCTAGCGGGCAAAAACCGTGCGATTTTCGCAGCTGGCGGGCAAAAATCGCGATTTTCGCCGCTACCGGCCAAAAATCGCGCGATTTTCGCCGCTAGCGGCCAGAAACTGCAATTTTTGCAGCTGGCGGGTAAAAATCGCGCGAATTTCGCCGCTACCTGCCAAAAACCAGGCGATTTTCGCCGCTAGCGGCCAAAAACCATGCGATTTTCGCAGCTGGCGGGCAAAAATCGCGATTTTCGCCGCTACCTGCCAAAAACCGCGCTATTTTCGACGCTAGCGGCCAGAAACCATGCGATTTTTGCAGCTGGCGGGAAAAAATCGCGCGAATTTCGCCGCTACCTGCCAAAAATCGACCGATTTTCGCCGTTAGCGGCCAAAAAAGGGGCTATTTTCGCCGCTAGCGGCCAAAAATGGGGCGATTTTCGCCGCTAGCGGCCAAAAATCGTGCGATTTTCGCAGCTGGCGGGCAAAAATTGCGATTTTCGCCGCTACCGGCCAAAAATAGCGCGATTTTCGCCGCTAGCGGCAAAAAACCGTGCGATTTTCGCAGCTGGTGGGCAAAAATCGCGATTTTCCCCGCTACCGGCCAAAAATAGCGCGATTTTCGCCGCTTGCGACCAGAAACTATGCGATTTTTGCAGCTGGCGGGCAAAAATAGCGCGATTTTTGCCGCTACTGGCCAAAAATCGTGCGATTTTCGCCGCTACAGGCCAAAAATAGCGCGATTTTCGCCGCTAGCGGCCAAAAACCGTGCGATTTTCGCAGCTGGCGGGGTAAAATCGCGATTTTCGCCGCTACCGGCTTAAAATAGCGCGATTTTCGCCGGTAGCGGCCAAAAACCGTGCGAATTTCGCCCCTAGAGGCGAAAAATCGCGCGATTTTCGCCGCTAGCGGCCAGAAACTGCGATTTTTGCAACTGGCGGGTAAAAATCCCACGAATTTCGCCGCTACCTGCCAAAAACCGCGCGATTTTCGCAGCTGGCGGGCAAAAATCGCGATTTTCGCCGCTACCGGCCAAAAATAGCGCGATTTTCGCCGCTAGCGGGCAAAAACCGTGCGATTTTCGCAGCTGGCGGGCAAAAATCGCGATTCTCGCCGCTACCGGCCAAAAATCGCGCGATTTTCGCCGCTAGCGGCCAGAAACTGCAATTTTTGCAGCTGGCGGGTAAAAATCGCGCGAATTTCGCCGCTACCTGCCAAAAACCAGGCGATTTTCGCCGCTAGCGGCCAAAAACCATGCGATTTTCGCAGCTGGCGGGCAAAAATCGCGATTTTCGCCGCTACCTGCCAAAAACCGCGCTATTTTCGAGGCTAGCGGCCAGAAACCATGCGATTTTTGCAGCTGGCGGGAAAAAATCGCGCGAATTTCGCCGCTACCTGCTAAAAATCGACCGATTTTCGCCGTTAGCGGCCAAAAAAGGGGCTATTTTCTCCGCTAGCGGCCAAAAATGGGGCGATTTTCGCCGCTAGCGGCCAAAAATCGTGCGATTTTCGCAGCTGGCGGGCAAAAATTGCGATTTTCGCCGCTACCGGCCAAAAATAGCGCGATTTTCGCCGCTAGCGGCAAAAAACCGTGCGATTTTCGCAGCTGGCGGGCAAAAATCGCGATTTTCCCCGCTACCGACCAAAAATAGCGCGATTTTCGCCGCTTGCGACCAGAAACTATGCGATTTTTGCAGCTGGCGGGCAAAAATAGCGCGATTTTCGCCGCTACCGGCCAAAAATCGCGCGATTTTCGCAGCTATAGGCCAAAAATAGCGCGATTTTCGCCGCTAGCGGCCAAAAACCGTGCGATTTTCGCAGCTGGCGGGGTAAAATCGCGATTTTCGCCGCTACCGGCTTAAAATAGCGCGATTTTCGCCGGTAGCGGCCAAAAACCGTGCTAATTTCGCCCCTGGCGGCGAAAAATCGCGCGATTTTCGCCGCTAGCGGCCAGAAACTGCGATTTTTGCAGCTGGCGGGTAAAAATCCCGCGAATTTTCGCTTAAAATAGCGCGATTTTCGCCGGTAGCGGCGAAAAACCGCGCGATTTTCGCAGCTGGCGGGCAAAAATCGCGATTTTCGCCGCTACCGGCCAAAAATAGCGCGATTTTCGCCGCTAGCGGGCAAAAACCGTGCGGTTTTCGCAGCTGGCGGGCAAAAATCGCGATTTTCGCCGCTACCGGCCAAAAATAGCGCGATTTTCGCCGGTAGCGGCCAAAAACCGTGCGATTTTCGCCGCTAGCGGCCAGAAACTGCAATTTTTGCAGCTGGCAGGCAAAAATCGCGCGAATTTCGCCGCTACCTGCCAAAAACCGCGCGATTTTCGCCGCTAGCGGCCAAAAACCATGCGATTTTCGCAGCTGGCGGGCAAAAATCGCGATTTTCGCCGCTACCGGCCAAAAATAGCGCTATTTTCGCCGCTAGCGGCCAAAACGCGTGCGAATTTCGCCGCTAGCGGCCAAAATCGGGCGATTTTTGCCGCTAACGACCAAAAACCGCGCTATTTTCGACGCTAGCGGCCAGAAACCATGCGATTTTTGCAGCTAGCGGGCAAAAATCGCGCGAATTTCGCCGCTACCTGCCAAAAATCGACCGATTTTCGCCGCAAGCGGCCAAAAAAGGGGCTATTTTCGCCGCTAGCGGCCTAAAATGGGGCGATTTTTGCCGCTACCGGCCAAAAATAGCGCGATTTTCGCCGCTAGGGGCCAAAAACCGTGCGATTTTCGCCGCTACCGGCCAAAAATCGGGCGATTTTCACCGCAAGCGGCCCAAAACTATGTGATTTTCGCCGCTGGCGGGCAAAAATCGCGATTTTCCCCGCTACCGGCCAAAAATAGCGCGATTTTCGCCGCTAGCGACCAGAAACTATGCGATTTTTGCAGCTGGCTGGCAAAAATAGCGCGATTTTCGCCGCTACCGGCCAAAAATAGCGCGATTTTCGCCGCTAGCGGGCAAAAACCGTGCGAATTTCGCCGCTAGCGGCGAAAAATCGCGCGATTTTCGCCGCTAGCGGCCAGAAACTGCGATTTTTGCAGCTGGTGGGTAAAAATCGCACGAATTTCGCCGCTACCTGCCAAAAACCGCGCGATTTCGCAGCTGGCGGGCAAAAATAGCGCGATTTTCGCCGCTACCGGCCAAAAACCGCGCGATTTTCGCCGCTAGCGGCCAAAAACCATGCGATTTTCGCAGCTGGCGGGCAAAAATCGCGATTTTCGCCGCTACCGGCTAAAAACCGCGCTATTTTCGACGCTAGCGGCCAGAAACCATGCGATTTTTGCAGCTGGCTGGAAAAAATCGCGCGAATTTCGCCGCTACCTGCCAAAAATCGACCGATTTTCGCCGTTAGCGGCCAAAAACCATGCGATTTTCGCAGCTGGCGGGTAAAAATCGCGATTTTCGCCGCTAGCGGCCAAAAAAGGGGCTATTTTCGCCGCTAGCGGCAAAAAATCGTGCGATTTTCGCAGCTGGCGGGCAAAAATTGCGATTTTCGCCGCTACCGGCCAAAAATAGCGCGATTTTCGGCGCTAGCGGCCAAAAACCGTGCGATTCTCGCCGCTGGCGGGCAAAAATCGCGATTTTCCCCGCTACCGGCCAAAAATAGCGCCATTTTCGCCGCTTGCGACCAGAAACTATGCGATTTTTGCAGCTGGCGGGCAAAAATCGCGATTTTCGCCGCTACCGGATAAAAATCGCGCGATTTTCGCCGCTACCGGCTAAAAATAGCGCGATTTTCGCCGCTAGCAGCCAAAAATCGTGCGATTTTCGCAGCTGGCGGGGAAAAATCGCGATTTTCGCCGCTAGCGGCCAGAAACTGCGATTTTTGCAGCTGGCGGGTAAAAATCCCACGAATTTCGCCGCTACCTGCCAAAAACCGCGCGATTTTCGCAGCTGGCGGGCAAAAATCGCGATTTTCGCCGCTACCGGCCAAAAATAGCGCGATTTTCGCCGCTAGCGGGCAAAAACCGTGCGATTTTCGCAGCTGGAGGGCAAAAATCGCGATTTTCGCCGCTACCGGCCAAAAATCGCGCGATTTTCGCCGCTACCGGCCAAAAATCGCGCGATTTTCGCCGCTAGCGGCCAGAAACTGCAATTTTTGCAGCTGGTGGGTAAAAATCGCGCGAATTTCGCCGCTACCTGCCAAAAACCAGGCGATTTTCGCCGCTAGCGGCCAAAAACCATGCGATTTTCGCAGCTGGCGGGCAAAAATCGCGATTTTCGCCGCTACCGGCCAAAAACCGCGCTATTTTCGACGCTAGCGGCCAGAAATAATGCGATTTTCGCAGCTGGCGGGCAAAAATCGCGCGAATTTCGCCGCTACCTGCCAAAAATCGACCGATTTTCGCCGTTAGCGGCCAAAAAAGGGGCTATTTTCGCCGCTAGCGGCCAAAAATGGGGCGATTTTCGCCGCTAGCGGCCAAAAATCGTGCGATTTTCGCAGCTGGCGGGCAAAAATTGCTATTTTCGCTGCTACCGGCCAAAAATAGCGCGATTTTCGCCGCTAGCGGCAAAAATCCGTGCGATTTTCGCAGCTGGCGGGCAAAAATCGCGATTTTCCCCGCTACCGGCCAAAAATAGCGCGATTTTCGCCGCTTGCGACCAGAAACTATGCGATTTTTGCAGCTGGCGGGCAAAAATAGTGCGATTTTCGCCGCTACTGGCCAAAAATAGCGCGATTTTCGCAGCTGGCGGGGTAAAATCGCGATTTTCGCCGCTACCGGCTTAAAATAGCGCGATTTTCGCCGGTAGCGGCCAAAAACCGTGCGAATTTCGCCCCTGGCGGCGAAAAATCGCGCGATTTTCGCCGCTACAGGCCAAAAATAGCGCGATTTTCGCCGCTAGCGGGCAAAAACCGTGCGATTTTCGCAGCTGGCGGGCAAAAATCGCGATTTTCGCCGCTACCGGCCAAAAATAGCGCTATTTTCGACGCTAGCGGCCAAAACGCGTGCGAATTTCGCCGCTAGCGGCGAAAAATCGCGCGATTTTCGCCGCTAGCGGCCAGAAACTGCAATTTTTGCAGCTGGCGGGTAAAAATCGCGCGAATTTCCCCGTTACCTGCCAAAAACCGCGCGATTTTCGCCGCTAGCGGCCAAAAACCATGCGATTTTCGCAGCTGGCAGGCAAAAATCGCGATTTTCGCCGCTACCGGCCAAAAATAGCGCGATTTTCGCCGCTAGCGGCCAAAAACCGTGCGATTTTCGCCGCTAGCGGCCAAAATCGGGCGATTTTTGCCGCTAACGGCCAAAAACCGCGCTATTTTCGACGCTAGCGGCCAGAAACCATGCGATTTTTGCAGCTGGCGGGCAAAAATAGCGCGATTTTCGCCGCTACCGGCCAAAAACCGGGCGATTTTCGCCGCTCCCGGCCAAAAATAGCGCGATTTTCGCCGCTAGCGGGCAAAAACCGTGCGAATTTCGCCGCTAGCGGCGAAAAATCGCGCGATTTTCGCCGCTAGCGGCCAGAAACTGCGATTTTTGCAGCTGGTGGGTAAAAATCGCACGAATTTCGCCTCTACCTGCCAAAAACCGCGCGATTTCGCAGCTGGCGGGCAAAAATAGCGCGATTTTCGCCGCTACCGGCCAAAAACCGCGCAATTTTCGCCGCTAGCGGCCAAAAACCATGCGATTTTCGCAGCTGGCGGGCAAAAATCGCGATTTTCGCCGCTACCGGCCAAAAACCGCGCTATTTTCAACGCTAGCGGCCAGAAACCATGCGATTTTCGCAGCTGGCGGGCAAAAATCGCGATTTTCGCCGCTAGCGGCCAAAAAAGGGGCTATTTTCGCCGCTACCGGCCAAAAATCGTGCGATTTTCGCAGCTGGCGGGCAAAAATTGCGATTTTCGCCGCTACCGGCCAAAAATAGCGCGATTTTCGCCGCTAGCGGCCAGAAACTGCGATTTTTGCAGCTGGCGGGTAAAAATCCCACGAATTTCGCCGCTACCTGCCAAAAACCGCGCGATTTTCGCAGCTGGCGGGCAAAAATCGCGATTTTCGAAGCTACCGGCCAAAAATAGCGCGATTTTCGCCGCTAGCGGGCAAAAACCGTGCGAATTTCGCAGCTGGAGGGCAAAAATCGCGATTTTCGCCGCTAACGGCCAAAAATCGCGCGATTTTCGCCGCTACCGGCCAAAAATCGCGCGATTTTCGCCGCTAGCGGCCAGAAACTGCAATTTTTGCAGCTGGCGGGTAAAAATCGCGCGAATTTCGCCGCTACCTGCCAAAAACCAGGCGATTTTCGCCGCTAGCGGCCAAAAACCATGCGATTTTCGCAGCTGGCGGGCAAAAATCGCGATTTTCGCCGCTACCGGCCAAAAACCGCGCTATTTTCGACGCTAGCGGCCAGAAACCATGCGATTTTTGCAGCTGGCGGGCAAAAATCGCGCGAATTTCGCAGCTACCTGCCAAAAATCGACCGATTTTCGCCGTTAGCGGCCAAAAAAGGGGCTATTTTCGCCGCTAGCGGCCAAAAATGGGGCGATTTTCGCCGCTAGCGGCCAAAAATCGTGCGATTTTCGCAGCTGGCGGGCAAAAATTGCGATTTTCGCCGCTACCGGCCAAAAATAGCGCGATTTTCGCCGCTAGCGGCAAAAAACCGTGCGATTTTCGCAGCTGGCGGGCAAAAATCGCGATTTTCCCCGCTACCGGCCAAAAATAGCGCGATTTTCGTCGCTTGCGACCAGAAACTATGCGATTTTTGCAGCTGGCGGGCAAAAATAGTGCGATTTTCGCCGCAACTGGCCAAAAATAGCGCGATTTTCGCAGCTGGCGGGGTAAAATCGCGATTTTCGCCGCTACCGGCTTAAAATAGCGCGATTTTCGCCGGTAGCGGCCAAAAACCGTGCGAATTTCGCCCCTGGCGGCGAAAAATCGCGCGATTTTCGCCGCTACAGGCCAAAAATAGCGCGATTTTCGCCGCTAGCGGGCAAAAACCGTGCGATTTTCGCAGCTGGCGGGCAAAAATCGCGATTTTCGCCGCTACCGGCCAAAAATAGCGCTATTTTCGACGCTAGCGGCCAAAACGCGTGCGAATTTCGCCGCTAGCGGCGAAAAATCGCGCGATTTTCGCCGCTAGCGGCCAGAAACTGCAATTTTTGCAGCTGGCGGGTAAAAATCGCGCGAATTTCCCCGCTACCTGCCAAAAACCGCGCGATTTTCGCCGCTAGCGGCCAAAAACCATGTGATTTTCGCAGCTGGCAGGCAAAAATCGCGATTTTCGCCGCTACCGGCCAAAAATAGCGCGATTTTCGCCGCTAGCGGCCAAAAACCGTGCGATTTTCGCCGCTAGCGGCCAAAATCGGGCGATTTTTGCCGCTAACGGCCAAAAACCGCGCTATTTTCGACGCTAGCGGCCAGAAACCATGCGATTTTTGCAGCTAGCGGGCAAAAATCGCGCGAATTTCGCCGCTACCTGCCAAAAATCGACCGATTTTCGCCGCAAGCGGCCAAAAAAGGGGCTATTTTCGCCGCTAGCGGCCTAAAATGGGGCGATTTTTGCCGCTACCGGCAAAAAAAAACCCGCGATTTTCGCCGCTAGCGGCCAAAAACCGTGCGATTTTCGCCGCTACCGGCCAAAAATCGGGCGATTTTCACCGCAAGCGGCCCAAAACTATGTGATTTTCGCCGCTGGCGGGCAAAAATCGCGCGATTTTTGCCGCTACCGGCCAAAAATCGCGCGATTTTCGCCGCTAGCGGCCAGAAACTGCAATTTTTGCAGCTGGCGGGTAAAAATCGCGCGAATTTCGCCGCTACCTGCCAAAAACCAGGCGATTTCGCAGCTGGCGGGCAAAAATTGCGCGATTTTCGCCGCTACCGGCCAAAAACCGCGCGATTTTCGCCGCTAGCGGCCAAAAACCATGCGATTTTCGCAGCTGGCGGGCAAAAATCGCGATTTTCGCCGCTAGCGGCCAAAAAAGGGGCTATTTTCGCCGCTACCGGCCAAAAATCGTGCGATTTTCGCAGCTGGCGGGCAAAAATTGCGATTTTCGCCGCTACCGGCCAAAAATAGCGCGATTTTCGCCGCTAGCGGCCAGAAACTGCGATTTTTGCAGCTGGCGGGTAAAAATCCCACGAATTTCGCCGCTACCTGCCAAAAACCGCGCGATTTTCGCAGCTGGCGGGCAAAAATCGCGATTTTCGCCGCTACCGGCCAAAAATAGCGCGATTTTCGCCGCTAGCGGGCAAAAACCGTGCGATTTTCGCAGCTGGAGGGCAAAAATCGCGATTTTCGCCGCTAACGGCCAAAAATCGCGCGATTTTCGCCGCTACCGGCCAAAAATCGCGCGATTTTCGCCGCTAGCGGCCAGAAACTGCAATTTTTGCAGCTGGCGGGTAAAAATCGCGCGAATTTCGCCGCTACCTGCCAAAAACCAGGCGATTTTCGCCGCTAGCGGCCAAAAACCATGCGATTTTCGCAGCTGGCGGGCAAAAATCGCGATTTTCGCCGCTACCGGCCAAAAACCGCGCTATTTTCGACGCTAGCGGCCAGAAACCATGCGATTTTTGCAGCTGGCGGGCAAAAATCGCGCGAATTTCGCCGCTACCTGCCAAAAATCGACCGATTTTCGCCGTTAGCGGCCAAAAAAGGGGCTATTTTCGCCGCTAGCGGCCAAAAATGGGGCGATTTTCGCCGCTAGCGGCCAAAAATCGTGCGATTTTCGCAGCTGGCGGGCAAAAATTGCGATTTTCGCCGCTACCGGCCAAAAATAGCGCGATTTTCGCCGCTAGCGGCAAAAAACCGTGCGATTTTCGCAGCTGGCGGGCAAAAATCGCGATTTTCCCCGCTACCGGCCAAAAATAGCGCGATTTTCGTCGCTTGCGACCAGAAACTATGCGATTTTTGCAGCTGGCGGGCAAAAATAGTGCGATTTTCGCCGCTACTGGCCAAAAATAGCGCGATTTTCGCAGCTGGCGGGGTAAAATCGCGATTTTCGCCGCTACCGGCTTAAAATAGCGCGATTTTCGCCGGTAGCGGCCAAAAACCGTGCGAATTTCGCCCCTGGCGGCGAAAAATCGCGCGATTTTCGCCGCTACAGGCCAAAAATAGCGCGATTTTCGCCGCTAGCGGGCAAAAACCGTGCGATTTTCGCAGCTGGCGGGCAAAAATCGCGATTTTCGCCGCTACCGGCCAAAAATAGCGCTATTTTCGACGCTAGCGGCCAAAACGCGTGCGAATTTCGCCGCTAGCGGCGAAAAATCGCGCGATTTTCGCCGCTAGCGGCCAGAAACTGCAATTTTTGCAGCTGGCGGGTAAAAATCGCGCGAATTTCCCCGCTACCTGCCAAAAACCGCGCGATTTTCGCCGCTAGCGGCCAAAAACCATGTGATTTTCGCAGCTGGCAGGCAAAAATCGCGATTTTCGCCGCTACCGGCCAAAAATGGCGCGATTTTCGCCGCTAGCGGCCAAAAACCGTGCGATTTTCGCCGCTAGCGGCCAAAATCGGGCGATTTTTGCCGCTAACGGCCAAAAACCGCGCTATTTTGGACGCTAGCGGCCAGAAACCATGCGATTTTTGCAGCTAGCGGGCAAAAATCGCGCGAATTTCGCCGCTACCTGCCAAAAATCGACCGATTTTCGCCGCAAGCGGCCAAAAAAGGGGCTATTTTCGCCGCTAGCGGCCTAAAATGGGGCGATTTTTGCCGCTACCGGCCAAAAATAGCGCGATTTTCGCCGCTAGCGGCCAAAAACCGTGCGATTTTCGCCGCTACCGGCCAAAAATCGGGCGATTTTCACCGCAAGCCGCCCAAAACTATGTGATTTTCGCCGCTGGCGGGCAAAAATCGCGATTTTCCCCGCTACCGGCCAAAAATAGCGCGATTTTTGCCGCTAGCGACCAGAAACTATGCGATTTTTGCAGCTGGCGGGCAAAAATAGCGCGATTTTCGCCGCTACCGGCCAAAAACCGGGCGATTTTCGCCGCTACCGGCCAAAAATAGCGCGATTTTCGCCGCTAGCGGGCAAAAACCGTGCGAATTTCGCCGCTAGCGGCGAAAAATCGCGCGATTTTCGCCGCTAGCGGCCAGAAACTGCGATTTTTGCAGCTGGTGGGTAAAAATCGCACGAATTTCGCCGCTACCTGCCAAAAACCGCGCGATTTCGCAGCTGGCGGGCAAAAATAGCGCGATTTTCGCCGCTACCGGCCAAAAACCGCGTGATTTTCGCCGCTAGCGGCCAAAAACCATGCGATTTTCGCAGCTGGCGGGCAAAAATCGCGATTTTCGCCGCTACCGGCCAAAAACCGCGCTATTTTCGACGCTAGCGGCCAGAAACCATGCGATTTTTGCAGCTGGCTGGAAAAAATCGCGCGAATTTCGCCGCTACCTGCCAAAAATCGACCGATTTTCGCCGTTAGCGGCCAAAAACCATGCGATTTTCGCAGCTGGCGGGCAAAAATCGCGATTTTCGCCGCTAGCGGCCAAAAAAGGGGCTATTTTCGCCGCTACCGGCCAAAAATCGTGCGATTTTCGCAGCTGGCGGGCAAAAATTGCGATTTTCGCCGCTACCGGCCAAAAATAGCGCGATTTTCGCCGCTAGCGGCCAGAAACTGCGATTTTTGCAGCTGGCGGGTAAAAATCCCACGAATTTCGCCGCTACCTGCCAAAAACCGCGCGATTTTCGCAGCTGGCGGGCAAAAATCGCGATTTTCGCCGCTACCGGCCAAAAATAGCGCGATTTTCGCCGCTAGCGGGCAAAAACCGTGCGATTTTCGCAGCTGGAGGGCAAAAATCGCGATTTTCGCCGCTAACGGCCAAAAATCGCGCGATTTTTGCCGCTACCGGCCAAAAATCGCGCGATTTTCGCCGCTAGCGGCCAGAAACTGCAATTTTTGCAGCTGGCGGGTAAAAATCGCGCGAATTTCGCCGCTACCTGCCAAAAACCAGGCGATTTCGCAGCTGGCGGGCAAAAATTGCGCGATTTTCGCCGCTACCGGCCAAAAACCGCGCGATTTTCGCCGCTAGCGGCCAAAAACCATGCGATTTTCGCAGCTGGCGGGCAAAAATCGCGATTTTCGCCGCTACCGGCTAAAAACCGCGCTATTTTCGACGCTAGCGGCCAGAAACCATGCGATTTTTGCAGCTGGCTGGAAAAAATCGCGCGAATTTCGCCGCTACCTGCCAAAAATCGACCGATTTTCGCCGTTAGCGGCCAAAAACCATGCGATTTTCGCAGCTGGCGGGTAAAAATCGCGACTTTCGCCGCTAGCGGCCAAAAAAGGGGCTATTTTCGCCGCTAGCGGCCAAAAATCGTGCGATTTTCGCAGCTGGCGGGCAAAAATTGCGATTTTCGCCGCTACCGGCCAAAAATAGCGCGATTTTCGGCGCTAGCGGCCAAAAACCGTGCGATTCTCGCCGCTGGCGGGCAAAAATCGCGATTTTCCCCGCTACCGGCCAAAAATAGCGCCATTTTCGCCGCTTGCGACCAGAAACTATGCGATTTTTGCAGCTGGCGGGCAAAAATCGCGATTTTCGCCGCTACCGGATAAAAATCGCGCGATTTTCGCCGCTACCGGCTAAAAATAGCGCGATTTTCGCCGCTAGCAGCCAAAAATCGTGCGATTTTCGCAGCTGGCGGGGAAAAATCGCGATTTTCGCCGCTAGCGGCCAGAAACTGCGATTTTTGCAGCTGGCGGGTAAAAATCCCACGAATTTCGCCGCTACCTGCCAAAAACCGCGCGATTTTCGCAGCTGGCGGGCAAAAATCGCGATTTTCGCCGCTACCGGCCAAAAATAGCGCGATTTTCGCCACTAGCGGGCAAAAACCGTGCGATTTTCGCAGCTGGAGGGCAAAAATCGCGATTTTCGCCGCTACCGGCCAAAAATCGCGCGATTTTCGCCGCTACCGGCCAAAAATCGCGCGATTTTCGCCGCTAGCGGCCAGAAACTGCAATTTTTGCAGCTGGCGGGTAAAAATCGCGCGAATTTCGCCGCTACCTGCCAAAAACCAGGCGATTTTCGCCGCTAGCGGCCAAAAACCATGCGATTTTCGCAGCTGGCGGGCAAAAATCGCGATTTTCGCCGCTACCGGCCAAAAACCGCGCTATTTTCGACGCTAGCGGCCAGAAACCATGCGATTTTCGCAGCTGGCGGGCAAAAATCGCGCGAATTTCGCCGCTACCTGCCAAAAATCGACCGATTTTCGCCGTTAGCGGCCAAAAAAGGGGCTATTTTCGCCGCTAGCGGCCAAAAATGGGGCGATTTTCGCCGCTAGCGGCCAAAAATCGTGCGATTTTCGCAGCTGGCGGGCAAAAATTGCTATTTTCGCTGCTACCGGCCAAAAATAGCGCGATTTTCGCCGCTAGCGGCAAAAATCCGTGCGATTTTCGCAGCTGGCGGGCAAAAATCGCGATTTTCCCCGCTACCGGCCAAAAATAGCGCGATTTTCGCCGCTTGCGACCAGAAACTATGCGATTTTTGCAGCTGGCGGGCAAAAATAGTGCGATTTTCGCCGCTACTGGCCAAAAATAGCGCGATTTTCGCAGCTGGCGGGGTAAAATCGCGATTTTCGCCGCTACCGGCTTAAAATAGCGCGATTTTCGCCGGTAGCGGCCAAAAACCGTGCGAATTTCGCCCCTGGCGGCGAAAAATCGCGCGATTTTCGCCGCTACAGGCCAAAAATAGCGCGATTTTCGCCGCTAGCGGGCAAAAACCGTGCGATTTTCGCAGCTGGCGGGCAAAAATCGCGATTTTCGCCGCTACCGGCCAAAAATAGCGCTATTTTCGACGCTAGCGGCCAAAACGCGTGCGAATTTCGCCGCTAGCGGCCAGAAACTGCAATTTTTGCAGCTGGCGGGTAAAAATCGCGCGAATTTCCCCGCTACCTGCCAAAAACCGCGCGATTTTCGCCGCTAGCGGCCAAAAACCATGCGATTTTCGCAGCTGGCAGGCAAAAATCGCGATTTTCGCCGCTACCGGCCAAAAATAGCGCGATTTTCGCCGCTAGCGGCCAAAAACCGTGCGATTTTCGCCGCTAGCGGCCAAAATCGGGCGATTTTTGCCGCTAACGGCCAAAAACCGCGCTATTTTCGACGCTAGCGGCCAGAAACCATGCGATTTTTGCAGCTAGCGGGCAAAAATCGCGCGAATTTCGCCGCTACCTGCCAAAAATCGACCGATTTTCGCCGCTAGCGGCCAAAAAAGGGGCTATTTTCGCCGCTAGCGGCCTAACATGGGGCGATTTTTGCCGCTACCGGCCAAAAATAGCGCGATTTTCGCCGCTAGCGGCCAAAAACCGTGCGATTTTCGCCGCTACCGGCCAAAAATCGGGCGATTTTCACCGCAAGCGGCCCAAAACTATGCGATTTTCGCCGCTGGCGGGCAAAAATCGCGATTTTCCCCGCTACCGGCCAAAAATAGCGCGATTTTCGCCGCTAGCGACCAGAAACTATGCGATTTTTGCAGCTGGCGGGCAAAAATAGCGCGATTTTCGCCGCTACCGGCCAAAAACCGGGCGATTTTCGCCGCTCCCGGCCAAAAATAGCGCGATTTTCGCCGCTAGCGGGCAAAAACCGTGCGAATTTCGCCGCTAGCGGCGAAAAATCGCGCGATTTTCGCCGCTAGCGGCCAGAAACTGCGATTTTTGCAGCTGGTGGGTAAAAATCGCACGAATTTCGCCGCTACCTGCCAAAAACCGCGCGATTTCGCAGCTGGCGGGCAAAAATAGCGCGATTTTCGCCGCTACCGGCCAAAAACCGCGCAATTTTCGCCGCTAGCGGCCAAAAACCATGCGATTTTCGCAGCTGGCGGGCAAAAATCGCGATTTTCGCCGCTACCGGCCAAAAACCGCGCTATTTTCAACGCTAGCGGCCAGAAACCATGCGATTTTCGCAGCTGGCGGGCAAAAATCGCGATTTTCGCCGCTAGCGGCCAAAAAAGGGGCTATTTTCGCCGCTACCGGCCAAAAATCGTGCGATTTTCGCAGCTGGCGGGCAAAAATTGCGATTTTCGCCGCTACCGGCCAAAAATAGCGCGATTTTCGCCGCTAGCGGCCAGAAACTGCGATTTTTGCAGCTGGCGGGTAAAAATCCCACGAATTTCGCCGCTACCTGCCAAAAACCGCGCGATTTTCGCAGCTGGCGGGCAAAAATCGCGATTTTCGCCGCTACCGGCCAAAAATAGCGCGATTTTCGCCGCTAGCGGGCAAAAACCGTGCGATTTTCGCAGCTGGAGGGCAAAAATCGCGATTTTCGCCGCTAACGGCCAAAAATCGCGCGATTTTCGCCGCTACCGGCCAAAAATCGCGCGATTTTCGCCGCTAGCGGCCAGAAACTGCAATTTTTGCAGCTGGCGGGTAAAAATCGCGCGAATTTCGCCGCTACCTGCCAAAAACCAGGCGATTTTCGCCGCTAGCGGCCAAAAACCATGCGATTTTCGCAGCTGGCGGGCAAAAATCGCGATTTTCGCCGCTACCGGCCAAAAACCGCGCTATTTTCGACGCTAGCGGCCAGAAACCATGCGATTTTTGCAGCTGGCGGGCAAAAATCGCGCGAATTTCGCCGCTACCTGCCAAAAATCGACCGATTTTCGCCGTTAGCGGCCAAAAAAGGGGCTATTTTCGCCGCTAGCGGCCAAAAATCGTGCGATTTTCGCAGCTGGCGGCCAAAAATTGCGATTTTCGCCGCTACCGGCCAAAAATAGCGCGATTTTCGCCGCTAGCGGCAAAAAACCGTGCGATTTTCGCAGCTGGCGGGCAAAAATCGCGATTTTCCCCGCTACCGGCCAAAAATAGCGCGATTTTCGTCGCTTGCGACCAGAAACTATGCGATTTTTGCAGCTGGCGGGCAAAAATAGTGCGATTTTCGCCGCTACTGGCCAAAAATAGCGCGATTTTCGCAGCTGGCGGGGTAAAATCGCGATTTTCGCCGCTACCGGCTTAAAATAGCGCGATTTTCGCCGGTAGCGGCCAAAAACCGTGCGAATTTCGCCCCTGGCGGCGAAAAATCGCGCGATTTTCGCCGCTACAGGCCAAAAATAGCGCGATTTTCGCCGCTAGCGGGCAAAAACCGTGCGATTTTCGCAGCTGGCGGGCAAAAATCGCGATTTTCGCCGCTACCGGCCAAAAATAGCGATATTTTCGACGCTAGCGGCCAAAACGCGTGCGAATTTCGCCGCTAGCGGCGAAAAATCGCGCGATTTTCGCCGCTAGCGGCCAGAAACTGCAATTTTTGCAGCTGGCGGGTAAAAATCGCGCGAATTTCCCCGCTACCTGCCAAAAACCGCGCGATTTTCGCCGCTAGCGGCCAAAAACCATGTGATTTTCGCAGCTGGCAGGCAAAAATCGCGATTTTCGCCGCTACCGGCCAAAAATAGCGCGATTTTCGCCGCTAGCGGCCAAAAACCGTGCGATTTTCGCCGCTAGCGGCCAAAATCGGGCGATTTTTGCCGCTAACGGCCAAAAACCGCGCTATTTTCGACGCTAGCGGCCAGAAACCATGCGATTTTTGCAGCTAGCGGGCAAAAATCGCGCGAATTTCGCCGCTACCTGCCAAAAATCGACCGATTTTCGCCGCAAGCGGCCAAAAAAGGGGCTATTTTCGCCGCTAGCGGCCTAAAATGGGGCGATTTTTGCCGCTACCGGCCAAAAATAGCGCGATTTTCGCCGCTAGCGGCCAAAAACCGTGCGATTTTCGCCGCTACCGGCCAAAAATCGGGCGATTTTCACCGCAAGCGGCCCAAAACTATGTGATTTTCGCCGCTGGCGGGCAAAAATCGCGATTTTCCCCGCTACCGGCCAAAAATAGCGCGATTTTCGCCGCTAGCGACCAGAAACTATGCGATTTTTGCAGCTGGCGGGCAAAAATAGCGCGATTTTCGCCGCTACCGGCCAAAAACCGGGCGATTTTCGCCGCTACCGGCCAAAAATAGCGCGATTTTCGCCGCTAGCGGGCAAAAACCGTGCGAATTTCGCCGCTAGCGGCGAAAAATCGCGCGATTTTCGCCGCTAGCGGCCAGAAACTGCGATTTTTGCAGCTGGTGGGTAAAAATCGCACGAATTTCGCCGCTACCTGCCAAAAACCGCGCGATTTCGCAGCTGGCGGGCAAAAATAGCGCGATTTTCGCCGCTACCGGCCAAAAACCGCGCGATTTTCGCCGCTAGCGGCCAAAAACCATGCGATTTTCGCAGCTGGCGGGCAAAAATCGCGATTTTCGCCGCTACCGGCCAAAAACCGCGCTATTTTCTACGCTAGCGGCCAGAAACCATGCGATTTTTGCAGCTGGCTGGAAAAAATCGCGCGAATTTCGCCGCTACCTGCCAAAAATCGACCGATTTTCGCCGTTAGCGGCCAAAAACCATGCGATTTTCGCAGCTGGCGGGCAAAAATCGCGATTTTCGCCGCTAGCGGCCAAAAAAGGGGCTATTTTCGCCGCTACCGGCCAAAAATCGTGCGATTTTCGCAGCTGGCGGGCAAAAATTGCGATTTTCGCCGCTACCGGCCAAAAATAGCGCGATTTTCGCCGCTAGCGGCCAGAAACTGCGATTTTTGCAGCTGGCGGGTAAAAATCCCACGAATTTCGCCGCTACCTGCCAAAAACCGCGCGATTTTCGCAGCTGGCGGGCAAAAATCGCGATTTTCGCCGCTACCGGCCAAAAATAGCGCGATTTTCGCCGCTAGCGGGCAAAAACCGTGCGATTTTCGCAGCTGGAGGGCAAAAATCGCGATTTTCGCCGCTAACGGCCAAAAATCGCGCGATTTTCGCCGCTACCGGCCAAAAATCGCGCGATTTTCGCCGCTAGCGGCCAGAAACTGCAATTTTTGCAGCTGGCGGGTAAAAATCGCGCGAATTTCGCCGCTACCTGCCAAAAACCAGGCGATTTTCGCCGCTAGCGGCCAAAAACCATGCGATTTTCGCAGCTGGCGGGCAAAAATCGCGATTTTCGCCGCTACCGGCCAAAAACCGCGCTATTTTCGACGCTAGCGGCCAGAAACCATGCGATTTTTGCAGCTGGCGGGCAAAAATCGCGCGAATTTCGCCGCTACCTGCCAAAAATCGACCGATTTTCGCCGTTAGCGGCCAAAAAAGGGGCTATTTTCGCCGCTAGCGGCCAAAAATGGGGCGATTTTCGCCGCTAGCGGCCAAAAATCGTGCGATTTTCGCAGCTGGCGGGCAAAAATTGCGATTTTCGCCGCTACCGGCCAAAAATAGCGCGATTTTCGCCGCTAGCGGCAAAAAACCGTGCGATTTTCGCAGCTGGCGGGCAAAAATCGCGATTTTCCCCGCTACCGGCCAAAAATAGCGCGATTTTCGTCGCTTGCGACCAGAAACTATGCGATTTTTGCAGCTGGCGGGTAAAAATAGTGCGATTTTCGCCGCTACTGGCCAAAAATAGCGCGATTTTCGCAGCTGGCGGGGTAAAATCGCGATTTTCGCCGCTACCGGCTTAAAATAGCGCGATTTTCGCCGGTAGCGGCCAAAAACCGTGCGAATTTCGCCCCTGGCGGCGAAAAATCGCGCGATTTTCGCCGCTACAGGCCAAAAATAGCGCGATTTTCGCCGCTAGCGGGCAAAAACCGTGCGATTTTCGCAGCTGGCGGGCAAAAATCGCGATTTTCGCCGCTACCGGCCAAAAATAGCGCTATTTTCGACGCTAGCGGCCAAAACACGTGCGAATTTCGCCGCTAGCGGCGAAAAATCGCGCGATTTTCGCCGCTAGCGGCCAGAAACTGCAATTTTTGCAGCTGGCGGGTAAAAATCGCGCGAATTTCCCCGCTACCTGCCAAAAACCGCGCGATTTTCGCCGCTAGCGGCCAAAAACCATGTGATTTTCGCAGCTGGCAGGCAAAAATCGCGATTTTCGCCGCTACCGGCCAAAAATAGCGCGATTTTCGCCGCTAGCGGCCAAAAACCGTGCGATTTTCGCCGCTAGCGGCCAAAATCGGGCGATTTTTGCCGCTAACGGCCAAAAACCGCGCTATTTTCGACGCTAGCGGCCAGAAACCATGCGATTTTTGCAGCTAGCGGGCAAAAATCGCGCGAATTTCGCCGCTACCTGCCAAAAATCGACCGATTTTCGCCGCAAGCGGCCAAAAAAGGGGCTATTTTCGCCGCTAGCGGCCTAAAATGGGGCGATTTTTGCCGCTACCGGCCAAAAATAGCGCGATTTTCGCCGCTAGCGGCCAAAAACCGTGCGATTTTCGCCGCTACCGGCCAAAAATCGGGCGATTTTCACCGCAAGCGGCCCAAAACTATGTGATTTTCGCCGCTGGCGGGCAAAAATCGCGATTTTCCCCGCTACCGGCCAAAAATAGCGCGATTTTCGCCGCTAGCGACCAGAAACTATGCGATTTTTGCAGCTGGCGGGCAAAAATAGCGCGATTTTCGCCGCTACCGGCCAAAAACCGGGCGATTTTCGCCGCTACCGGCCAAAAATAGCGCGATTTTCGCCGCTAGCGGGCAAAAACCGTGCGAATTTCGCCGCTAGCGGCGAAAAATCGCGCGATTTTCGCCGCTAGCGGCCAGAAACTGCGATTTTTGCAGCTGGTGGGTAAAAATCGCACGAATTTCGCCGCTACCTGCCAAAAACCGCGCGATTTCGCAGCTGGCGGGCAAAAATAGCGCGATTTTCGCCGCTACCGGCCAAAAACCGCGCGATTTTCGCCGCTAGCGGCCAAAAACCATGCGATTTTCGCAGCTGGCGGGCAAAAATCGCGATTTTCGCCGTTACCGGCCAAAAACCGCGCTATTTTCGACGCTAGCGGCCAGAAACCATGCGATTTTTGCAGCTGGCTGGAAAAAATCGCGCGAATTTCGCCGCTACCTGCCAAAAATCGACCGATTTTCGCCGTTAGCGGCCAAAAACCATGCGATTTTCGCAGCTGGCGGGCAAAAATCGCGATTTTCGCCGCTAGCGGCCAAAAAAGGGGCTATTTTCGCCGCTACCGGCCAAAAATCGTGCGATTTTCGCAGCTGGCGGGCAAAAATTGCGATTTTCGCCGCTACCGGCCAAAAATAGCGCGATTTTCGCCGCTAGCGGCCAGAAACTGCGATTTTTGCAGCTGGCGGGTAAAAATCCCACGAATTTCGCCGCTACCTGCCAAAAACCGCGCGATTTTCGCAGCTGGCGGGCAAAAATCGCGATTTTCGCCGCTACCGGCCAAAAATAGCGCGATTTTCGCCGCTAGCGGGCAAAAACCGTGCGATTTTCGCAGCTGGAGGGCAAAAAACGCGATTTTCGCCGCTAACGGCCAAAAATCGCGCGATTTTTGCCGCTACCGGCCAAAAATCGCGCGATTTTCGCCGCTAGCGGCCAGAAACTGCAATTTTTGCAGCTGGCGGGTAAAAATCGCGCGAATTTCGCCGCTACCTGCCAAAAACCAGGCGATTTTCGCCGCTAGCGGCCAAAAACCATGCGATTTTCGCAGCTGGCGGGCAAAAATCGCGATTTTCGCCGCTACCGGCCAAAAACCGCGCTATTTTCGACGCTAGCGGCCAGAAACCATGCGATTTTTGCAGCTGGCGGGCAAAAATCGCGCGAATTTCGCCGCTACCTGCCAAAAATCGACCGATTTTCGCCGTTAGCGGCCAAAAAAGGGGCTATTTTCGCCGCTAGCGGCCAAAAATGGGGCGATTTTCGCCGCTAGCGGCCAAAAATCGTGCGATTTTCGCAGCTGGCGGGCAAAAATTGCGATTTTCGCCGCTACCGGCCAAAAATAGCGCGATTTTCGCCGCTAGCGGCAAAAAACCGTGCGATTTTCGCAGCTGGCGGGCAAAAATCGCGATTTTCCCCGCTACCGGCCAAAAATAGCGCGATTTTCGCCGCTTGCGACCAGAAACTATGCGATTTTTGCAGCTGGCGGGCAAAAATAGTGCGATTTTCGCCGCTACTGGCCAAAAATAGCGCGATTTTCGCAGCTGGCGGGGTAAAATCGCGATTTTCGCCGCTACCGGCTTAAAATAGCGCGATTTTCGCCGGTAGCGGCCAAAAACCGTGCGAATTTCGCCCCTGGCGGCGAAAAATCGCGCGATTTTCGCCGCTACAGGCCAAAAATAGCGCGATTTTCGCCGCTAGCGGGCAAAAACCGTGCGATTTTCGCAGCTGGCGGGCAAAAATCGCGATTTTCGCCGCTACCGGCCAAAAATAGCGCTATTTTCGACGCTAGCGGCCAAAACGCGTGCGAATTTCGCCGCTAGCGGCGAAAAATCGCGCGATTTTCGCCACTAGCGGCCAGAAACTGCAATTTTTGCAGCTGGCGGGTAAAAATCGCGCGAATTTCCCCGCTACCTGCCAAAAACCGCGCGATTTTCGCCGCTAGCGGCCAAAAACCATGCGATTTTCGCAGCTGGCAGGCAAAAATCGCGATTTTCGCCGCTACCGGCCAAAAATAGCGCGATTTTCGCCGCTAGCGGCCAAAAACCGTGCGATTTTCGCCGCTAGCGGCCAAAATCGGGCGATTTTTGCCGCTAACGGCCAAAAACCGCGCTATTTTCGACGCTAGCGGCCAGAAACCATGCGATTTTTGCAGCTAGCGGGCAAAAATCGCGCGAATTTCGCCGCTACCTGCCAAAAATCGACCGATTTTCGCCGCAAGCGGCCAAAAAAGGGGCTATTTTCGCCGCTAGCGGCCTAAAATGGGGCGATTTTTGCCGCTACCGGCCAAAAATAGCGCGATTTTCGCCGCTAGCGGCCAAAAACCGTGCGATTTTCGCCGCTACCGGCCAAAAATCGGGCGATTTTCACCGCAAGCGGCCCAAAACTATGTGATTTTCGCCGCTGGCGGGCAAAAATCGCGATTTTCCCCGCTACCGGCCAAAAATAGCGCGATTTTCGCCGCTAGCGACCAGAAACTATGCGATTTTTGCTGCTGGCGGGCGAAAATAGCGCGATTTTCGCCGCTACCGGCCAAAAACCGGGCGATTTTCGCCGCTACCGGCCAAAAATAGCGCGATTTTCGCCGCTAGCGGGCAAAAACCGTGCGAATTTCGCCGCTAGCGGCGAAAAATCGCGCGATTTTCGCCGCTAGCGGCCAGAAACTGCGATTTTTGCAGCTGGTGGGTAAAAATCGCACGAATTTCGCCGCTACCTGCCAAAAACCGCGCGATTTCACAGCTGGCGGGCAAAAATAGCGCGATTTTCGCCGCTACCGCCCAAAAACCGCGCGATTTTCGCCGCTAGCGGCCAAAAACCATGCGATTTTCGCAGCTGGCGGGCAAAAATCGCGATTTTCGCCGCTACCGGCCAAAAACCGCGCTATTTTCGACGCTAGCGGCCAGAAACCATGCGATTTTTGCAGCTGGCTGGAAAAAATCGCGCGAATTTCGCCGCTACCTGCCAAAAATCGACCGATTTTCGCCGTTAGCGGCCAAAAACCATGCGATTTTCGCAGCTGGCGGGCAAAAATCGCGATTTTCCCCGCTACCGGCCAAAAATAGCGCGATTTTCGCCGCTTGCGACCAGAAACTATGCGATTTTTGCAGCTGGCGGGCAAAAATAGTGCGATTTTCGCCGCTACTGGCCAAAAATAGCGCGATTTTCGCAGCTGGCGGGGTAAAATCGCGATTTTCGCCGCTACCGGCTTAAAATAGCGCGATTTTCGCCGGTAGCGGCCAAAAACCGTGCGAATTTCGCCCCTGGCGGCGAAAAATCGCGCGATTTTCGCCGCTACAGGCCAAAAATAGCGCGATTTTCGCCGCTAGCGGGCAAAAACCGTGCGATTTTCGCAGCTGGCGGGCAAAAATCGCGATTTTCGCCGCTACCGGCCAAAAATAGCGCTATTTTCGACGCTAGCGGCCAAAACGCGTGCGAATTTCGCCGCTAGCGGCGAAAAATCGCGCGATTTTCGCCGCTAGCGGCCAGAAACTGCAATTTTTGCAGCTGGCGGGTAAAAATCGCGCGAATTTCCCCGCTACCTGCCAAAAACCGCGCGATTTTCGCCGCTAGCGGCCAAAAACCATGCGATTTTCGCAGCTGGCAGGCAAAAATCGCGATTTTCGCCGCTACCGGCCAAAAATAGCGCGATTTTCGCCGCTAGCGGCCAAAAACCGTGCGATTTTCGCCGCTAGCGGCCAAAATCGGGCGATTTTTGCCGCTAACGGCCAAAAACCGCGCTATTTTCGACGCTAGCGGCCAGAAACCATGCGATTTTTGCAGCTAGCGGGCAAAAATCGCGCGAATTTCGCCGCTACCTGCCAAAAATCGACCGATTTTCGCCGCAAGCGGCCAAAAAAGGGGCTATTTTCGCCGCTAGCGGCCTAAAATGGGGCGATTTTTGCCGCTACCGGCCAAAAATAGCGCGATTTTCGCCGCTAGCGGCCAAAAACCGTGCGATTTTCGCCGCTACCGGCCAAAAATCGGGCGATTTTCACCGCAAGCGGCCCAAAACTATGTGATTTTCGCCGCTGGCGGGCAAAAATCGCGATTTTCCCCGCTACCGGCCAAAAATAGCGCGATTTTCGCCGCTAGCGACCAGAAACTATGCGATTTTTGCAGCTGGCGGGCAAAAATAGCGCGATTTTCGCCGCTACCGGCCAAAAACCGGGCGATTTTCGCCGCCACCGGCCAAAAATAGCGCGATTTTCGCCGCTAGCGGGCAAAAACCGTGCGAATTTCGCCGCTAGCGGCGAAAAATCGCGCGATTTTCGCCGCTAGCGGCCAGAAACTGCGATTTTTGCAGCTGGTGGGTAAAAATCGCACGAATTTCGCCGCTACCTGCCAAAAACCGCGCGATTTCGCAGCTGGCGGGCAAAAATAGCGCGATTTTCGCCGCTACCGGCCAAAAACCGCGCGATTTTCGCCGCTAGCGGCCAAAAACCATGCGATTTTCGCAGCTGGCGGGCAAAAATCGCGATTTTCGCCGCTACCGGCCAAAAACCGCGCTATTTTCGACGCAAGCGGCCAGAAACCATGCGATTTTTGCAGCTGGCTGGAAAAAATCGCGCGAATTTCGCCGCTACCTGCCAAAAATCGACCGATTTTCGCCGTTAGCGGCCAAAAACCATGCGATTTTCGCAGCTGGCGGGTAAAAATCGCGATTTTCGCCGCTAGCGGCCAAAAAAGGGGCTATTTTCGCCGCTAGCGGCCGAAAATCGTGCGATTTTCGCAGCTGGCGGGCAAAAATTGCGATTTTCGCCGCTACCGGCCAAAAATAGCGCGATTTTCGGCGCTAGCGGCCAAAAACCGTGCGATTCTCGCCGCTGGCGGGCAAAAATCGCGATTTTCCCCGCTACCGGCCAAAAATAGCGCCATTTTCGCCGCTTGCGACCAGAAACTATGCGATTTTTGCAGCTGGCGGGCAAAAATCGCGATTTTCGCCGCTACCGGATAAAAATCGCGCGATTTTCGCCGCTACCGGCTAAAAATAGCGCGATTTTCGCCGCTAGCAGCCAAAAATCGTGCGATTTTCGCCGCTACCGGCCAAAAATAGCGCGATTTTCGCCGCTAGCGGGCAAAAACCGTGCGATTTTCGCAGCTGGAGGGCAAAAATCGCGATTTTCGCCGCTACCGGCCAGAAACTGCAATTTTTGCAGCTGGCGGGTAAAAATCGCGCGAATTTCGCCGCTACCTGCCAAAAACCAGGCGATTTTCGCCGCTAGCGGCCAAAAACCATGCGATTTTCGCAGCTGGCGGGCAAAAATCGCGATTTTCGCCGCTACCGGCCAAAAACCGCGCTATTTTCGACGCTAGCGGCCAGAAACCATGCGATTTTTGCAGCTGGCGGGCAAAAATCGCGCGAATTTCGCCGCTACCTGCCAAAAATCGACCGATTTTCGCCGTTAGCGGCCAAAAAAGGGGCTATTTTCGCCGCTAGCGGCCAAAAATGGGGCGATTTTCGCCGCTAGCGGCCAAAAATCGTGCGATTTTCGCAGCTGGCGGGCAAAAATTGCGATTTTCGCCGCTACCGGCCAAAAATAGCGCGATTTTCGCCGCTAGCGGCAAAAAACCGTGCGATTTTCGCAGCTGGCGGGCAAAAATCGCGATTTTCCCCGCTACCGGCCAAAAATAGCGCGATTTTCGCCGCTTGCGACCAGAAACTATGCGATTTTTGCAGCTGGCGGGCAAAAATAGTGCGATTTTCGCCGCTACTGGCCAAAAATAGCGCGATTTTTGCAGCTGGCGGGGTAAAATCGCGATTTTCGCCGCTACCGGCTTAAAATAGCGCGATTTTCGCCGGTAGCGGCCAAAAACCGTGCGAATTTCGCCCCTGGCGGCGAAAAATCGCGCGATTTTCGCCGCTACAGGCCAAAAATAGCGCGATTTTCGCCGCTAGCGGGCAAAATCCGTGCGATTTTCGCAGCTGGCGGGCAAAAATCGCGATTTTCTCCGCTACCGGCCAAAAATAGCGCTATTTTCGACGCTAGCAGCCAAAACGCGTGCGAATTTCGCCGCTAGCGGCGAAAAATCGCGCGATTTTCGCCGCTAGCGGCCAGAAACTGCAATTTTTGCAGCTGGCGGGTAAAAATCGCGCGAATTTCCCCGCTACCTGCCAAAAACCGCGCGATTTTCGCCGCTAGCGGCCAAAAACCATGCGATTTTCGCAGCTGGCAGGCAAAAATCGCGATTTTCGCCGCTACCGGCCAAAAATAGCGCGATTTTCGCCGCTAGCGGCCAAAAACCGTGCGATTTTCGCCGCTAGCGGCCAAAATCGGGCGATTTTTGCCGCTAACGGCCAAAAACCGCGCTATTTTCGACGCTAGCGGCCAGAAACCATGCGATTTTTGCAGCTAGCGGGCAAAAATCGCGCGAATTTCGCCGCTACCTGCCAAAAATCGACCGATTTTCGCCGCAAGCGGCCAAAAAAGGGGCTATTTTCGCCGCTAGCGGCCTAAAATGGGGCGATTTTTGCCGCTACCGGCCAAAAATAGCGCGATTTTCGCCGCTAGCGGCCAAAAACCGTGCGATTTTCGCCGCTACCGGCCAAAAATCGGGCGATTTTCACCGCAAGCGGCCCAAAACTATGTGATTTTCGCCGCTGGCGGGCAAAAATCGCGATTTTCCCCGCTACCGGCCAAAAATAGCGCGATTTTCGCCGCTAGCGACCAGAAACTATGCGATTTTTGCAGCTGGCGGGCAAAAATAGCGCGATTTTCGCCGCTACCGGCCAAAAACCGGGCGATTTTCGCCGCTACCGGCCAAAAATAGCGCGATTTTCGCCGCTAGCGGGCAAAAACCGTGCGAATTTCGCCGCTAGCGGCGAAAAATCGCGCGATTTTCGCCGCTAGCGGCCAGAAACTGCGATTTTTGCAGCTGGTGGGTAAAAATCGCACGAATTTCGCCGCTACCTGCCAAAAACCGCGCGATTTCACAGCTGGCGGGCAAAAATAGCGCGATTTTCGCCGCTACCGCCCAAAAACCGCGCGATTTTCGCCGCTAGCGGCCAAAAACCATGCGATTTTCGCAGCTGGCGGGCAAAAATCGCGATTTTCGCCGCTACCGGCCAAAAACCGCGCTATTTTCGACGCTAGCGGCCAGAAACCATGCGATTTTTGCAGCTGGCTGGAAAAAATCGCGCGAATTTCGCCGCTACCTGCCAAAAATCGACCGATTTTCGCCGTTAGCGGCCAAAAACCATGCGATTTTCGCAGCTGGCGGGCAAAAATCGCGATTTTCGCCGCTAGCGGCCAAAAAAGGGGCTATTTTCGCCGCTACCGGCCAAAAATCGTGCGATTTTCGCAGCTGGCGGGCAAAAATTGCGATTTTCGCCGCTACCGGCCAAAAATAGCGCGATTTTCGCCGCTAGCGGCCAGAAACTGCGATTTTTGCAGCTGGCGGGTAAAAATCCCACGAATTTCGCCGCTACCTGCCAAAAACCGCGCGATTTTCGCAGCTGGCGGGCAAAAATCGCGATTTTCGCCGCTACCGGCCAAAAATAGCGCGATTTTCGCCGCTAGCGGGCAAAAACCGTGCGATTTTCGCAGCTGGAGGGCAAAAATCGCGATTTTCGCCGCTAACGGCCAAAAATCGCGCGATTTTTGCCGCTACCGGCCAAAAATCGCGCGATTTTCGCCGCTAGCGGCCAGAAACTGCAATTTTTGCAGCTGGCGGGTAAAAATCGCGCGAATTTCGCCGCTACCTGCCAAAAACCAGGCGATTTTCGCCGCTAGCGGCCAAAAACCATGCGATTTTCGCAGCTGGCGGGCAAAAATCGCGATTTTCGCCGCTACCGGCCAAAAACCGCGCTATTTTCGACGCTAGCGGCCAGAAACCATGCGATTTTTGCAGCTGGCGGGCAAAAATCGCGCGAATTTCGCCGCTACCTGCCAAAAATCGACCGATTTTCGCCGTTAGCGGCCAAAAATGGGGCGATTTTCGCCGCTAGCGGCCAAAAATCGTGCGATTTTCGCAGCTGGCGGGCAAAAATTGCGATTTTCGCCGCTACCGGCCAAAAATAGCGCGATTTTCGCCGCTAGCGGCAAAAAACCGTGCGATTTTCGCAGCTGGCGGGCAAAAATCGCGATTTTCCCCGCTACCGGCCAAAAATAGCGCGATTTTCGCCGCTTGCGACCAGAAACTATGCGATTTTTGCAGCTGGCGGGCAAAAATAGTGCGATTTTCGCCGCTACTGGCCAAAAATAGCGCGATTTTCGCAGCTGGCGGGGTAAAATCGCGATTTTCGCCGCTACCGGCTTAAAATAGCGCGATTTTCGCCGGTAGCGGCCAAAAACCGTGCGAATTTCGCCCCTGGCGGCGAAAAATCGCGCGATTTTCGCCGCTACAGGCCAAAAATAGCGCGATTTTCGCCGCTAGCGGGCAAAATCCGTGCGATTTTCGCAGCTGGCGGGCAAAAATCGCGATTTTCTCCGCTACCGGCCAAAAATAGCGCTATTTTCGACGCTAGCAGCCAAAACGCGTGCGAATTTCGCCGCTAGCGGCGAAAAATCGCGCGATTTTCGCCGCTAGCGGCCAGAAACTGCAATTTTTGCAGCTGGCGGGTAAAAATCGCGCGAATTTCCCCGCTACCTGCCAAAAACCGCGCGATTTTCGCCGCTAGCGGCCAAAAACCATGCGATTTTCGCAGCTGGCGGGCAAAAATCGCGATTTTCGCCGCTACCGGCCAAAAACCGCGATATTTTCGACGCAAGCGGCCAGAAACCATGCGATTTTTGCAGCTGGCTGGAAAAAATCGCGCGAATTTCGCCGCTACCTGCCAAAAATCGACCGATTTTCGCCGTTAGCGGCCAAAAACCATGCGATTTTCGCAGCTGGCGGGTAAAAATCGCGATTTTCGCCGCTAGCGGCCAAAAAAGGGGCTATTTTCCCCGCTAGCGGCCGAAAATCGTGCGATTTTCGCAGCTGGCGGGCAAAAATTGCGATTTTCGCCGCTACCGGCCAAAAATAGCGCGATTTTCGGCGCTAGCGGCCAAAAACCGTGCGATTCTCGCCGCTGGCGGGCAAAAATCGCGATTTTCCCCGCTACCGGCCAAAAATAGCGCCATTTTCGCCGCTTGCGACCAGAAACTATGCGATTTTTGCAGCTGGCGGGCAAAAATCGCGATTTTCGCCGCTACCGGATAAAAATCGCGCGATTTTCGCCGCTACCGGCTAAAAATAGCGCGATTTTCGCCGCTAGCAGCCAAAAATCGTGCGATTTTCGCCGCTACCGGCCAAAAATAGCGCGATTTTCGCCGCTAGCGGGCAAAAACCGTGCGATTTTCGCAGCTGGAGGGCAAAAATCGCGATTTTCGCCGCTACCGGCCAGAAACTGCAATTTTTGCAGCTGGCGGGTAAAAATCGCGCGAATTTCGCCGCTACCTGCCAAAAACCAGGCGATTTTCGCCGCTAGCGGCCAAAAACCATGCGATTTTCGCAGCTGGCGGGCAAAAATCGCGATTTTCGCCGCTACCGGCCAAAAACCGCGCTATTTTCGACGCTAGCGGCCAGAAACCATGCGATTTTTGCAGCTGGCGGGCAAAAATCGCGCGAATTTCGCCGCTACCTGCCAAAAATCGACCGATTTTCGCCGTTAGAGGCCAAAAAAGGGGCTATTTTCGCCGCTAGCGGCCAAAAATGGGGCGATTTTCGCCGCTAGCGGCCAAAAATCGTGCGATTTTCGCAGCTGGCGGGCAAAAATTGCGATTTTCGCCGCTACCGGCCAAAAATAGCGCGATTTTCGCCGCTAGCGGCAAAAAACCGTGCGATTTTCGCAGCTGGCGGGCAAAAATCGCGATTTTCCCCGCTACCGGCCAAAAATAGCGCGATTTTCGCCGCTTGCGACCAGAAACTATGCGATTTTTGCAGCTGGCGGGCAAAAATAGTGCGATTTTCGCCGCTACTGGCCAAAAATAGCGCGATTTTCGCAGCTGGCGGGGTAAAATCGCGATTTTCGCCGCTACCGGCTTAAAATAGCGCGATTTTCGCCGGTAGCGGCCAAAAACCGTGCGAATTTCGCCCCTGGTGGCGAAAAATCGCGCGATTTTCGCCGCTACAGGCCAAAAATAGCGCGATTTTCGCCGCTAGCGGGCAAAATCCGTGCGGTTTTCGCAGCTGGCGGGCAAAAATCGCGATTTTCTCCGCTACCGGCCAAAAATAGCGCTATTTTCGACGCTAGCAGCCAAAACGCGTGCGAATTTCGCCGCTAGCGGCGAAAAATCGCGCGATTTTCGCCGCTAGCGGCCAGAAACTGCAATTTTTGCAGCTGGCGGGTAAAAATCGCGCGAATTTCCCCGCTACCTGCCAAAAACCGCGCGATTTTCGCCGCTAGCGGCCAAAAACCATGCGATTTTCGCAGCTGGCAGGCAAAAATCGCGATTTTCGCCGCTACCGGCCAAAAATAGCGCGATTTTCGCCGCTAGCGGCCAAAAACCGTGCGATTTTCGCCGCTAGCGGCCAAAATCGGGCGATTTTTGCCGCTAACGGCCAAAAACCGCGCTATTTTCGACGCTAGCCGCCAGAAACCATGCGATTTTTGCAGCTAGCGGGCAAAAATCGCGCGAATTTCGCCGCTACCTGCCAAAAATCGACCGATTTTCGCCGCAAGCGGCCAAAAAAGGGGCTATTTTCGCCGCTAGCGGCCTAAAATGGGGCGATTTTTGCCGCTACCGGCCAAAAATAGCGCGATTTTCGCCGCTAGCGGCCAAAAACCGTGCGATTTTCGCCGCTACCGGCCAAAAATCGGGCGATTTTCAACGCAAGCGGCCCAAAACTATGTGATTTTCGCCGCTGGCGGGCAAAAATCGCGATTTTCCCCGCTACCGGCCAAAAATAGCGCGATTTTCGCCGCTAGCGACCAGAAACTATGCGATTTTTGCAGCTGGCGGGCAAAAATAGCGCGATTTTCGCCGCTACCGGCCAAAAACCGGGCGATTTTCGCCGCTACCGGCCAAAAATAGCGCGATTTTCGCCGCTAGCGGGCAAAAACCGTGCGAATTTCGCCGCTAGCGGCGAAAAATCGCGCGATTTTCGCCGCTAGCGGCCAGAAACTGCGATTTTTGCAGCTGGTGGGTAAAAATCGCACGAATTTCGCCGCTACCTGCCAAAAACCGCGCGATTTCGCAGCTGGCGGGCAAAAATAGCGCGATTTTCGCCGCTACCGGCCAAAAACCGCGCGATTTTCGCCGCTAGCGGCCAAAAACCATGCGATTTTCGCAGCTGGCGGGCAAAAATCGCGATTTTCGCCGCTACCGGCCAAAAACCGCGCTATTTTCGACGCTAGCGGCCAGAAACCATGCGATTTTTGCAGCTGGCTGGAAAAAATCGCGCGAATTTCGCCGCTACCTGCCAAAAATCGACCGATTTTCGCCGTTAGCGGCCAAAAACCATGCGATTTTCGCAGCTGGCGGGTAAAAATCGCGATTTTCGCCGCTAGCGGCCAAAAAAGGGGCTATTTTCGCCGCTAGCGGCCAAAAATCGTGCGATTTTCGCAGCTGGCGGGCAAAAATTGCGATTTTCGCCGCTACCGGCCAAAAATAGCGCGATTTTCGGCGCTAGCGGCCAAAAACCGTGCGATTCTCGCCGCTGGCGGGCAAAAATCGCGATTTTCCCCGCTACCGGCCAAAAATAGCGCCATTTTCGCCGCTTGCGACCAGAAACTATGCGATTTTTGCAGCTGGCGGGCAAAAATCGCGATTTTCGCCGCTAGCGGCCAGAAACTGCGATTTTTGCAGCTGGCGGGTAAAAATCCCACGAATTTCGCCGCTACCTGCCAAAAATCGTGCGATTTTCGCAGCTGGCGGGCAAAAATTGCGATTTTCGCCGCTACCGGCCAAAAATAGCGCGATTTTCGCCGCTAGCGGCAAAAAACCGTGCGATTTTCGCAGCTGGCGGGCAAAAATCGCGATTTTCCCCGCTACCGGCCAAAAATAGCGCGATTTTCGCCGCTTGCGACCAGAAACTATGCGATTTTTGCAGCTGGCGGGCAAAAATAGTGCGATTTTCGCCGCTACTGGCCAAAAATAGCGCGATTTTCGCAGCTGGCGGGGTAAAATCGCGATTTTCGCCGCTACCGGCTTAAAATAGCGCGATTTTCGCCGGTAGCGGCCAAAAACCGTGCGAATTTCGCCCCTGGCGGCGAAAAATCGCGCGATTTTCGCCGCTACAGGCCAAAAATAGCGCGATTTTCGCCGCTAGCGGGCAAAATCCGTGCGATTTTCGCAGCTGGCGGGCAAAAATCGCGATTTTCTCCGCTACCGGCCAAAAATAGCGCTATTTTCGACGCTAGCAGCCAAAACGCGTGCGAATTTCGCCGCTAGCGGCGAAAAATCGCGCGATTTTCGCCGCTAGCGGCCAGAAACTGCAATTTTTGCAGCTGGCGGGTAAAAATCGCGCGAATTTCCCCGCTACCTGCCAAAAACCGCGCGATTTTCGCCGCTAGCGGCCAAAAACCATGCGATTTTCGCAGCTGGCGGGCAAAAATCGCGATTTTCGCCGCTACCGGCCAAAAACCGCGATATTTTCGACGCAAGCGGCCAGAAACCATGCGATTTTTGCAGCTGGCTGGAAAAAATCGCGCGAATTTCGCCGCTACCTGCCAAAAATCGACCGATTTTCGCCGTTAGCGGCCAAAAACCATGCGATTTTCGCAGCTGGCGGGTAAAAATCGCGATTTTCGCCGCTAGCGGCCAAAAAAGGGGCTATTTTCCCCGCTAGCGGCCGAAAATCGTGCGATTTTCGCAGCTGGCGGGCAAAAATTGCGATTTTCGCCGCTACCGGCCAAAAATAGCGCGATTTTCGGCGCTAGCGGCCAAAAACCGTGCGATTCTCGCCGCTGGCGGGCAAAAATCGCGATTTTCCCCGCTACCGGCCAAAAATAGCGCCATTTTCGCCGCTTGCGACCAGAAACTATGCGATTTTTGCAGCTGGCGGGCAAAAATCGCGATTTTCGCCGCTACCGGATAAAAATCGCGCGATTTTCGCCGCTACCGGCTAAAAATAGCGCGATTTTCGCCGCTAGCAGCCAAAAATCGTGCGATTTTCGCCGCTACCGGCCAAAAATAGCGCGATTTTCGCCGCTAGCGGGCAAAAACCGTGCGATTTTCGCAGCTGGAGGGCAAAAATCGCGATTTTCGCCGCTACCGGCCAGAAACTGCAATTTTTGCAGCTGGCGGGTAAAAATCGCGCGAATTTCGCCGCTACCTGCCAAAAACCAGGCGATTTTCGCCGCTAGCGGCCAAAAACCATGCGATTTTCGCAGCTGGCGGGCAAAAATCGCGATTTTCGCCGCTACCGGCCAAAAACCGCGCTATTTTCGACGCTAGCGGCCAGAAACCATGCGATTTTTGCAGCTGGCGGGCAAAAATCGCGCGAATTTCGCCGCTACCTGCCAAAAATCGACCGATTTTCGCCGTTAGAGGCCAAAAAAGGGGCTATTTTCGCCGCTAGCGGCCAAAAATGGGGCGATTTTCGCCGCTAGCGGCCAAAAATCGTGCGATTTTCGCAGCTGGCGGGCAAAAATTGCGATTTTCGCCGCTACCGGCCAAAAATAGCGCGATTTTCGCCGCTAGCGGCAAAAAAACCGTGCGATTTTCGCAGCTGGCGGGCAAAAATCGCGATTTTCCCCGCTACCGGCCAAAAATAGCGCGATTTTCGCCGCTTGCGACCAGAAACTATGCGATTTTTGCAGCTGGCGGGCAAAAATAGTGCGATTTTCGCCGCTACTGGCCAAAAATAGCGCGATTTTCGCAGCTGGCGGGGTAAAATCGCGATTTTCGCCGCTACCGGCTTAAAATAGCGCGATTTTCGCCGGTAGCGGCCAAAAACCGTGCGAATTTCGCCCCTGGCGGCGAAAAATCGCGCGATTTTCGCCGCTACAGGCCAAAAATAGCGCGATTTTCGCCGCTAGCGGGCAAAATCCGTGCGGTTTTCGCAGCTGGCGGGCAAAAATCGCGATTTTCTCCGCTACCGGCCAAAAATAGCGCTATTTTCGACGCTAGCAGCCAAAACGCGTGCGAATTTCGCCGCTAGCGGCGAAAAATCGCGCGATTTTCGCCGCTAGCGGCCAGAAACTGCAATTTTTGCAGCTGGCGGGTAAAAATCGCGCGAATTTCCCCGCTACCTGCCAAAAACCGCGCGATTTTCGCCGCTAGCGGCCAAAAACCATGCGATTTTCGCAGCTGGCAGGCAAAAATCGCGATTTTCGCCGCTACCGGCCAAAAATAGCGCGATTTTCGCCGCTAGCGGCCAAAAACCGTGCGATTTTCGCCGCTAGCGGCCAAAATCGGGCGATTTTTGCCGCTAACGGCCAAAAACCGCGCTATTTTCGACGCTAGCCGCCAGAAACCATGCGATTTTTGCAGCTAGCGGGCAAAAATCGCGCGAATTTCGCCGCTACCTGCCAAAAATCGACCGATTTTCGCCGCAAGCGGCCAAAAAAGGGGCTATTTTCGCCGCTAGCGGCCTAAAATGGGGCGATTTTTGCCGCTACCGGCCAAAAATAGCGCGATTTTCGCCGCTAGCGGCCAAAAACCGTGCGATTTTCGCCGCTACCGGCCAAAAATCGGGCGATTTTCAACGCAAGCGGCCCAAAACTATGTGATTTTCGCCGCTGGCGGGCAAAAATCGCGATTTTCCCCGCTACCGGCCAAAAATAGCGCGATTTTCGCCGCTAGCGACCAGAAACTATGCGATTTTTGCAGCTGGCGGGCAAAAATAGCGCGATTTTCGCCGCTACCGGCCAAAAACCGGGCGATTTTCGCCGCTACCGGCCAAAAATAGCGCGATTTTCGCCGCTAGCGGGCAAAAACCGTGCGAATTTCGCCGCTAGCGGCGAAAAATCGCGCGATTTTCGCCGCTAGCGGCCAGAAACTGCGATTTTTGCAGCTGGTGGGTAAAAATCGCACGAATTTCGCCGCTACCTGCCAAAAACCGCGCGATTTCGCAGCTGGCGGGCAAAAATAGCGCGATTTTCGCCGCTACCGGCCAAAAACCGCGCGATTTTCGCCGCTAGCGGCCAAAAACCATGCGATTTTCGCAGCTGGCGGGCAAAAATCGCGATTTTCGCCGCTACCGGCCAAAAACCGCGCTATTTTCGACGCTAGCGGCCAGAAACCATGCGATTTTTGCAGCTGGCTGGAAAAAATCGCGCGAATTTCGCCGCTACCTGCCAAAAATCGACCGATTTTCGCCGTTAGCGGCCAAAAACCATGCGATTTTCGCAGCTGGCGGGTAAAAATCGCGATTTTCGCCGCTAGCGGCCAAAAAAGGGGCTATTTTCGCCGCTAGCGGCCAAAAATCGTGCGATTTTCGCAGCTGGCGGGCAAAAATTGCGATTTTCGCCGCTACCGGCCAAAAATAGCGCGATTTTCGGCGCTAGCGGCCAAAAACCGTGCGATTCTCGCCGCTGGCGGGCAAAAATCGCGATTTTCCCCGCTACCGGCCAAAAATAGCGCCATTTTCGCCGCTTGCGACCAGAAACTATGCGATTTTTGCAGCTGGCGGGCAAAAATCGCGATTTTCGCCGCTAGCGGCCAGAAACTGCGATTTTTGCAGCTGGCGGGTAAAAATCCCACGAATTTCGCCGCTACCTGCCAAAAACCGCGCGATTTTCGCAGCTGGCGGGCAAAAATCGCGATTTTCGCCGCTACCGGCCAAAAATAGCGCGATTTTCGCCGCTAGCGGGCAAAAACCGTGCGATTTTCGCAGCTGGAGGGCAAAAATCGCGATTTTCGCCGCTACCGGCCAAAAATCGCGCGACTTTCGCCGCTACCGGCCAAAAATCGCGCGATTTTCGCCGCTAGCGGCCAGAAACTGCAATTTTTGCAGCTGGCGGGTAAAAATCGCGCGAATTTCGCCGCTACCTGCCAAAAACCAGGCGATTTTCGCCGCTAGCGGCCAAAAACCATGCGATTTTCGCAGCTGGCGGGCAAAAATCGCGATTTTCGCCGCTACCGGCCAAAAACCGCGCTATTTTCGACGCTAGCGGCCAGAAACCATGCGATTTTTGCAGCTGGCGGGCAAAAATCGCGCGAATTTCGCCGCTACCTGCCAAAAATCGACCGATTTTCGCCGTTAGCGGCCAAAAAAGGGGCTATTTTCGCCGCTAGCGGCCAAAAATGGGGCGATTTTCGCCGCTAGCGGCCAAAAATCGTGCGATTTTCGCAGCTGGCGGGCAAAAATTGCGATTTTCGCCGCTACCGGCCAAAAATAGCGCGATTTTCGCCGCTAGCGGCAAAAAACCGTGCGATTTTCGCAGCTGGCGGGCAAAAATCGCGATTTTCCCCGCTACCGGCCAAAAATAGCGCGATTTTCGCCGCTTGCGACCAGAAACTATGCGATTTTTGCAGCTGGCGGGCAAAAATAGTGCGATTTTCGCCGCTACTGGCCAAAAATAGCGCGATTTTCGCAGCTGGCGGGGTAAAATCGCGATTTTCGCCGCTACCGGCTTAAAATAGCGCGATTTTCGCCGGTAGCGGCCAAAAACCGTGCGAATTTCGCCCCTGGCGGCGAAAAATCGCGCGATTTTCGCCGCTACAGGCCAAAAATAGCGCGATTTTCGCCGCTAGCGGGCAAAAACCGTGCGATTTTCGCAGCTGGCGGGCAAAAATCGCGATTTTCGCCGCTACCGGCCAAAAATAGCGCTATTTTCGACGCTAGCGGCCAAAACGCGTGCGAATTTCGCCGCTAGCGGCGAAAAATCGCGCGATTTTCGCCGCTAGCGGCCAGAAACTGCAATTTTTGCAGCTGGCGGGTAAAAATCGCGCGAATTTCCCCGCTACCTGCCAAAAACCGCGCGATTTTCGCCGCTAGCGGCCAAAAACCATGCGATTTTCGCAGCTGGCAGGCAAAAATCGCGATTTTCGCCGCTACCGGCCAAAAATAGCGCGATTTTCGCCGCTAGCGGCCAAAAACCGTGCGATTTTCGCCGCTAGCGGCCAAAATCGGGCGATTTTTGCCGCTAACGGCCAAAAACCGCGCTATTTTCGACGCTAGCGGCCAGAAACCATGCGATTTTTGCAGCTAGCGGGCAAAAATCGCGCGAATTTCGCCGCTACCTGCCAAAAATCGACCGATTTTCGCCGCAAGCGGCCAAAAAAGGGGCTATTTTCGCCGCTAGCGGCCTAAAATGGGGCGATTTTTGCCGCTACCGGCCAAAAATAGCGCGATTTTCGCCGCTAGCGGCCAAAAACCGTGCGATTTTCGCCGCTACCGGCCAAAAATCGGGCGATTTTCACCGCAAGCGGCCCAAAACTATGTGATTTTCGCCGCTGGCGGGCAAAAATCGCGATTTTCCCCGCTACCGGCCAAAAATAGCGCGATTTTCGCCGCTAGCGACCAGAAACTATGCGATTTTTGCAGCTGGCGGGCAAAAATAGCGCGATTTTCGCCGCTATCGGCCAAAAACCGGGCGATTTTCGCCGCTACCGGCCAAAAATAGCGCGATTTTCGCCGCTAGCGGGCAAAAACCGTGCGAATTTCGCCGCTAGCGGCGAAAAATCGCGCGATTTTCGCCGCTAGCGGCCAGAAACTGCGATTTTTGCAGCTGGTGGGTAAAAATCGCACGAATTTCGCCGCTACCTGCCAAAAACCGCGCGATTTCGCAGCTGGCGGGCAAAAATAGCGCGATTTTCGCCGCTACCGGCCAAAAACCGCGCGATTTTCGCCGCTAGCGGCCAAAAACCATGCGATTTTCGCAGCTGGCGGGCAAAAATCGCGATTTTCGCCGCTACCGGCCAAAAACCGCGCTATTTTCGACGCTAGCGGCCAGAAACCATGCGATTTTGCAGCTGGCTGGAAAAAATCGCGCGAATTTCGCCGCTACCTGCCAAAAATCGACCGATTTTCGCCGTTAGCGGCCAAAAACCATGCGATTTTCGCAGCTGGCGGGTAAAAATCGCGATTTTCGCCGCTAGCGGCCAAAAAAGGGGCTATTTTCGCCGCTAGCGGCCAAAAATCGTGCGATTTTCGCAGCTGGCGGGCAAAAATTGCGATTTTCGCCGCTACCGGCCAAAAATAGCGCGATTTTCGGCGCTAGCGGCCAAAAACCGTGCGATTCTCGCCGCTGGCGGGCAAAAATCGCGATTTTCCCCGCTACCGGCCAAAAATAGCGCCATTTTCGCCGCTTGCGACCAGAAACTATGCGATTTTTGCAGCTGGCGGGCAAAAATCGCGATTTTCGCCGCTACCGGATAAAAATCGCGCGATTTTCGCCGCTACCGGCTAAAAATAGCGCGATTTTCGCCGCTAGCAGCCAAAAATCGTGCGATTTTCGCAGCTGGCGGGGAAAAATCGCGATTTTCGCCGCTAGCGGCCAGAAACTGCGATTTTTGCAGCTGGCGGGTAAAAATCCAACGAATTTCGCCGCTACCTGCCAAAAACCGCGCGATTTTCGCAGCTGGCGGGCAAAAATCGCGATTTTCGCCGCTACCGGCCAAAAATAGCGCGATTTTCGCCGCTAGCGGGCAAAAACCGTGCGATTTTCGCAGCTGGAGGGCAAAAATCGCGATTTTCGCCGCTACCGGCCAGAAACTGCAATTTTTGCAGCTGGCGGGTAAAAATCGCGCGAATTTCGCCGCTACCTGCCAAAAACCAGGCGATTTTCGCCGCTAGCGGCCAAAAACCATGCGATTTTCGCAGCTGGCGGGCAAAAATCGCGATTTTCGCCGCTACCGGCCAAAAACCGCGCTATTTTCGACGCTAGCGGCCAGAAACCATGCGATTTTTGCAGCTGGCGGGCAAAAATCGCGCGAATTTCGCCGCTACCTGCCAAAAATCGACCGATTTTCGCCGTTAGCGGCCAAAAAAGGGGCTATTTTCGCCGCTAGCGGCCAAAAATGGGGCGATTTTCGCCGCTAGCGGCCAAAAATCGTGCGATTTTCGCAGCTGGCGGGCAAAAATTGCGATTTTCGCCGCTACCGGCCAAAAATAGCGCGATTTTCGCCGCTAGCGGCAATAAACCGTGCGATTTTCGCAGCTGGCGGGCAAAAATCGCGATTTTCCCCGCTACCGGCCAAAAATAGCGCGATTTTCGCCGCTTGCGACCAGAAACTATGCGATTTTTGCAGCTGGCGGGCAAAAATAGTGCGATTTTCGCCGCTACTGGCCAAAAATAGCGCGATTTTCGCAGCTGGCGGGGTAATATCGCGATTTTCGCCGCTACCGGCTTAAAATAGCGCGATTTTCGCTGGTAGCGGCCAAAAACCGTGCGAATTTCGCCCTTGGCGGCGAAAAATCGCGCGATTTTCGCCGCTACAGGCCAAAAATAGCGCGATTTTCGCCGCTAGCGGGCAAAAACCGTGCGATTTTCGCAGCTGGCGGGCAAAAATCGCGATTTTCGCCGCTACCGGCCAAAAATAGCGCTATTTTCGACGCTAGCGGCCAAAACGCGTGCGAATTTCGCCGCTAGCGGCGAAAAATCGCGCGATTTTCGCCGCTAGCGGCCAGAAACTGCAATTTTTGCAGCTGGCGGGTAAAAATCGCGCGAATTTCCCCGCTACCTGCCAAAAACCGCGCGATTTTCGCCGCTAGCGGCCAAAAACCATGCGATTTTCGCAGCTGGCAGGCAAAAATCGCGATTTTCGCCGCTACCGGCCAAAAATAGCGCGATTTTCGCCGCTAGCGGCCAAAAACCGTGCGATTTTCGCCGCTAGCGGCCAAAATCGGGCGATTTTTGCCGCTAACGGCCAAAAACCGCGCTATTTTCGACGCTAGCGGCCAGAAACCATGCGATTTTTGCAGCTAGCGGGCAAAAATCGCGCGAATTTCGCCGCTACCTGCCAAAAATCGACCGATTTTCGCCGCAAGCGGCCAAAAAAGGGGCTATTTTCGCCGCTAGCGGCCTAAAATGGGGCGATTTTTGCCGCTACCGGCCAAAAATAGCGCGATTTTCGCCGCTAGCGGCCAAAAACCGTGCGATTTTCGCCGCTACCGGCCAAAAATCGGGCGATTTTCACCGCAAGCGGCCCAAAACTATGTGATTTTCGCCGCTGGCGGGCAAAAATCGCGATTTTCCCCGCTACCGGCCAAAAATAGCGCGATTTTCGCCGCTAGCGACCAGAAACTATGCGATTTTTGCAGCTGGCGGGCAAAAATAGCGCGATTTTCGCCGCTACCGGCCAAAAACCGGGCGATTTTCGCCGCTACCGGCCAAAAATAGCGCGATTTTCGCCGCTAGCGGGCAAAAACCGTGCGAATTTCGCCGCTAGCGGCGAAAAATCGCGCGATTTTCGCCGCTAGCGGCCAGAAACTGCGATTTTTGCAGCTGGTGGGTAAAAATCGCACGAATTTCGCCGCTACCTGCCAAAAACCGCGCGATTTCGCAGCTGGCGGGCAAAAATAGCGCGATTTTCGCCGCTACCGGCCAAAAACCGCGCGATTTTCGCCGCTAGCGGCCAAAAACCATGCGATTTTCGCAGCTGGCGGGCAAAAATCGCGATTTTCGCCGCTACCGGCCAAAAACCGCGCTATTTTCGACGCTAGCGGCCAGAAACCATGCGATTTTTGCAGCTGGCTGGAAAAAATCGCGCGAATTTCGCCGCTACCTGCCAAAAATCGACCGATTTTCGCCGTTAGCGGCCAAAAACCATGCGATTTTCGCAGCTGGCGGGTAAAAATCGCGATTTTCGCCGCTAGCGGCCAAAAAAGGGGCTATTTTCGCCGCTAGCGGCCAAAAATCGTGCGATTTTCGCAGCTGGCGGGCAAAAATTGCGATTTTCGCCGCTACCGGCCAAAAATAGCGCCATTTTCGGCGCTAGCGGCCAAAAACCGTGCGATTCTCGCCGCTGGCGGGCAAAAATCGCGATTTTCCCCGCTACCGGCCAAAAATAGCGCCATTTTCGCCGCTTGCGACCAGAAACTATGCGATTTTTGCAGCTGGCGGGCAAAAATCGCGATTTTCGCCGCTACCGGATAAAAATCGCGCGATTTTCGCCGCTACCGGCTAAAAATAGCGCGATTTTCGCCGCTAGCAGCCAAAAATCGTGCGATTTTCGCTGCTGGCGGGGAAAAATCGCGATTTTCGCCGCTAGCGGCCAGAAACTGCGATTTTTGCAGCTGGCGGGTAAAAATCCCACGAATTTCGCCGCTACCTGCCAAAAACCGCGCGATTTTCGCAGCTGGCGGGCAAAAATCGCGATTTTCGCCGCTACCGGCCAAAAATAGCGCGATTTTCGCCGCTAGCGGGCAAAAACCGTGCGATTTTCGCAGCTGGAGGGCAAAAATCGCGATTTTCGCCGCTACCGGCCAAAAATCGCGCGACTTTCGCCGCTACCGGCCAAAAATCGCGCGATTTTCGCCGCTAGCGGCCAGAAACTGCAATTTTTGCAGCTGGCGGGTAAAAATCGCGCGAATTTCGCCGCTACCTGCCAAAAACCAGGCGATTTTCGCCGCTAGCGGCCAAAAACCATGCGATTTTCGCAGCTGGCGGGCAAAAATCGCGATTTTCGCCGCTACCGGCCAAAAACCGCGCTATTTTCGACGCTAGCGGCCAGAAACCATGCGATTTTTGCAGCTGGCGGGCAAAAATCGCGCGAATTTCGCCGCTACCTGCCAAAAATCGACCGATTTTCGCCGTTAGCGGCCAAAAAAGGGGCTATTTTCGCCCCTAGCGGCCAAAAATGGGGCGATTTTCGCCGCTAGCGGCCAAAAATCGTGCGATTTTCGCAGCTGGCGGGCAAAAATTGCGATTTTCGCCGCTACCGGCCAAAAATAGCGCGATTTTCGCCGCTAGCGGCAAAAAACCGTGCGATTTTCGCAGCTGGCGGGCAAAAATCGCGATTTTCCCCGCTACCGGCCAAAAATAGCGCGATTTTCGCCGCTTGCGACCAGAAACTATGCGATTTTTGCAGCTGGCGGGCAAAAATAGTGCGATTTTCGCCGCTACTGGCCAAAAATAGCGCGATTTTCGCAGCTGGCGGGGTAAAATCGCGATTTTCGCCGCTACCGGCTTAAAATAGCGCGATTTTCGCCGGTAGCGGCCAAAAACCGTGCGAATTTCGCCCCTGGCGGCGAAAAATCGCGCGATTTTCGCCGCTACAGGCCAAAAATAGCGCGATTTTCGCCGCTAGCGGGCAAAAACCGTGCGATTTTCGCAG
Source organism: Procambarus clarkii (assembly GCF_040958095.1). Taxonomy (NCBI): domain Eukaryota; kingdom Metazoa; phylum Arthropoda; class Malacostraca; order Decapoda; family Cambaridae; genus Procambarus; species Procambarus clarkii. The sequence continues at coordinate 9,852,472 of NC_091232.1, forward strand.
CTGGCGGGCAAAAATCGCGATTTTCGCCGCTACCGGCCAAAAATAGCGCTATTTTCGACGCTAGCGGCCAAAACGCGTGCGAATTTCGCCGCTAGCGGCGAAAAATCGCGCGATTTTCGCCGCTAGCGGCCAGAAACTGCAATTTTTGCAGCTGGCGGGTAAAAATCGCGCGAATTTCCCCACTACCTGCCAAAAACCGCGCGATTTTCGCCGCTAGCGGCCAAAAACCATGCGATTTTCGTAGCTGGCAGGCAAAAATCGCGATTTTCGCCGCTACCGGCCAAAAATAGCGCGATTTTCGCCGCTAGCGGCCAAAAACCGTGCGATTTTCGCCGCTAGCGGCCAAAATCGGGCGATTTTTGCCGCTAACGGCCAAAAACCGCGCTATTTTCGACGCTAGCGGCCAGAAACCATGCGATTTTTGCAGCTAGCGGGCAAAAATCGCGCGAATTTCGCCGCTACCTGCGAAAAATCGACCGATTTTCGGCGCTAGCGGCCAAAAAAGGGGCTATTTTCGCCGCTAGCGGCCTAACATGGGGCGATTTTTGCCGCTACCGGCCAAAAATAGCGCGATTTTCGCCGCTAGCGGCCAAAAACCGTGCGATTTTCGCCGCTACCGGCCAAAAATCGGGCGATTTTCACCGCAAGCGGCCCAAAACTATGCGATTTTCGCCGCTGGCGGGCAAAAATCGCGATTTTCCCCGCTACCGGCCAAAAATAGCGCGATTTTCGCCGCTAGCGACCAGAAACTATGCGATTTTTGCAGCTGGCGGGCAAAAATAGCGCGATTTTCGCCGCTACCGGCCAAAAACCGGGCGATTTTCGCCGCTCCCGGCCAAAAATAGCGCGATTTTCGCCGCTAGCGGGCAAAAACCGTGCGAATTTCGCCGCTAGCGGCGAAAAATCGCGCGATTTTCGCCGCTAGCCTCCAGAAACTGCGATTTTTGCAGCTGGTGGGTAAAAATCGCACGAATTTCGCCGCTACCTGCCAAAAACCGCGCGTTTTCGCAGCTGGCGGGCAAAAATAGCGCGATTTTCGCCGCTACCGGCCAAAAACCGCGCGATTTTCGCTGCTAGCGGCCAAAAACCATGCGATTTTCGCAACTGGCGGGCAAAAATCGCGATTTTCGCCGCTACCGGCCAAAAACCGCGCTATTTTCGACGCTAGCGGCCAGAAATCATGCGATTTTTGCAGCTGGCTGGAAAAAATCGCGCGAATTTCGCCGCTACCTGCCAAAAATCGACCGATTTTCGCCGTTAGCGGCCAAAAACCATGCGATTTTCGCAGCTGGCGGGCAAAAATCGCGATTTTCGCCGCTAGCGGCCAAAAAAGGGGCTATTTTCGCCGCTACCGGCCAAAAATCGTGCGATTTTCGCAGCTGGCGGGCAAAAATTGCGATTTTCGCCGCTACCGGCCAAAAATAGCGCGATTTTCGCCGCTAGCGGCCAAAAACCGTGCGATTTTCGCCGCTGGCGGGCAAAAATCGCGATTTTCCCCGCTACCGGCCCAAAATAGCGCCATTTTCGCCGCTTGTGACCAGAAACTATGCGATTTTTGCAGCTGGCGGGCAAAAATCGCGATTTTCGCCGCTACCGGATAAAAATCGCGCGATTTTCGCCGCTACCGGCTAAAAATAGCGCGATTTTCGCCGCTAGCGGCCAAAAACCGTGCGATTTTAACAGCTGGCGGGGAAAAATCGCGATTTTCGCCGCTACCGGCTAAAAATAGCGCGATTTTCGCCGGTAGCGGCCAGAAACTGCGATTTTTGCAGCTGGCGGGTAAAAATCGCGCGAATTTCGCCGCTACCTGCCAAAAACCGAGCGATTTTCGCAGCTGGCGGGCAAAAATCGCGATTTTCGCCGCTACCGGCCAAAAATAGCGCGATTTTCGCCGCTAGCGGGCAAAAACCGTGCGATTTTCGCCGCTAGCGGCCAAAAACCATGCGATTTTCGTAGCTGGCAGGCAAAAATCGCGATTTTCGCCGCTACCGGCCAAAAATAGCGCGATTTTCGCCGCTAGCGGCCAAAAACCGTGCGATTTTCGCCGCTAGCGGCCAAAATCGGGCGATTTTTGCCGCTAACGGCCAAAAACCGCGCTATTTTCGACGCTAGCGGCCAGAAACCATGCGATTTTTGCAGCTAGCGGGCAAAAATCGCGCGAATTTCGCCGCTACCTGCCAAAAATCGACCGATTTTCGGCGCTAGCGGCCAAAAAAGGGGCTATTTTCGCCGCTAGCGGCCTAACATGGGGCGATTTTTGCCGCTACCGGCCAAAAATAGCGCGATTTTTGCCGCTAGCGGCCAAAAACCGTGCGATTTTCGCCGCTACCGGCCAAAAATCGGGCGATTTTCATCGCAAGCGGCCCAAAACTATGCGATTTTCGCCGCTGGCGGGCAAAAATCGCGATTTTCCCCGCTACCGGCCAAAAATAGCGCGATTTTCGCCGCTAGCGACCAGAAACTATGCGATTTTTGCAGCTGGCGGGCAAAAATAGCGCGATTTTCGCCGCTACCGGCCAAAAACCGGGCGATTTTCGCCGCTCCCGGCCAAAAATAGCGCGATTTTCGCCGCTAGCGGGCAAAAACCGTGTGAATTTCGCCGCTAGCGGCGAAAAATCGCGCGATTTTCGCCGCTAGCCTCCAGAAACTGCGATTTTTGCAGCTGGTGGGTAAAAATCGCACGAATTTCGCCGCTACCTGCCAAAAACCGCGCGTTTTCGCAGCTGGCGCGCAAAAATAGCGCGATTTTCGCCGCTACCGGCCAAAAACCGCGCGATTTTCGCCGCTAGCGGCCAAAAACCATGCGATTTTCGCAGCTGGCGGGCAAAAATCGCGATTTTCGCCGCTACCGGCCAAAAACCGCGCTATTTTCGACGCTAGCGGCCAGAAACCATGCGATTTTTGCAGCTGGCTGGAAAAAATCGCGCGAATTTCGCCGCTACCTGCCAAAAATCGACCGATTTTCGCCGTTAGCGGCCAAAAACCATGCGATTTTCGCAGCTGGCGGGCAAAAATCGCGATTTTCGCCGCTAGCGGCCAAAAAAGGGGCTATTTTCGCCGCTACCGGCCAAAAATCGTGCGATTTTCGCAGCTGGCGGGCAAAAATTGCGATTTTCGCGGCTACCGGCCAAAAATAGCGCGATTTTCGCCGCTAGCGGCCAAAAACCGTGCGATTTTCGCCGCTGGCGGGCAAAAATCGCGATTTTCCCCGCTACCGGCCCAAAATAGCGCCATTTTCGCCGCTTGTGACCAGAAACTATGCGATTTTTGCAGCTGGCGGGCAAAAATCGCGATTTTCGCCGCTACCGGATAAAAATCGCGCGATTTTCGCCGCTACCGGCTAAAAATAGCGCGATTTTCGCCGCTAGCGGCCAAAAACCGTGCGATTTTAACAGCTGGCGGGGAAAAATCGCGATTTTCGCCGCTACCGGCTAAAAATAGCGCGATTTTCGCCGGTAGCGGCCAGAAACTGCGATTTTTGCAGCTGGCGGGTAAAAATCGCGCGAATTTCGCTGCTACCTGCCAAAAACCGAGCGATTTTCGCAGCTGGCGGGCAAAATTCGCGATTTTCGCCGCTACCGGCCAAAAATAGCGCGATTTTCGCCGCTAGCGGGCAAAAACCGTGCGATTTTCGCAGCTGGCGGGCAAAAATCGCGATTTTCGCCGCTACCTGCCAAAAACCGCGCTATTTTCGACGCTAGCGGCCAGAAACCATGCGATTTTTGCAGCTGGCGGGAAAAAATCGCGCGAATTTCGCCGCTACCTGCCAAAAATCGACCGATTTTCGCCGTTAGCGGCCAAAAAAGGGGCTATTTTCGTCGCTAGCGGCCAAAAATGGGGCGATTTTCGCCGCTAGCGGCCAAAAATCGTGCGATTTTCGCAGCTGGCGGGCAAAAATTGCGATTTTCGCCGCTACCGGCCAAAAATAGCGCGATTTTCGCCGCTAGCGGCAAAAAACCGTGCGATTTTCGCAGCTGGTGGGCAAAAATCGCGATTTTCCCCGCTACCGGCCAAAAATAGCGCGATTTTCGCCGCTTGCGACCAGAAACTATGCGATTTTTGCAGCTGGCGGGCAAAATTAGCGCGATTTTTGCCGCTACTGGCCAAAAATCGTGCGATTTTCGCCGCTACAGGCCAAAAATAGCGCGATTTTCGCCGCTAGCGGCCAAAAACCGTGCAATTTTCGCAGCTGGCGAGGTAAAATCGCGATTTTCGCCGCTACCGGCTTAAAATAGCGCGATTTTCACCGGTAGCGGCCAAAAACCGTGCGAATTTCGCCCCTAGAGGCGAAAAATCGCGCGATTTTCGCCGCTAGCGGCCAGAAACTGCGATTTTTGCAACTGGCGGGTAAAAATCCCACGAATTTCGCCGCTACCTGCCAAAAACCGCGCGATTTTCGCAGCTGGCGGGCAAAAATCGCGATTTTCGCCGCTACCGGCCAAAAATAGCGCGATTTTCGCCGCTAGCGGGCAAAAACCGTGCGATTTTCGCAGCTGGCGGGCAAAAATCGCGATTCTCGCCGCTACCGGCCAAAAATCGCGCGATTTTCGCCGCTAGCGGCCAGAAACTGCAATTTTTGCAGCTGGCGGGTAAAAATCGCGCGAATTTCGCCGCTACCTGCCAAAAACCAGGCGATTTTCGCCGCTAGCGGCCAAAAACCATGCGATTTTCGCAGCTGGCGGGCAAAAATCGCGATTTTCGCCGCTACCTGCCAAAAACCGCGCTATTTTCGACGCTAGCGGCCAGAAACCATGCGATTTTTGCAGCTGGCGGGAAAAAATCGCGCGAATTTCGCCGCTACCTGCTAAAAATCGACCGATTTTCGCCGTTAGCGGCCAAAAAAGGGGCTATTTTCTCCGCTAGCGGCCAAAAATGGGGCGATTTTCGCCGCTAGCGGCCAAAAATCGTGCGATTTTCGCAGCTGGCGGGCAAAAATTGCGATTTTCGCCGCTACCGGCCAAAAATAGCGCGATTTTCGCCGCTAGCGGCAAAAAACCGTGCGATTTTCGCAGCTGGCGGGCAAAAATCGCGATTTTCCCCGCTACCGACCAAAAATAGCGCGATTTTCGCCGCTTGCGACCAGAAACTATGCGATTTTTGCAGCTGGCGGGCAAAAATAGCGCGATTTTCGCCGCTACCGGCCAAAAATCGCGCGATTTTCGCAGCTACAGGCCAAAAATAGCGCGATTTTCGCCGCTAGCGGCCAAAAACCGTGCGATTTTCGCAGCTGGCGGGGTAAAATCGCGATTTTCGCCGCTACCGGCTTAAAATAGCGCGATTTTCGCCGGTAGCGGCCAAAAACCGTGCTAATTTCGCCCCTGGCGGCGAAAAATCGCGCGATTTTCGCCGCTAGCGGCCAGAAACTGCGATTTTTGCAGCTGGCGGGTAAAAATCCCGCGAATTTTCGCTTAAAATAGCGCGATTTTCGCCGGTAGCGGCGAAAAACCGCGCGATTTTCGCAGCTGGCGGGCAAAAATCGCGATTTTCGCCGCTACCGGATAAAAATAGCGCGATTTTCGCCGCTAGCGGGCAAAAACCGTGCGGTTTTCGCAGCTGGCGGGCAAAAATCGCGATTTTCGCCGCTACCGGCCAAAAATAGCGCGATTTTCGCCGCTACCTGCCAAAAACCGTGCGATTTTCGCCGCTAGCGGCCAGAAACTGCAATTTTTGCAGCTGGCAGGCAAAAATCGCGCGAATTTCGCCGCTACCTGCCAAAAACCGCGCGATTTTCGCCGCTAGCGGCCAAAAACCATGCGATTTTCGCAGCTGGCGGGCAAAAATCGCGATTTTCGCCGCTACCGGCCAAAAATAGCGCTATTTTCGCCGCTAGCGGCCAAAACGCGTGCGAATTTCGCCGCTAGCGGCGAAAAATCGCGCGATTTTCGCCGCTAGCGGCCAGAAACTGCAATTTTTGCAGCTGGCGGGTAAAAATCGCGCGAATTTCGCCGCTACCTGCCAAAAACCGCGCGATTTTCGCCGCTAGCGGCCAAAAACCGTCCGATTTTCGCCGCTAGCGGCCAAAATCGGGCGATTTTTGCCGCTAACGACCAAAAACCGCGCTATTTTCGACGCTAGCGGCCAGAAACCATGCGATTTTTGCAGCTATCGGGCAAAAATCGCGCGAATTTCGCCGCTTCCTGCCAAAAATCGACCGATTTTCGCCGCAAGCGGCCAAAAAAGGGGCTATTTTCGCCGCTAGCGGCCTAAAATGGGGCGATTTTTGCTGCTACCGGCCAAAAATAGCGCGATTTTCGCCGCTAGCGGCCAAAAACCGTGCGATTTTCGCCGCTACCGGCCAAAAATCGGGCGATTTTCACCGCAAGCGGTCCAAAACTATGTGATTTTCGCCGCTGGCGGGCAAAAATCGCGATTTTCCCCGCTACCGGCCAAAAATAGCGCGATTTTCGCCGCTAGCGACCAGAAACTATGCGATTTTTGCAGCTGGCGGGCAAAAATAGCGCGATTTTCGCCGCTAACGGCCAAAAATAGCGCGATTTTCGCCGCTAGCGGGCAAAAACCGTGCGAATTTCGCAGCTAGCGGCGAAAAATCGCGCGATTTTCGCCGCTAGCGGCCAGAAACTGCGATTTTTGCAGCTGGTGGGTAAAAATCGCACGAATTTCGCCGCTACCTGCCAAAAACCGCGCGATTTCGCAGCTGGTGGGCAAAAATAGCGCGATTTTCGCCGCTACCGGCCAAAAACCGCGCGATTTTCGCCGCTAGCGGGCAAAAACCATGCGATTTTCGCAGCTGGCGGGCAAAAATCGCGATTTTCGCCACTACCGGCTAAAAACCGCGCTATTTTCGACGCTAGCGGCCAGAAACCATGCGATTTTTGCAGCTGGCTGGAAAAAATCGCGCGAATTTCGCCGCTACCTGCCAAAAATCGACCGATTTTCGCCGTTAGCGGCCAAAAACCATGCGATTTTCGCAGCTGGCGGGTAAAAATCGCGATTTTCGCCGCTAGCGGCCAAAAAAGGGGCTATTTTCGCCGCTAGCGGCCAAAAATCGTGCGATTTTCGCAGCTGGCGGGCAAAAATTGCGATTTTCGCCGCTACCGGCCAAAAATAGCGCGATTTTCGGCGCTAGCGGCCAAAAACCGTGCGATTCTCGCCGCTGGCGGGCAAAATCGCGATTTTCCCCGCTACCGGCCAAAAATAGCGCCATTTTCGCCGCTTGCAACCAGAAACTATGCGATTTTTGCAGCTGGCGGGCAAAAATCGCGATTTTCGCCGCTACCGGATAAAAATCGCGCGATTTTCGCCGCTACCGGCTAAAAATAGCGCGATTTTCGCCGCTAGCAGCCAAAAATCGTGCGATTTTCGCAGCTGGCGGGGAAAAATCGCGATTTTCGCCGCTAGCGGCCAGAAACTGCGATTTTTGCAGCTGGCGGGTAAAAATCCCACGAATTTCGCCGCTACCTGCCAAAAACCTCGCGATTTTCGCAGCTGGCGGGCAAAAATCGCGATTTTCGCCGCTACCGGCCAAAAATAGCGCGATTTTCGCCGCTAGCGGGCAAAAACCGTGCGATTTTCGCAGCTGGAGGGCAAAAATCGCGATTTTCGCCGCTACCGGCCAAAAATCACGCGATTTTCGCCGCTACCGGCCAAAAATCGCGCGATTTTCGCCGCTAGCGGCCAGAAACTGCAATTTTTGCAGCTGGCGGGTAAAAATCGCGCGAATTTCGCCGCTACCTGCCAAAAACCAGGCGATTTTCGCCGCTAGCGGCCAAAAACCATGCGATTTTCGCAGCTGGCGGGCAAAAACCGCGCTATTTTCGACGCTAGCGGCCAGAAACCATGCGATTTTTGCAGCTGGCGGGCAAAAATCGCGCGAATTTCGCCGCTACCTGCCAAAAATCGACCGATTTTCGCCGTTAGCGGCCAAAAAAGGGGCTATTTTCGCCGCTAGCGGCCAAAAATGGGGCGATTTTCGCCGCTAGCGGCCAAAAATCGTGCGATTTTCGCAGCTGGCGGGCAAAAATTGCGATTTTCGCCGCTACCGGCCAAAAATAGCGCGATTTTCGCCGCTAGCGGCAAAAATCCGTGCGATTTTCGCAGCTGGCGGGCAAAAATCGCGATTTTCCCCGCTACCGGCCAAAAATAGCGCGATTTTCGCCGCTTGCGACCAGAAACTATGCGATTTTTGCAGCTGGCGGGCAAAAATAGTGCGATTTTCGCCGCTACTGGCCAAAAATAGCGCGATTTTCGCAGCTGGCGGGGTAAAATCGCGATTTTCGCCGCTACCGGCTTAAAATAGCGCGATTTTCGCCGGTAGCGGCCAAAAACCGTGCGAATTTCGCCCCTGGCGGCGAAAAATCGCGCGATTTTCGCCGCTACAGGCCAAAAATAGCGCGATTTTCGCCGCTAGCGGGCAAAAACCGTGCGATTTTCGCAGCTGGCGGGCAAAAATCGCGATTTTCGCCGCTACCGGCCAAAAATAGCGCTATTTTCGACGCTAGCGGCCAAAACGCGTGCGAATTTCGCCGCTAGCGGCCAGAAACTGCAATTTTTGCAGCTGGCGGGTAAAAATCGCGCGAATTTCCCCGCTACCTGCCAAAAACCGCGCGATTTTCGCCGCTAGCGACCAGAAACTATGCGATTTTTGCAGCTGGCGGGCAAAAATAGCGCGATTTTCGCCGCTAACGGCCAAAAATAGCGCGATTTTCGCCGCTAGCGGGCAAAAACCGTGCGAATTTCGCAGCTAGCGGCGAAAAATCGCGCGATTTTCGCCGCTAGCGGCCAGAAACTGCGATTTTTGCAGCTGGTGGGTAAAAATCGCACGAATTTCGCCGCTACCTGCCAAAAACCGCGCGATTTCGCAGCTGGTGGGCAAAAATAGCGCGATTTTCGCCGCTACCGGCCAAAAACCGCGCGATTTTCGCCGCTAGCGGGCAAAAACCATGCGATTTTCGCAGCTGGCGGGCAAAAATCGCGATTTTCGCCACTACCGGCTAAAAACCGCGCTATTTTCGACGCTAGCGGCCAGAAACCATGCGATTTTTGCAGCTGGCTGGAAAAAATCGCGCGAATTTCGCCGCTACCTGCCAAAAATCGACCGATTTTCGCCGTTAGCGGCCAAAAACCATGCGATTTTCGCAGCTGGCGGGTAAAAATCGCGATTTTCGCCGCTAGCGGCCAAAAAAGGGGCTATTTTCGCCGCTAGCGGCCAAAAATCGTGCGATTTTCGCAGCTGGC